>NC_056726.1:1656191918-1656486918 GCF_019279795.1 Protopterus annectens
CACCAGAAGAATATTTTAATAGGCAATTCTATTAGGCAGCAATATATATATGACATTCATAAGCTTCATATACAAACAGAAACAATTAATTTACATATTTATGTATCTATATATGCAAATACCAAATCACAAATGTAAAAGAAGAAAAGCTTTTTAGTAGCTACTATTTTGCTTTTGAAAATCAGTTTAGGCTCACTGTTAAACTGTAAAAACATAGCATACACATTTAAAAGTGGTTCTAAAGTGCAATCAGCCCACATTTTCCCCAAAGACTCCATCATTCTGTTATATTCTCACCAAGGTGAATTATTTTGAATTTCATTATTCTGTGTAATGAAAACAATGGAGGATACATTTACATAATCAAACAGAAACATAGCAGTTGTTGGAAGACAAAGAGACCCTGAAACAGCCTCAAGAGATTTTATAGGTGGTTAGGAGTCAGACAGCAAATAATCTGTCTGAGCAAGCCTTACGTTACTGCCTTACCTGAATTCTACCATCCAGAAGCATTCCTTCTTATGGTTTTCAAAACTGTTTTCAATGTAGACATATTTTTGTTTATTTAAAAAAAACATACAATGTTTTTTTACTTGCTTTATAATGGAAGTATAATTCCTTTGTTTGATGACATGGAATGCTCTTCTGATTTTGTATACAGCCTGCATACCTGTCTGTTTTTCTGCCTTTTTCCCTTATCATTCTCTCTATACAAAGTGCATTGCTTTGCTTCCTAAATGCCCATCACTTCCTTTATACTTTTCACAGTGTGCCTACTTTTTTATGTATCCCCTTTGTTTACTTGCACTATATAGAGAGGGAAGGCTTTCTTTCAAAGTATATGCATTAACTTTAGACAGACTTATGGTGAAAGAGTCTGTCTGCCTTTTTCCTTTTTCTGTTTATCTTAATTAACAAGTTAATGTTTAATTTATTGATGTGTAGAAGTCTTCTCATCCATAGATTTTGAATGATTTTTTTCTGCTGATGAGGAGATGTTTGCAGGATTAATTGTAAGGAAATAGCAAACTGAGAAACAATAAAATCTTCAAAAACTTCACATTCAGACAACTGGGTTCACTGCTGACATACAAATATAGCTGTAGAAATCTGAGCAAATTATTTTGATTTGATTTGATTTGATTTGATTTGATTTGATGTGATCCACATTGCACTTCAATGCATGTTGCCTTTCATAGGTTCATAGGTTGGTACTAGGCTATCAGCCCTAGGGCCTATACAAGCCTAGCCATAACAATTCCCTGGCTATTTCTTCCCACATTATTTACTTTCCTGGACCCCTGTCTAGCAGGGCGACTGACGTGATCCCTGGGGTGAATTTACCACCAGATGATTTACCAAAATATCCCTGTTTATATGTTACAGAAGCATTACACATTAACATATTTATTTGCTTTAACCTTGGAAGAATAACATTTGTTCTCCATGATTCACTTTTTGTTAGAATAACAATACACACAGTGGGATTTGCTCTACAGCAAAAAAAAAAAAACTTGAGTGTGGTACTACGAGACATCATCAAGAAGACAGGGTCTTGGATGAGTTGAATCATATTGCTCCTTTGTTACTTCAATGCAGGTGTGTTCAGGAGACTTCTGGTATTTTGTTGCCTTCACTTATCGATTTTTGGACACCTCTGCATGTATTTGATATAGTCTGCTAAAAGGAGGAAAATGACATAGTCTGCTTAAAGGAGAGCAAAATAATCCATCTAAAAGAATATATTTCATCATACACTGATACCGTCACAAAACCAGAAACAACCGTCAATGAGCCTCCTTGTCTGCTTTGTTCTAGTCCTAAGAGATGTGGCCAGTTATATGGTCACTAGCTGAAGACAACAGTGTCTGACTATTCACTGTCTCAGTCAGCAGCATCTTGTGATAACTGGTCAGTAAATTAGGTACCTTTTTACTGACCATCAATACAAGAAAGCAAAGCAAAATGAATTCTCAATATCTAAAGATATTAGACCTGCTAGATGGAGAATATTTAGTAGCATGAATTTTTCGTGCACTGAAAGGTTATCTATCTGTGTCCATATGTATGCTCAGACCCAAATTTGTTCTCCAAAGTCTATAGCTCCAGAAGAGGAGAAGGGCAATATAGTAGGTATATGCACATATATAACAAACATCACAAGACATAACAGACAAAGCTCTGAAATACACATAAAGAAAAGGTAAGGTACACAGACTGCACACCCTACAGCATGGGTAACAGAAAACTGACAGACAGGGTAGGGATGCACACCAACCATGCTGACATGCAAATATAAATATGTACCTATGCACTATTATATGTTACAAACTCTGTGACAGTCATATCTGAATATGTACAACTGTTGGCGTTTGTATGGTGTAGGGGAATAAATAGGGATCGAAGTATGCATCGGATAATGAATCCAATAGCCAAGTAGTGTGTTAACAGTACAAGTGTATGTCAAGCAGTAGCATGGATGAGCAAACGCAGTCAATGAAATGCTGGAAAAGATGAGCAGAGGACAGAATACAGGCTCTGTCCATGCATGTGAAAGGCAAACAGCCATGCACACTGCCAAACAGCAGTACTGTAGCAAAGCAACAAACTGGCTACTCCTTACACACGTTAGGTGTACACAACCCAAACAAATGTGTAATAGAATGCATGCATCACAGATACAGTATATGTCATGTCAATGACAACACACAGGTGTAGACATATATGTGTGACCTTTATTAGTCTAATAGGAATGTATCAGAAAGCAATGTCAGTACACAAACACACACCGATGACATGGAACAATATACATTATGAATCTTAATGCTATATAAGGTCAATGAAGCTGTGCACATGAAGCATGACAAATTACTCTGGGAGAGATATGTAACACACAAGTATAACAGGACCAATGACATAATGCAAGCAATAGCCAGCAACTTGTGTGCAAATGTCCTTCATGTGTATAATAGCTAAAGGGTTAGCAAAAGAGGGCATTCTGACAGTACAACTATATAAAGCAAAGATAGGTTAACATATACCATGCATGTGTGCTAGATGTATGCCATACCTGCAAAGAGGGAAGGGAGGTTGACAATACGAGTCTATATCATTTTGTCGAATGGTATTCAGTGAAGACCCATTTGTCAAACACCTAATTAAATATTAAATATTAAATAATTATTTAATTGCACTTTCCCCACCTAGCCTTCTTCTCTCGCTACTCTAAATTGTATTTCCATACTACTCCTCTTCCTAACAACTTAGCTCCCCATGGATATTGCTCATTCTTCAGTGTTATCTTGTGTACATAATGTAAATATTGTAAACAGTCTGCTTTCCCTTTTCTCACCTCCCTAACATTTGTACATGTTCTGCCATAACAAGATTCAGATTCTATGTAACCATTGAAACACTCATGTCAACATATGACTCACATGCTATGTAACCAATGTACCACATCATGTCTCTGCTTTATATGTATCTTTGAATTTTAATTTTAATCTGTTGTATCTTAATGTTTATTAGGTAATGTGGAGCTTTTCTCCCAGGTCCTCCACTGAAAATGGGCTCCTGAGCCCAGTGGACCTTACCGATCATCAAACTGAAATAAATAATAATAAATAAGAATTATCGAAGCCACGTTTCAGTGAATGGTAGCTTTTAACTAGATCAAACCAGTGGTTGGCCACCCTCTGAAATTTGCCCTTTTCACCACTGTAGTGCGATCTCAGAGTTGATATATTTTAGTTTGTAGGATGTGGGGGGGGGGGTGGGGGGGTGCACCTTGGCAAGTTTTATTTTTTTTATTTATTTTTTTTGCAGTCGCTCGGTTGGCCAGCTATTTGTGTGCCCTAGTTAAAAGCTGCAGTTCGCTGAAATGTGGCTTCGATAATTAGGCATTCGATGAATGGGTATTCACTGAATATCCATTCGATGAAATGTCATAGACCTAGACAATATGGGTCTACATCAAGGAATACATGCCAGCATAGCTAAGTAAGCAAACGATAAAGCAAGACAACAGTATGTAAGGAGATACATTGCAAATGCATGTGTATACCGCATAGGATGCTGTTGAATTCGGGTCTATATTATGTGATCGAATGGTCAAATATTCGAACATGTAATAGTTGACCCGTAGTAATCGAACCTCCACAATATTGAACGGAAAATAAAAAAAGAAAAACCCACCCAAACAAACCATTTAAACACTCTACACAGGGAGGCAAGGCCCCCTGCATCCTACACACCCCCTGCTACTTAAATATACCAACTCTGAGATCGCACTACAGTGCAGACAATGGAAAACTTCCATTTCCACATTGTACAGAGATCTCCATTGAACCGTTCAACATTGTGGCAGTTCGATTATTACAGGTTGACTATTACGTGTTCGAATATTTGACCATTCAATCGCGTAATATAGACCTGTTCAAATCAACTGAAACTAAATTGAATCAAATGGCAAATTTGTATCACACTGGCAGACTGCATTACTGATGGCAATAAACATGGCCTTTTAGAAATCACACACAAACACACACACATACACACACACACAAAAGCACACACCCACACATGCGCACACACACACACACACACACACACACACACACACACACACACACACACACACACACACACACACACACACACACAAAACCACACACACACTTATATGCTAATGTGCAATCATCTACCAGCAAGAAATATAGTTACACAAGCTAAGAATCAGTATCACATACACATATATACTGTCATGCTAATGTAAAACATGTGGAATAAACACCTGTGGTTATGTATTCCTGACAATGAGTATGACTGAGCAGAGGACAGTCCTGTGAACAACATTACAGCACATGAATATGGGGTGAATGACTGCTCACACTCCCAAGGTACAATGGGGTTTCTGCATTGATTAGAATATATGCAGAGATATGTGCATAAATCGGTGCATATGTACACCAGTTGCAGATATATAGGCATGCATGTGAATAAGCAACACATGAGGAAATGTAACATAGGCCAAAGAAGACATACTTGAATGTTGCTATATAAATAAGCAAACCCATGGTGTATACGCGAATGGTACAGTGATGCATTATGTAAAGGAGGACTGGGTATATACAGCAACCTCACTTAGATTATATAATAGGGCCCCATCATTGCCAGTAGAAGCCACACACAAAGCCAGTAAGCCGCTGTGACAGAAGGACACAGTGTGATACAAAACACAGGGGAAAGGATATGTTCAGTTGTCGAACAGGCATGACATGGCAACCCGCAAAACATTAACAAACAGGGAACCACATCAGTATGCTGAAAAAAACAAGAACCGACAACCAACAGCACACAACCACTTCAAGTCTGTAATGTACTGAGGAACTCTGAGTTCTAATAACCTTGACAATTGTATTAAATAAAAACAAAAATGTTAAAAACAAAGTTCTCCAAAAGTCTCTAATGCTGAATTTCAGCCAGATAGCTAACTGCTTTCATTCCTAGAACAGTAGAACTTCATCAGAACTGGACCAATGGAAACCGTGTTCCCTTTTATATAAAATGTAGCCTCTGTCCAGTCATAAAGGTATGTGCACATACCATTCAATTAAAATACAAATTATTTATTTTTTTTTAAATTAAAAAATATTAAGTGATGTTAGTATAAACGCTCTAGTGACTATCATTATAACTTGTCTGGTCATAGTTTAAGTACCGGCAGTATAGATATAGTACCATTTTACCCAGGGGGTCTGTTGGGATTAAGTTTTATTTGCCATACAATCTATTTTGCCACGCATCCTGCCAGGGATCAAGGGTCACAGTTTTCAAAATACTGAACAAAAACTACTCAAACTACTCACAAACAGAGCTGAGTTTAAATAGGGCATTATTTTTCCCCTTAACAATATCATAATTATATTCATATATCCTTTTCCTGAGTTCCTTTTGGTCTTCCCTATATAAAACATAGGGCAAGAGGAGTATTTCCCTATATATACTAGCCCCTTATTTCCACAGTTAACTTTTTGTAGGATTATGGTATTACTCTGTCTGCTTCCCTACTTAACCCTATCTTCCACCCAGATATACCTATACTGTGAGCAAGATCCACACTTTTTGTACCCTTGATATTGTCCCTATTTTCACCGACTTTGTTGTTTACCAAAATATTTTTCAAATTACTGCCAGTTTTATAAAGAAAATTAGGTTTAGACCCTGTCAAACTAATACTTTCATCATTGTTAAAAAAAACTTTTCCCAATTTTACTCAACTAATTCCTTAATCTTATTACTACCTGCACTGTATTGAATAACCATGGCTTTGTTAATTTTTTTTTTTTTTATTTAACATGTGTTGACCGGGAAAGTCCGACTAGGCTACACAGAAACTATTTTCAATGGAGGCCCGAGGAGAAATGCTCCAGTCGCATGTCTTTAGAATGATTGCCATCTCTAGTATGGTCTGCTGTCTGTGACTGTGTATTGTTAGGAAATGTCTCTGCCATTGTCGCTCCTAAATGTGGCTTAAACTTGATTTTTCTCAAGTCAGTAATGTACTCAGCAATACTACTGACAACTTCATGTGGATATCCTCATTCCAAAAACATGTGTGAAAATTTATCAGCCTCAACCTTAAAGGTCTCAACATCAGATATCATACGGGATATGCGGATGACCTTTTCTTTTTCTAAATCTTTCCTTGAAGCAAAATTATGTGTTCTATTATAAGGTAAATGTAAACTACTAAAGGTGAGGTTTATGTGCATGTTAGGTTTAAAACCACCATTAACACTGGAAACATAAACATCCAAATAATTGATTCCTTCCCTATGATAGGAGTAAGTAAGTTTAAGAAAATTGGTGGCGTGATTTAAATATGAAGTAAACCGTAGAATATAATCCAGTGGTCCACCCCATAGGACATAAATATCATCCAAATATCTAAAGGAGGTCCTACAATGCTGTCAATGTTCAGATGGGAAAACAAATGCCTTTTCCGATCTCTGCAAAAACAGATTTACAAATACCAGGGTGCAGGTAGCCCCATTGCAACCCCCTTAATTTGCTGATATACCTCCCCTTCAAAAAATAAAAGTTGTTCTTCAGCACTATATCTGCACAATTCATAAAGAAATCAATCTGTTTGGCAGTTAAAAAATCACAACCTAAAAGGGCTTCATGAAAGTCATTCCTTGTTTCTGGGCATCCAAGAAAACAAGTCTACTACAGCTATGGTTAAAAAAGATAATTTTTCTCCCCATGGATCCATCTTCAATCTGGTTAAAAATTTCAAAGAATCCATAAAACACACCCATGTCACTGTTTTATTTATGTAGAGTGGGCAAAATTTTGTTTGCGAGTTGTTTCAATCCCACACATTTATAGACAGGAAATCTTGCGTCAGTCACAGCATGTTAACTGTAACATTCATAACTGCCACTTACAGGCTCACAGTGATTTGGACATAACAACAATGTGCTGCACTGCATGAATAGGAGTAACACACATACACACATAAGAAGTACCACATCTCTCCCCACATGAAGCAATCTGTGCGTCAGGTGCATCAGTTTATGGACATCAGCATGATTACTGCATGTCTCATGTGATAGTGTGTGCCATGCACCAGGTGCAACATAATGCAAAATGTCACATGACATCTGCATTGTACAGTCAGACATGTATTACATGAGTATGGCAGAAATATGTTATGTATACACAAGACTGCCTATACAGTCAAATTCCTTATAAGGCAAACAGCATGATGGCAGCAGTACACAAGTGGATCACACAGACAATACTTACAGTCCTGAGGGCCCACCCTGTTGGGGATGAACATCACAAATTATCTCTCTAGAAATTGCCCATTATGTTCATCATCTGTGTCCAAAAGACATCAGTCATCACGACACAGGTTGGGTCTCAAAAATCAGCTGGTGGTGGTGGCAGTGGTGGTCAACATCTCCTCTGGTGTGCAGCAGGGATAATGGCACAAGTAGTTCCAGGTCTTTCCTCATCATCACCATGATCTTCATCATGGTCATCACCATCTTCTGAATCCAAGGAGGCAGGCAGTGGTCTGGCATATGCTTGTCATCAGTATCTGATAGAAAAGTGTCCAAGAGACACATGCTCTGATAAGGTGAATCACATAACAAAGAAGAAAGTACATAATATGCATTCCAGCAACTATATGAGTACATAACATACCCACTATGACACAATGCACAGGCCAAAAACATTCAGTATGATGCATTACAATAAGGTATGCTCATAGTCAAATCTAACACTAGATGCAATGCAAGGCATGAATCCAAACCATAGTGGTGAAAACCATATGTCTATCAGGTCAGGTATTCTTGTCAATAAACATAGCTGTCATTAAACACAAACTGATGTGCACATAAAGAACATAACAGACTTGAACTACTATGCCTTCAACATGATCCCTGCATATGAGATGAATGGTATATCAACATACTGTATAGGTGTCATTAAAACCTCATTCTCTGATGATATGGCCCATAAGAATTATGTATAAGGATTATAATAAAAACAAGTGAGGCTAGTAGGTGGATATATGTTCACATGGCATATTCCCAGTATCTTATTATCTAGTGTTATTGTTGAGTCCAATAGAAGCCCAGGCCAGGGCCACTATATCCATCACAGAATGTAAACAGGTTACTCCAGTGCATGACATGGCATGGAAGGTGCATCTTATCTATGGAAATCCTGTCATCACCTGAACAATTTTTAAACAGCTGTCAATATGCATGACAAACCTATGCTCAACTAGCACCCATAGATATCATGATATATGAAAACAACATGCCATGCCATTGTGACATGTATCACTTACATGTGTCTATGTTGCAAAACAAGTGTTGCATTGTTAGATCACTGTGAAACTCACAACATAACACAGCTACTGTGACTTATAGTTGACAATACTTGAGATTTGTCTAGCTATATTGATAAACAGAGTGCCTCAGAGGATATTACTAGCTCCGTGTGTCCTGCCTTGTACGTGTGCCTTGCAAATTTATGTCAGTGTGTGAATATGTCAGTCACTGACAACTGTAACCAAGGTGCCTGTGCAATTAATGAGTCATAATATTAGCCTTCAAATAACATATATGTGTAATGAAGATATAGTGAGATAAAAAAATCAATGGGAAATATAAAGGATATATGCAAATTAGATGAACAATGCAACATGGTCATTGGCTAAGACTATGACAACAAATATTTGGAATGCAGAACAACACCCTAAATAAAATGGGCAATAATAAACACAGAAACAAGATGTGACATATAAAACCATTGGCTATTTCATAAAAATAGTGTTGCCTGTCAAATGGGTGGCCACGGTGGTGCAGTGGTTAACATTGCCACCTCACAGCAAGAGGTTCTCTGGTTCGATTCTCGGCTGGGGTGCCTTCTGTGCGGAGTCTACATGTCCTCCCTGTGGTTGCGTGGGTTTCCTCCTGGTGCTCCGGTTTCCTCCCACATCCCAAAGACATGCTGTAGATGGATTGGACACTCTAAATTGGCCCTAGGTGTGAGTGTGTACATGTGTGTGTGTCTTCTGTGGAAGCTTGGGCGCTGGGCTGGCAACTCGACACCGTAAAACTCCACTGCCAATCATGAGCAGACAGGTGATCCACTGTGGTGACCGAAAGAAGAAGAAGTATTGCCTGTCAAATAATGTATCAATGCCCTACATAAATTTTTCAGCAATTCCTATGACTGTAAATGCAGAATCAAAACAGTGTAATGCTGATCTGTGATTATGTAACACTCAGATGTAAATGACGTAAAGTGTTGGCTATATGCACAACAATTCCTAAACAGAGGATGCATGTGTGTTGCAACCAATGCATCAACAGTCTTGTAGGCAGAAGCACTAGCTATATTGAACTAAAATACATGCCAGACATAGTCTGCCAACAGCAGTTCAAATGTAGAGACAGCAGACATCTGTTTAGTATGTGAATAGGCACACTATGCACCACTTGCTGTACAAACAGTAAAAGCACAATCAAGTCATATGTGAAACATTACAGTCAAAAGCATTGTGACATATGATACCCAAATAAACCCAGAATTGCATTAACACTTCATATGAAAAGTTGGGAGAATGGGGGCATAGCTGTGCCAAATTTAGAATTTTACTCAATCTCATCCATGATTAAAACAATATCCCTTTTAATAGATGTTAAATATCAGGCAAAATGGAAAAAAAATAATAGAAATGTTAATGGTGGACACATTAAATAATATTAATTCACAAAAATTATCATTTATAAATAACCCCTCTATTTGGATTCTGAAAGATCCGTTCTCTGTTTTCTCTTCTCAAAAATTTAAAAGTAATTATTTAACAATTAATATCCTTTTAAAAAGTTATATTTAAACATAATATATAGAAAGACTGATCATGTCTTCTTTTTCCCATAGCCTACACACAAGGAATTCTTTTTACTTCTAATTCTATAAAAATGTTGACTTTTCAACAGAAAAAAATAACTTTTTGGTACCAAATGATGTCTAACAATGAATTTAAATCAATTCATTCTCTCAATACTGAATTTAAATTTGATTCACTCTTTTGGTTAGATTTGCAAAAAAGAAGGAAGTTTATTCTAAGTAATATTGAATTAATGTCTTCAACAACTAAGAAAGTAATACCCTATTTAATATAATATATAATTTTATCAATTCAAAGTATCTCACCAAATACTAACAAATTATCACATATATATATATAAGGCTATAAAGTCTGACTTAGATGTTTTTCCTGACAGTTATTGGAATTCTTTCTATTCCATTAATGGCCAACTTCCTATGGATAAAGATAAAACTAATATATTAAATTCATCAAGTTTAACTACTTCCTCTCTCAAATGGAAAATATTTACATGGAAATATTTGAATAGATCTTTTATTACTCCTTTAATAATGAGTAAAATTTTCAAAAAAGATGTAAATTGCTGGAGATGTAATAAGCAAATGAATGCTGATTGGTCTCATATGTTCTTTGACTGTACTGAATTAAAACAAATTGGGACGATATAAATGATTTTATGCAGGCAATATTTACAGATAACTTTGCCTTATCTAAATCTCTGATATTATTTAATGCTCCAGTACCAGATTATATAAAAACCTCCAAGTACCCTTTGATTTGGTCTATATTATCTATAGCCAGAAAAATTATTATGAGGAATGGAAATCACAATCCTCTCTGTCATTACAAGAATTTAAAAATCTACTTAATGAAATTTGTTGTTTGGAAAAACTAACCATCAAATATAGATGTTCTAGGAATACTTCTACATATAGTAGTTAGAACAAAGTTTATGAACTGTTATAAAAATAGTTTGTTTTTACAGTAAAATTGTATATATAGAATCTATTTCAGTTGATATTTAAGAGTCATGGTGAACAATTTTGTATATAGTTAAATTTATTTAATTCTGTATATGATAATTTTCTCACATAATTTAAAATGGTTCATTCTTTATATGTTGATTGTAACTGCACTTCTAATAAAATTGTTTTTTTTTAAAAAAAGCATTGTGACAATGTATTTATTTATTTGGCATTTGTTTGTGGGAAAGGCAACTGGGTCATGAAGTATCCATTTTCAGTAGAGACTCAGGGAGAAAAGCTCCAGATACATATGGTTAAAAGAATGAAAAACTAGACAGACATAATGAAGTCATAACATTCAAGCACAAATATGAAAATAACATATTAGTTTGTCAGAATAAAAACGCAACAGACATAAAGTTACACAGATGCACATAAATGACTGTCATGTAGGATGTGACGTAAAGTTAACAACATTACCCTCAGCAAGCATGTTCCGCTCCTAACTCATGTAAAGATTTTTTTATAAAAAACATACATGTAAGCTCAGGAAATGTATGACTATTGCAGTTACCTTGCAGATGCATTCTGGGTGGCCTTGCATTAACAGCAGTATGCATGGAACTGCAAACCATGCCAGTCTTTTAACAATGTTCTGATCTAGTTTAAGTAAAACAATGTGAAAATATATAACATGCCTCTCTCCATCCACTTCTCTTCCAGCCTGTGCATCTGTTCAATGCATAACACGCTATTCCTTGCTCTTTCTTCAGAACCTGCAAAAGTTACAAAATATGTATGAATGAATGGTAGAGATTAAGTATGTATATCATGACAGTAAAATACAATGAGCAACACATGTTTTCTAACTTTTGCATTGAGTAACAGTCCAAGAGCCTGCATATGTATTTATTGAAGTGTCACACACAATACTTTACACACTGCAAGACTAATGAATGCAACCTGGAGGACCTGATATACAAACCTGCAACTTTCACCTCTGTTCACACTATAACCCTACCATCTATCTTCCTAGATAATCCACGTTGCCTTTGAGTGTATGGGGTAACTGCTGTTAAATCAAAGGCATGACTGTGTAGGGATAGAGGAATAACATGGACCAGGTCTTCCACTTTACAAGGTAGTTAAAACTGCAGTTCAACTTTCCTTATATGCTCTGCATTTGTAAAACAAATCATGCAAGCCTGACTGTGGGGGGGGGGGGATTCAATAAAGCTTACACAAATTGATTCTCCATGTAGGCTTAGTGGCATGGCCCCAACATGGAACATGGCTGCTGAGTGATCCAATAAACAGGGTGGAGGGGTGTGCACAAGCATGCGGACACAGAACTGTCCGTGGAATGCAAATGACCTCATAAGCTGGTGAAATCCATGCAAATGAGATTGATTTGTGATTCAATAAGCAGAAAGGCACCTGTGTAGGTATTGTGCTGATGTTAGAAATGTACGTGGACAGAAACCATCTACCGGAATGTAAAATTTAAACAGGGGCTGTAAAAGGCCAAATAAAAAGGTAGATATGGATGGATAAATAATAATAATAATAATAATAATAATAATAATAATAATAATAACAATAATAATAATATTGCACTTTAGGCATGCAGATGGCCACAACTATAGCCAGTGAATCCAAAAAGCAATGCAAATGAATAAAAAAAATATTATTTATTTTAATACATATATTACATTTGCACAGCAGGCAGCAATGCGCAAACATGCCGTTACGTAAAAGAAAAAATCAAAAACTGTAAAAAATTAAAATTAGACATTTTAAAAAATATTGCTTTATAGTGCCCAGCATACATAATCTTGCAATGGCAGGTTTCAGTGGTTGCTATGGAGGCAGGCCCAGAAGTAGTGAAGTATCCAGGGTATACTTAATTAGCTGTGTGTAAATCATCTGGGGTTACTGAATAGCTAAAAGGGCCACTGTGTCCGCAGATACAACCCATGGAAGGGCTGGAACCATGCAGGTGGTAGTAGAACAGGCAGCTGACATAAAAAAGGGAGTGTATTATGTAATGTGTAAGTGGACTGGAGCTCAATGACCTATTTGCACTCAGCTAAGCACTGCTAAGCATGGGGGGTGTGTCTCATGCTGCTGAGCTGTGTTTAGCCCCATGGCACATGTTTTAGTGCATTTAAGAAATGCTGAACATGCCCGTGCACAGGGCAGTGTCCAAACTGATGAGCACTGTTTACACTAGCACCATGGGTTTGCAACCCAGTGCTTAGCAGTGAAACAATTAACAACAAAAAAAATGAATTAGCTAGTAGAAGCCAGTCAAGTAGAAATGACTGATAAGCCCTGTACAACAGACACTTGCCCATCCAAACCCCTAATGATATACCTGTCAGGTGGAATGCAACATAGTGAGCCAATCACACAGGCTGCATCTGCAGCACACCACACCATACCAGTATAAAGTATGCATTGCATACATCCTACATTCTGATTTTTCCCATATACTCTGCACCACTGGAGTACACACTTAGGAATTTTAACTGACAAAATGATAGGGGATGCTACTGCTCTGCTACATCTGTATGTGCTAGAGGCTGAGGTCAGTGATGATGCTGATGCTGACAATAGGCCCAGACTGAGAAGGACAAAAGTGTTCAGGCCCAGGGTAACCTTCCAGGGGCTACATGTGCTAGAGATTGTAGAGTGCTACAGGGTGGACAGGGACATACTACAAGAACTCAATGAGCTCTGCCACCCTCAATTCAGACCCACAGAGGGGAACCCATCCCAGTGGAAAAAAAGGTATGTGTATCCCTTAGAATACTAGCTACAGGTACTTTTCAAAGACCAAAATAATGGAGGTCTCACAGGCATCTGCATCCAGGGTACTCCACCAGTTCTTGGATGCCATGCAAGCACATGCCAGCGAGCACATTTATTTACCCTGCACCCCTGAGGAGAAGGCCAGCAATATGCATGTCTTCCACCAAGTAGCTAACTACCCTGAGGTACTGGGTGCCATAGACTGCACTCATGTGCACTTCAAACCATCACCCAGCGAAGATGTTAGAGTCTACATCAACCACTAGGCATATCACTCCATCAACCACCAGTTCATGTGCAATGGTCAGGGCATTATTATGAATGTGTGTGCTAGAAGCCCTGGCAGTTATCATGACTCCCATATCTGGCATGCATCACAGCAGTACCAGATGTTTGCCAGGGTGGATATCCCATATGGCCATCTTCTGGGGGATGCTAGCTACACACTGGAATCATGGATAATGACACCCATCAGAAATGCACACACACCAACCCAAGAATTCCATAATAAGACACATGCACAAACTAGGAACATCATAGAGCATGTGTTTGGGCTGCTCAAGTCACGGTTCCTCTGCCTTGATATATCTGGTGAAGCCCTGCACTAGTCTCCAGCCACATGTGCACACATGTTCACAGTATGTGCCATGCTACACAATATGATCCTGCAGAAACAGCTGCAGCAGGAACATCACAGGGAAGGGGGGCACAGCCTCCCCATAAATGCCAAGGTCCCCACAGTCACAGGGGGACATGGAGGAGGAACCTGCTGAGCCTGTCCCTGTAGGCAGACATAAGCATGCCCAGTATGCCCTGGCCTTGGCAAAGAGGCAATGCATAGCCCATGCACTGACAACCTAGGGCCCTAGGGATTGACACCTCGCTCTGACTCACATACATACCGAAAAAGATATCAGCCACAACACACAACCTGTACCTTAACATGCTAGATACAGTGATGCAGTAGGTAACGCTGTTGTCTCACACCAAGAGGTTCTCTGGTTTGATTCTTGTTTGGGGTGCTTTCTGTGCAGAGTTTGCATGTTCTCCCTGCATTCACGTGGGTTTCCTCTGGGTATTCCGTTTTCCTCCCACATTCTAAAGACATGCATCTGGAGAATTTCTCCCCGGGCCTCCGATGAAAATAGTCTCTGTCCAAGTCGGACTTACCCATTCAACAAATGTTAAACAAATAAATAAATGTATTGGCTGTGTACTGTATGCATCCGACAGAATCATCCCTGAAGCACCATTATAACAGCTGCTACAGGCGCAAGGTAAGTCACTCTTCGTTACAACAAATGTATGGGGTACTACACTATGGTAGCATAAGTATGGACTTGCTGCATGTATGCAAGGGACTAGAGTGGGCAACTGAGAGACAACTGACAGCTATGTGGGACAACAGGAGCTCTCTGCCCAATAGTGCCCACCCCATATTATGTAGTAGGCCCTAAGCTCGCAAAACCTACTGAACTATATGAGAGAATTACAAACAGTGGGGTCATAAGACAGATGCTTGACTGTGAATGCTAGAGTAACCTACCCCCAACACACCCTTGTTCCTGTACAACTGCAGTAAATTATGTTTGCAAGGTAATAGCAGCAGAACACACAATCCCAGGGCTGTCCCAATCAACCTGGTGACATGTTCCATACCCCCACTATGCAGGGGTTGATGTGCTATGTTTGTCTGTGGTTGATAGTGTCAGGAATTAAACTGTACTATTCGGTGGCTGTTATGACTTAGTGGGCTATGTACATTATCATAGGTGATGGTGCTCATGGTTCGAGACAGGCTGTGCCTACTATCTTGCATGTAAGATACACCTATGGTAGCAGTCCTACAGACAGTCCATGTGTCACTATTTATTACTGCATGAAAGCTGGACAAAGCCAGAGACAATGGAGGCACAGGGTGCCAAAGATATGGACAGTACAGAGCTCTGAGTAACCTAGATGGTGGCTAGTAAAACAGCAGGTTCTAACAAGTCAGTGTAGCAGCAGGCTGTCAAGGCTGTCACGTAACTGTGACAGTGCTTACAACAAGTCAGTGGGCACCATCATACCCCTCAAATGTAAGAGTGTCACAGAATGTCCCACATTTTACCTCCTATATATGGTCTGTTTTACATAACATTGCATTTTTCTGGCAAACTACTGGCAAATCAACAAAGGTTGACATGAGAAAATAATGAAAGACAGTTGAGATGCACACTTCATAACCATCAGAACATATATGCTAATACAAAATCCGAATTCAACAAACTGTGTAAGTTTGTTAGAGCAATATGAAACAGTTGTCCCTATGTTTGTGCCTGTGTCTGTGTCCCACTTTTATACATGGCTTTGTCCAGATCTCTGGCTCCAACAGGTTGAGAGGTATGTGGGACTACAGGAACTTTCTGCCCAGTAGTGGCCATGGGTCTATATTACACAGGAAAAAGGCAACCCCTGCAAGCATGGCAGCTGCAAGGCTCCAAAAGAACAATAATCACTACAAAGAACAGGGGAGCCAGCAGACTTTAGTATCCAGTATTTACTAAATTATATAGCTAAATAGCATAATAAAAATAAATGGAAACAAAAACAGACCGGTTTCTGTTATAAGAAGTACATAGCCTTCATCAGTGCAAAGAAAAGCAGTAATACCCATGTCCCCTTTTATGATACAACCTTTGAGTGAGGCTGTGGCTGATTGGTCCAACATAAATCCAAATTAAAGATACGCATTAGGCCCGGGTGGGAATAAGCCTCCCAACTTAATAACCCATTTCTTTTCTTTATTATTCAGGATTTGACGCCATCCTGCTCTATTTGTCCAGTTACCAATAATTCTGTCAGTCACAGTAAAACTAAAAAATGCACACCTGATTTTCTTATTTCTCATATCATTATAGTGTTTTGATATTCTCAGTTTGAGTGGTCTGGAAGTTTGTCCCACATTAAACACAGAACAGGTACATGTGACCAAGTAGATCACCCAATCCGTACGGCAATTAGCGAAAAATGAAATGTCAAATACATTGCCAGTGTTTTTGCTGGTAAACTATCTCGACTTCATAACTTTTCCACAATGGGTACAGTGGCCACAAGGGAAACAGCCTGTGACTAAATCACCCATCAGAGTGGTTTGTGTAGGATCCTCCTTGGTTCTGGACCTATGTTTATAATGACTACAATGTGATCCTAGATTCTTGCCTCTTCTGATGGAAAAATAACATCTGTCCTGAAGAAAATCAGAAAGTTTGGTATCTGCTAGGAGGACATTCCAAGGTCTGCGGACACTGTTTAATAGCACATCACTGTTTCTACAACAGGTAGTAACTAAATGAATAATAGATTGATTATACAGTTCCTTCTCCCTATATCTCAAAAGATTTTTTCTATCAAGGGTAGACACCCAATTACTGGCGTGATAGATGCTCCCCATTTTGTAACCTCTATTCCTGAATCTGGCAGTTAAATCCTCCTTGTATAGTTCGTAGGTGGCATCATTTGAGCATATACACTTCATACATAGAATTGTGATTTGGGAATATTCCTACATATGTGTGGTGGATGGAAGCTGAAAGCATGAAGAAGGGAGTTGTATTGAGGATATTTGCAGTAAACCTCAGATGCCAGGGTATGGTCCCTATTCTTAGTCATTAGGACATCCAGAAAGGTAATGCTATTGGTGTTAAAACTGACTGCAAATTGTATACCCCGTTTGTTTTCGTGGAGGTATCCCACAAACTCCATAAGTATTCAGGATCGGATCTCCATACTAACCAGCAATCGTCTAGGTATCTTCTCCAGATATCAGTCTCATCTAGGTATATGTTATGTGTATTATCATAGATAAGTTGTTCATCTAAGTGGGCCATAAAGAGATCAGCATATTTTGGGTCAAAAGATTCACCCATAGCTGTACCCAAAACTTGCAAATAACATTTATTTTGGTAATAGAATACGTTCTTAGTTAAAACGTGTTCGGCAAGGCAAATCAAAAAGGTGATGAATCCTGGTTGGTACATTTCCGACTTGTAAAGCCAATATTCCAATGCTTCCAAGCCTACCCAATGAGGAATGTTGGTATATAGTGTGGAGACATCTAGAGTGCATAGTAGCCAACCTGGTTCCAACTGCATCTCAGAGATGACCTGAAGGAATTCTGTTGTGTCTTGAATTTGGTTCTGAACCCATTTCAATAGTGGTTTTAAATATTTTGTGAGGAATTGTGAGAGTGGTTCTGTAATGGAACTCCTACCTGAAACAATAGGTCTACCAGGTGGGTGCTGAAGATCCTTATGTATTTTAGGGAGGAAGTAGATGTACTGGCTCATGGGGTCAGACACTGTTAGATGGTGAAGAGTGGTGTCAGTAATAATTCCCTCACTCTTAGCAGACAGCAAAAATTGGTTGATTTGTTTTTTAAAACTAAAAGTTGGATCTAATGGCATACATGTGTAATATCGACCATCACTTAATTGTCTGTCAGCTTCCATGTTATATTGAGTACAGTCCATAACAACCACCCACCCACCCTTGTCCGCAGGTAATATGACCAAATTATGCTTCTTCTCCAATTCCCGTATAGCCTGAATTTCGATCTTTGAGAGATTATTGAATTTGACTCAGAACTCCCTGGAATGAAAATGTAGATCTTTGAGAATGCAATTCTGAAACATATGAACATTATGATGTATTGGAGGTGTAAAACTGGATTTATGATATTTGAAAACATCCTGAGAATCAGGATTGGATGTTGACTGGAAATATAACTTTAGATGTAGTAATCTACAAAACAAAATAATGTCTTGTGCAAGAATATCTTCAGAGACAAAAAAAACAGGTGTGAAATTAAGACCGTTATTCAAAACTTGTGTCTGAGTGGGTGACAAAGAAGTGGAAGAAATGTTTAACACATTGTTATGATTGTTTATTTCAGGGTCATTAGTTTCAATTGTCCCTCCATATTGTCTGCCTTTGGAATGTTTCCTCCCTGCCCTCCTTTGTCTACACCTAAAGGGACCTGTTTGTTACTTATTTTAGATACAGGAGAATCTAGGGTGTGCTGTATATCAGGGTACAAACCGAATGAGGACTCATCACCTGAGGTGTCATAATTTGATGAAGTAGGTTTCTTCAGGATTGATCTGGGCTGTTTCCTTTTGGCAATCTTCCTGTTAGTGTGTTCAAACCTAACATGTTTGTTAGAGGAAAATGGATGCCCTCTGTCATAATCAGTCAGGTCCCTCTGGAACTTCCTCATTTTCCTTTCTTTTAGTTGTTCCAAATTTAAAAGGTCCTGGCTGACTTTCCTAAGGCATGTGTTATAGGAGGTTTGTCCCTCAAATTTCTTGATATCTTCACACATGTGGGTAATTTCCATGATATCTTTATCAATAATTCTTTCATAATGGGCAGTTAAAACTTCAACAAAGCCCATGGAGGTCTTTTGTTGAACCATAGCCCATTGTTCTGTTAGTTCAGTATCTATGTTATTAACTACTGGTTGTATGCACTCCTTGAGGCCTCTTGGTGAAATACCCTTGATTAAATAAGCCTTGAGGAGCTTTGAGTGCCACACATTGGTCTGTAAGAACCTCAGGCTTTTGTTTAATTTAAGGAATTGTGCCTCGCATGTGTCGGGTTGTAAATTATCAGGCCCATTGCTATGACTGTCTGTATGACCCAAACCAATTATTGCCAAATCATCTTGATCTGATGATAGTCCCTGTAATAGACAGGTTAGATCCATTAGTAGTCAAAGAATATATATATATATATATATATATATATGTGTGTGTGTGTGTGTGTGTGTGTGTGTGTGTGTGTGTGTGTGTGTGTGTGTGTGTGTGTGTGTGTGTACTAAGTATGTTGATACCTGTTTATTGGACTGCTGAACCATGTCTGCCCTTCTGGACAGAGGGATATTATAGGGAATTCAGTATATGAATATAGTCCCGAAAATAAGAGGAACAAGACCTCTGTTTGATCAAAACTAGCTGACAAGGGGAAGACCGTAAAGTCCCTTAGTGTAGATTAAAATTGCTCCCAAGATATAGAAATATATCTCTCCGAACAGTATGAGAATATAGACAGCGTTGTAAGAAATCAATGAATCCAAGTACAAAGATAACATTCTTTTATACAACAGTTTTCTGGATGACATACTCATCTCATGGAGGAGGATGAAACCAAAACAGGGGAGTTTATTGAATATTTGAATATTTGAATGGTACGTCTAATTTCTTTAAATTTACCTATACTTCGCATCAAAATGAGATAAATTTCCTTGACATTAACTTGAAAAAATCATTTGAGGGGTTGAGTAGTAACATCTATAGGAAGGAGACCTATTCAAATTCGGGTCTATATTAGAACATCGAAGTTTCAAAACTTCAAATGTTCTAGTATCGAACCCTATTCAGCGAAAGCTGAAAACATTGAACATACATAACAGCAAATTTTTTTCATAGGGAAAATATTTGCTGCTCCAAAACACATACACACAAAGCAAGCGCACCAAACAAACAGCAATCCACACACATACACCTCAAATCTTACACCTAACCCTACACTAAACTATACACACACCACTAACTATCCACTTACCTTAACCCAAACCCTAACCCTAAGGTCCGTCACTATCGCACACTCGCCTCACCCGCGCCCTAACCCTAAGTCACCTAACCTGCCCTAACCCTCACATCCACACAATCGCACACATACCTAACCCGTGCCCTAACCCTGACTCACCTAACCCACCCTAACCCTCACGTCCACACAATTGCACACATACCTAACCCGCACCCTAACCCTAACTAACCTAACCCGCACTCAATCACACACTTACCTGAACAAGACCCGTAACTTTCCACAACAGCGCTGAAAATACCAAAGCAACAGAAACGGACAACCAAATTCTTTCCCTAGGAAAAAATTTGGTTTTCTGTTGCTTTGATATTTTCAGCTTTCGTTAAATAGGGTTCGATATTAGAACATTCAAAGTTTTGAAACTTCGATGTTCTAATATAGACCCTTCAAATTCAATATTACATTTTGATAGTTGCCATCCTTACCATCAAAGAAAAAGTATAGTTAAGGGACAGATGGTGAAGACCTCAAGACTGGTAAGTAACAATTCAGTCTTTAAGGAGGAAATATTTAAATTGATTGGCATGTTTCTGGATAGGGGCTACCCGTTGAAGTTACTACTTAATGTTAAAAGAGAAGTTTTGAGAAAAAGGGACAAAGTATATAACCCCATAATAAGGAACACACTTTCGTTAACCCATGCTGAAGGGGACAACGAGAAGCGAAGTGATGTATTTGTGTTGAGTTCGAACTCACTTGTCCCTCAAATTGTTTCAAGTCTAAGAAATGGATGGAGATTTTGCTTAAACAATGCTAGTAAACAGGTTTTAGGTATGCAACCACAAATAGTGTATGGTAGGGGTAAAAATTTGAAAAATATACTTGAGAGTAATATAGGTGAGAAAAATATAAGGTTTCCTCAATGACTAAGTGTGGGACATGCAGATATTGTCGATTTATAAATGATGGTCCTTACCTATGTGTTAAAGATGACAAATTCTCTATTTCTCTTCCGGGTAGATGCAATTGTAATAGTAATAAACTGGTATACGTGGCAACATGCACAGCCTGCGATGGGTTCTATATAGGCAAAACCATTTGCAGGCTGTGTGATAGAATCTCTGAGTATTTAAGATGTATCAAAAACAAAAATGGACATAATGCACTTTATTTACACAGCAAAGACTGTGTTAATTTTAAAACGTTTTTGTTTTTTTTTGTGGTAGATAGAATATGTAATTATGATAGAGGGGGGATTTTAATGTTGAGGTAGAAGCTAAGGAAATGCAATGGCAACTAAGATTAAATGGGTCTATATTAGATCACCGAACGCTTAAAAAAGCGAACGGTGATTGATTGAACTTATGTAAGTGAAAGCTTAAAATATCGAAGCAACAGAAACCCAAATTTTTTCCAAGGGAAAAGAATTTGGTTGTCCATTTCTGTTGCTTTGGTATTTTCAGTGCTGTGGTGGAAAGTTACCGGTCGAGTTTAGGTAAGTGTGCGATTGTGTGGATGTGAATGTTAGGGTGGATTAGGTGAGTTAGGGTAAGGGCACGGGTTAGGTATGTGTGTGATTATGTGGACGTGAGGGTTAGGGTGGGTTAGTTGAGTTAAGGTTAGGGAGCTGGTGAGGTGAGTGTGCGATAGTGACGGACCTTAGGGTTAGGGTTTGGGTCAAGGTAAGTGGATAGCTAGTGGTGTATGTATAGTTTAGTGTAGGGGTAGGTGTCAGATTTTAGGTGTATGTGTGTGGATTGCTGTTTGTTTTATTGGGCTTGTGTTGTTTGTATGTATTTTGGAACAGCGATTTTTTTTCCCTAGGAAAAAAATCGCTGTTCTGACAGATTGAGATTGTAAGCTTTCACTTACATAAGTTCGATCAATCACCGTTCGCTTTTTCAAGCATTCGGTGATCTAATATAGACCCTTTTACATGCATGCAATTCACCCAGACTAAATGATAGTACTACTTTAATGCCAATTTTAAAAATGAAGGCTAATAAAATTTAAGATTAATAGATAGTAGGATGAATTGTATTGTATAAGTTATTTATCACAGTTTATATTGGTGTTCTTTATAGTATATATTTTTTCAAGTCTGTAGAATAATCATATACATATTTTAACATTTTGGTGATATGTTCATGAAGTTATAGTAATTGTTATGTATAGATTTTTTATTTCAATTGGCTTTGTATGGGTATGGATTAAACTGTTAGGTTATTTGAATGATGTCATGTAAGTAATTACAGCTGATTGGAGCAGACAATATGTAATGGTATTTAAACTTTGTTTAGTGGTGTACCTGATGACTCTGAAGAAGCCAGACCTTGATTCTGGCGAAAGCGCTCAGTTATTTGGTACAAATAAATGTATAGCATATTAGCTCGGTGGTCCAGGATTTTGTTATTTTTTATTAGGTTGTATAGTCCCTTGTGGACTGTTGAGTGGTTCACATTTTCAAATATCATAAATCCAATTTTACACCTCCAGTGCATCATAATGTTCATATCTTTCAGAGTTGCATTCTCAAAGATCTACATTTTCGTTCTAGGAATTCCCGAGCGAAATCCAATAATCTCTCAAAGATCAAAATTCAGGCTATATGGGAAATGGATAAGAAGCATGATTTGGTCATATTACCTGTGGACAAGGGTGGGGGTGGTGGTTTTTATGGACTGGACTCAATATAACATGGAAGCTGACAGACAATTAAGTGATGGTCGATATTACACATGTATGCCATTAGATCCAACTTTTAATTTTAAAAAACAAATTGACCAATTTTTGCTGTCTGGTAAGAGTGAGGGAATTATTACTGACACCACTCTTCACCATCTAACAGTGTCTGACCCCATGAGCCAGTACATCTACTTCCTCCCTAAAATAGATATGAATCTTCAGCACCCACCTGGTAGGCCTTTTGTTTCAGGTAGGGGTTCCCTTACAGAAGCACTCTCACAATTCCTCACAAAATAGTTAAAACCACTATTGAAATGGGTCCGGTCCCTAATTCAAGACACTACAGAATTCCTTCAGGTCATCTCTGAAATGCAGTTGGAAACAGGTTGGCTACTATGCACTCTAGATGTCTCTGCACTATATACCAACATTCCTAATTGGCTCATCTTGGAAGCATTGGAATATTGGCTTTACAAGTCGTAAATGTACCAACCAGGATTCATCACCTTGTTGATTTGCCTTGCCGAAGACATTTTAACCAAGAACATATTCTATTACCAAAATAAATGCTATTTGCAAGTTCAGGATACGGCTATGGGGGCATCTTTTTCCCCCATATATGCTGATGTCTTTATGGTCCACTTAGAGGAACAACTCATCTATGATAATACACATAACATATACCTAGATGAGACTGACATCTGGAGGAGATACCTAGACGATTGCTGGTTAGTATGGAGATCCAATCCAGAATACCTTATGGAGTTTGTAGGATACCTCAATGAAAACAAACGGGGTATACAATTTGCAGTCAGTTATAACACCAATAGCATTACCTTTCTGGATGTCCTAATGACTAAGAATAGGGACCATACCCTGGCATCTGAGGTTTACTGCAAATATCCTCAATACAACTCCCTTCTTCATGCTTTCAGCTTCCATCCACCACACATATGTAGGAATATTCCCAAATCACAATTCCTACGTATGAAGTGTATATGCTCAAATGATGCCACCTACGAACTATACAAGGAGGATTTAACTACCAGATTCAGGAATAGAGGTTACAAAATGGGGAGCATCTATCATGGCAGGAATTGGGTGTCTACCCTTGATAGGAAAAATCTTTTGAGATATAGGGAGAAGGAACCATATAATGAATCTATTATTCATTTAGTTGCTACCTATTGTAGAAACACTGTTGTGCTATTAAACAGTGTCCGCAGACATTGGAATATCCTCCTAGTGGATACCAAACTTTCTGATTTTCTTCAGGACAGATGTTATTTTTCCTTCAGAAGCGGCAAGAATCTAGAATCACATTTTAGTCATTATAAACATGGGTCCAGAACCAAGGAGGATCCTACACAAACCACTCTGATGGGTGATTTACTCAGTGGCTGTTTCCCTTGTGGCCACTGTTCCCATTGTGGAAAAGTTATGAATTCAAGAGAGTTTACTAGCAAAAACACTGGCAATGTATTTGACATTTCATTTTTCACTAATTGCCAAAGCTGGAAATTGATGGTGTAATGATGAATGTTGTTAGTGCATATGCTCCACAAGTTGGGTGTGCGATGGATGAGAAAGAAAAATTTTGGAGTGAGTTGGATGAAGTGGTGATAACTGTACCCAAGGGTGAGAGAGTGGTGATTGGAGCAGATTTCAATGGGCATGTTGATGAAGGGAACAGAGGGGATGAGGAAGTGATGGGTAGGTATGGTTTTAAACAAAGGAATGCAGAAGGTCAGATGGTAGTGGATTTTGCGAAAAGGATAGACATGGCTGTGATGAATACGTATTTTAACAAGAGGGAGGAGCATAGGGTGACATACAAGAGTCGAGGAAGATGTACACAGGTGGATTATATCTTATGTAGGAAGGACAGTTTGAAGGAGATTGGAGACTCTAAAGTGGTGACCAGGGAAAGTGTAGTTAGGCAGCATAGATGGTGGTTTGTAGGATGACATTGGTGATCAAGAAGAGGAGGAGGAGGAGTGTGAGGGCAGCACCAAGGATCAAATGGTGGAAACTGAAAAAGGATAATTGTGAAGTGGAGTTCAGGGATGAGTTAAGACAGGCACTGGATGGCTGTGAAGAGTTACCGAATAGCTGTGTAACTACAGAACAGCTAGTAAGAGAGATGGCTAGAAAGGTGCTTGGTGTGACATCTGGACAGAGGAAGGAAAACAAGGAGACCTGGTGGTGGAATGAGGAAGTACAGGAGAGTATACAGAGAAAGAGGTTGGCGAAGAAGAAGTGGGATTGTCAGAGAGATGAAGAAAGTAGACAGGAGTATAAGGAGATGAGGTGCATGGCAAAGAGAGAGGGGGCAAAGGCTAAGGATAAGACATATGAAGAGTTGTATGAAAGGTTGTCACTAAGGAGGGAGAAAAGGACCTGTATTGATTGGCTAGACAGAGGGGCCGAGCTAGGAAAGATGTGCAGCAGGTAAAGGTGATAAAGGACAATGAGGGAAACATACTAACAAGCGAGGAGAGTGTATTGAGGAGATGGAAAGAGTACTTCGAGGGGTTGATGAATGAAGAAATGAGAGAATCATGAAGTACAATGGATTAGCAAGGAGGAAGTAAGGATAACTATGAAGAGGATGAAGAATGGAAAGGCTGTTGGTCCAGATGACATACCTGTGGAAGCATGGAGGTGTTTAGGTGAAATGGCAGTTGAGTTTTTAACCAGATTGTTTAATGAAATCTTGGAAAGTGAGAGGATACTTGAGGAATGGAAAAAAGTGTTTTGGTACCATTTTTTAAGAATAAAGGTGATGTGCAGAGCTGTACTAACTACCGAGGGATTAAACTGATCAGTCACAGCATGAAGTTGTGGGAAAGAACAGTGAAAGCTAGGTTAAGAAGGGATGTGATGATTAGTGGTCAGCAGTATGGTTTCATGCCGGGAAAGAGCACTACAGATGAGATGTTTGCTCTGAGAGTGTTGATGGAGAAGTACAGAGAAGGTCAGAAGGAGTTGCATTGTGTTTTTTTAGACTTAGAGAAAGCATATGACAGGGTGCCTAGAGAGGAGTTGTGGTATTGTACGAGGAAGTTGGGAGTGTCAGAGAAGTATGTAAGAGTGGTACAGGATATGTACGAGGGTAGTGTGACAGTGGTGAGGTCTTTGGTGGGAGTGATGGATGCATTTAAGGTGGAGGTGGGGTTACATCAAGGATCAGCTCTGAATCCTTTCTTATTTGCAATGGTGATGGACAGGTTGACAGACAACATCAGACAGGAGTCCCCATGGACTATGATGTTTGCAGATGACATTGTGATCTGTAGTGAGAGTAGGGAACAGGTGGAGGAGACCCTGGAGAGATGGAGATATGCTCTAGAGAGAAGAGGAATGAAAGTCATCAGGACTAAGACAGCATATATGTGTGTGAATGAGAGGGAGGATAGAGGAATGGTGAGGATGCAAGGAGTAGAGGTGGCGAAGGTGGATGAGTTTAAATACTTGATCAATAGTTCAGAGTAACGATGAGTGTGGAAGAGAGATGAAGAAGAGAGTACAGGCAGGATGGAGTGGGTGGAGAAGAGTGTCAGGAGTGATTTGTGACCAATAAGAGTGAAAGGGAAGGTCTACAAGAGGGTAGTGAGACCAGCTATGTTATATGGGTTAGAGACAGTGGCATTGACAAAAAGGCAGGAGTTTGAGCTTGATGTGGCAGAGTTAAAGATGCTAAGATTTGAACTGGGTGTGATGAGGGTGGACAGGATCAGGAATACATATATTAGAGGTTCAGCCCAGGTTGGAAGGTTTGGAGACAAAGCCAGAGAGGCAAAATTATGTTGGTTTGGACATGTACTGAGGAGGGATGCTGAGTATATTGGGAAAAAGATGCTAAGGATGAAGTTACCAGGTAACAGGAAAAGAGGAAGGCCTAAGATAAGGTTTATGGATGTGGTGAGAGAGGACATGCAGGTGGTTGGTGTGACAGAGCAAGATGCAGAGGACAGGAAGAAATGGAAACAGATGATCTGCTGTGGTGACCCCTAACGGGAACAGCCAAAAGAAGATGATGACTAATTGCCGTATGGACTGGGTGATCTACTTGGCCACATGTACCTGTTCTGCATTTTATGTGGGACAAACTTCCAGACCACTCAAACTGAGAATATCAGAACACTATAGTGATATGAGAAATAAGAAAATCATTAATCCATTTTACAAACACTCTCTTGTACACAGGGATGCATTTTTTAGTTTCACTGTGATTGACAGAATTATTGGTAATAGGACAAATAGCGCAGGATGGCATCAAATCCTGAAAAATAAAGAAAATAAATGGATTATTAAGTTGGGAGGCTTATTCCCACCATGGCTTAATGAGTATCTTTAATTAGGATATATTTTGTACCAATCAGATGCAGTCTCACTCAAAGGTTGTATCATAAAAGGAGACAAGGGTATTACAGTTTTTAATTGCACTGATGAAGGCTATGCACATCTTATAGCCGAAACCGGTCTGTTTTTGTTTCCTTTTATATGCTATTTAGCTATATAATTTAATAAATACTGGATGCTACAGTATGCTGGCTCCCCTGTTCTATATTAGATGATCAATCTTTCAAAAGTTCGACTGTCATGTGGTCAACACCATATGATCGAATTTTTGAAAGTTTGAATGTTTTAACGGAGATCTCCATACAGTGCGGAATGGGAAGATTTCCTTTTTCTGCACTGTAGTGGTATCTCGCAGTTAGTATATTTAAAGAGTGAGGGTGTGGGGGGGTACAGCTCCCCAGGTTGGGGTTTCAGGGGGGCTTGCCCCCATGCTTAAAACGTTCAGGTAGGTTATTTGTGTAGTTTATTTTTTTTATTAGATTTTTGAACTTTTAAACGTTCGATCATATGGTGTTTACCATATGACAGTTGAACTTTTGAAAGTTCGATTATATAATATAGACACAGCCACCATGTAGCCTTAGAATAACAGTACAACACAAGCCATCTGAGGACCAGAGCAGACATATGGGGCACAAGGCTGGACATCCTGAAAAACAGGTTCAGTCAGAGGTGGGAAGTCTGTAACCCTCTGTGTGGTGTTACATCACATACACCTGTCACAGTATACCTAAAACTACATAGAGCAGCAACTGTGGAGAAAGCCAGGAACTGGACCAGGGCAGGACAAAGGCCCACATATAAGGAAAAGGAGGCCTAATGGCCAGACAAGTGAAGAATGTGCAGAATAGAACAGTTCATGCAGTAGCATGGGTCCCAGGCAGTGTATGGAGTCAGTAACCCAAGTGCCTGTCAGCAGTTCATAGGTTCATAGGTGTGTACTAGGCTAATGGCATGGAGCCTAAATAAGCCTAGCCCAAGAAGATTCCCTGGCATCATGCTGCCCAAAGTTAGTTTCCAGTGCCCCTGTAAAGCAAGGCCACTGAAGTGATCCTTGTGGTGAACTTTCTATTGCCCATCCACTCATCAAGATTTCTCTTAAAGAGGGCCAGTGAAGTGCTCTGCTTGATGTGAATGGGATGTTTGTTCCAGAGTATGGGAAGTCTCTGGTTTAGGAGCTTGTCCCTCCAGCATGTTCTTTATATTGTGGTAATGAGGTTTAGGTCCTTGGAGCATGTGGCACGGATGATTGGGATTTCTTTAGGTGTAGTATATCTATCAGATCTGGGTCAGACATGGCTTTGTAGGTCAAGCTGAGATTGCTTCTAAGCAGGCGATAAGATACAGAGTATAGCTGGAGTTTTTTGAGTCTGTCCATATAGGGGATGTGTCTAAGACCTAAGATCCTCTTAGTGAGGTATTTTTGTGGCCTTTACAGTTGTTGTAGGTGTCTAGTGAGGTACATACCAAATGGGGTATTGTACTCTATAATAGGTCTAATGAGGGACGAGTAGAGAGGGATTGTAACCTCTTTCTTTCTGGATAAGAAACCTTTTGTAATGAGATGTGCCACATAGAAGGACTTTCTGACTACAGTGGCAATGTGGTTATCAAAGGAGATATTGCTGTCAACCTGTGTCCCCAGGTCTCTTATCACACCTTCAGTGTTTAGTGGACTACCGCCTATGTGGTAGTTCATGGGCACCAAAGTTTTCCCAAAGGTAATGACAATGCACTTTTTGGCATTGAGCTTAAGGCCGTGGTTCTGGCACCAGTCATTGGTGTCAGTGAGGCCTTTTTGTAGAATGTCTACATCAGTTGGAGAATCAATAATGGCCCCCAGTTTGCAATCATTTGCAAACTTGGTCAGCCAGATTCCCTTTGTGTTGGCTTGAACTTCAGAGAAGTAGATGCCAAACAGGAGCGGACCTAGGACAGATCCCTGTGGGACACCACTTGTAGCTGGTCTGTAGTCAGATTTGGAGTCTGCTACTTTCACAGTGTGGGTTCTGTCAGTCACATCAATTTACAATGATCTGCCACTGATGTAGCAGGAAATCACACTGGTATCTAAAATGTAGCAGACATATGATGCAAAACCCTGTTCAGTCTAATACACTCAGTACACACCCTAGATATGAGTGACATATAACAGACAGCACACAGCCAGGAAATCCCTCGGGAATTACATCAGGGAGATGCTGGACTGTTTAATCAGGTGCAGCAGCCAATTGTCTGTAGCACACAAACTCTTGGACTGAAGTACAGGTAGGTTTGACCTGGAGTTCCCTTGTACATACCGATGGTCACACTGAGCATGGTCTTACACTTAGCTAATTTCAGCCCATGTCTGAAGGCACATCTGACTATAGAACTGAGATGTGCAGATATCTCTGTGCATACAGACAGCTATGTGTACCTAACTGTCTCTCCCTATCCCCATCAGACATGATTACCCTTATCTATCAGTATGTGGGATATATAAGATATGTATGGATCTGTAGAGTTTTATATAAATACATATATATAGGTAACATACATATATCATATATAGAGAGACAGAGAAGGGGGAGAGAGAGAGAGAAACACACGCACGCAGAAACATGCACACACACACACACACACACACACACACACACACACACACACACACACACACACACACACACACACACACACACACACACACACACACACACACACACACACACACACACACACACACACAAACACACAGAAAGGCATATATAGTGATGTATTGCTGCAGCCACTTGAGCCATTTGGACAAAAAAAATGTAACCAGTAGTGTGTGCAATTAGTACTTTGAGCTGTAGTGTGTAATAGTAGGTAGGTAGGAGTTCTAATCTCACATCAGCCACCGTGTGTGCTTGTGTGGATATTCCACATACAGCAATATACACACACCCAACAGGCCTATGTCTATGCAACAGTCACTCATTTTATGGTCCTGTGCCCAGTGTCCTCCACAACAGTGGCCTACCTGTCAACAGCTGCTCATGTCATCTGCCCCAACAGCAGTGGCAGACACTCTCCAAATGCCTACTCTCTGTGGTGCATGCAATAACTACATAGCACTACCGTATATACAACTAGATAGGTAGTGTGTCTAATCCCAGCAATGGCAACTCAGTGAGTATGTGTGCGTATGAATATCCCCTTGCAGCAAGGTGTCTGCCTTGCCTATGTGTGCGCAATGCCAATAAATTTTAAGGGCTGTGCCTACCTGTTATCCCCCCTGTGGCTTACTTCACATGACCTGCTGATGTCATCCACCTTAGAAGCACAGTTAGACACTTGCCAGACACATAAGTTCTGAAGTGCATACAATAAGTATGTAGCACTATAGCGTATTCAACTAGATAGGTAGGGGGCTCTATTCCCAGTAACAGCAACTCAGGGAGTACATGTGTGTGTGTGTGTGTGTGTGTGTGTGTGTGTGTGTGTGTGTGTGTGTGTGTATTATGCAGTTCTGTATATGGAGATCAAACCTTAGGTTGCTATGAATTATTTTACCTAGCAGTTTGGTATGAGTAAATACTTCGAGTGGAGTATTGTTTAGAAAAGTACTATGAACTTTGTTTTCATTATTATCAGGTGTGTGTAAGTATTAGGTTCATAGGTTCACAGGTAGGTACTAGGCTATTGGCCCTAGGCCCTATACAAGCCTAGCTAAAAAGGTATCCTGGCTTTCGCCACCCAAGAAAATGATTTTCCTGTACCCCTGTTAAGCAGAACCACAGAAATGATCCCCAGGGTGAACTTCCTATTACCCATCCAATCATCAAGATTTTTCTTGAAGAGTGCTAATGAGAAGCTCTGTTTGACATAGATAGGTAGTCTGTTCCAGAATATGGGAAGTCTCTGGGACAGGAATCTATCCCTCCAGCATTTTCTGTTTATTGTGGTGACAAGGTTTAGGTCCCTAGAGCGTGTAGCTCAGAGGGATTGGGATTTCTTTCAGTGGAGCATGTCCAACAGCTCTGGGTTTGACACAGCTTTGTATGTTAGGCAGAGATCGCCTTTGAGTAGGCGATATGCGATGGAGTAAAGCTGGATTTTTTTGAGACGGTCTGCATAAGGCATCTGTTTGAGGACAGTAATCCTCTTTGTGAGGTATTTTGTGGCCTTTCCAGTTGTTGTAGATGTCTTGTGAGGTACATACCAAAAGGGGCATTGTACTCTATAATGGGTCTAATGAGTGATGAGTAGAGGGGAACAATGACCTCTTTTTTTCTGGATGAGAAACCTTTTATGATGAGGTGTACCACGCAAAAGGATTTCCTGACCACTGTGGCAATGTGATTATCAAAGGAGAGACTATTATCCACCTGTGTCCCAAGGTCTCTTATACTGTTGGTGTTAAGTAGACTACTGCCTATGTGGTAGTTCATGGGTACAGAGTTTTTACCAAAGGGGATGACAATGCACTTTTTGGCATTGAGTTTGAGACCATGTCTTTGACACCAGGCATCTGTCTCAGTGAGGCCCTTTTGTAGGATGTCCACATCATTAGGAGTTTCAATTATGGCTCCTAGTTTGTAGTCATCTGCAAATTTAGTTAGCCAAAGACCTTCTGTGTTAGCCTGTACTTCAGAGAAGTATATACCAAACAGGAGAGGACCCAGGACTGAACCCTGTGGTACTCCACTTGTCACTGGTCTGAAGTCTGATTTGGAGTCTGCTACTTTCACAGTGTGGGTTCTGTCAGTAAGCCAGTTGGCAACCCATCTTGTGACATAGTGATTTATACCTAGTTTAGTGAGTTTATCTATAATTCCAGAGTGAGGGATGGTGTCGAACACCTTGACGAGATCTAGATAGGCTGTGTGAGCCACCTTACCCTCATCTATGGCTTTGGTGACTACTTCAAAGAAGTCTATCAGATTTAGGAGACATGATCTGCCTTTTACAAACCCAAACTGTGTGGGCTCCAGAGTTTGGAGATCTCCAATGTCTTTGTTTATGAGTTCCATGATGATATGTTCCATGGCCTTGCAGACCAGGCTCATCATGCTAATGAGATGGTAGTTCCCGGGGTCTGTTGTGGCCCCCCCCCCTTTGTGGAGTGGGATAACTGTCGCGGTGTGCCATTCAATGGGCACAAAGCCTGAGGTGAGGCTATGACTGACCATGGTACTTAGGTGGGGTGCCAGTTCATTCTGTAGTTCATGTAGAAGGTAGCCTGGGATGTTGTCAGGTCCCATGGATGCTGTGTTCTTGGCTTTGGAGAGTGAGGTTTTTACCTGTGCAGCCATGATTATAGGAACTTTGCATTCTTCCGGTATAAAGATGGGCCCTTTAGGGGGTGAGTGGGGGGTGAAGTTAGCACTGAACCTATCTGCCAGGATGTTGGCAATATCGGTTGGTACTGTATATTTAGTGTCATTGTGCTGTAACTCAGAGCAGATCTGAGTGTTGCCATTGAGATTCTTGCCATAGCTATAAAATGTTTTGTGGTTGTCTTTAAAATCAGTGGCAATTTTGTTTTCATAACTAGCTTTGGAGGATTTTATGAGGGATCTCAGCTTCTTACTGAGGCTGACCAGGGAGTTCCTCCAATCATGGGATTTTACTCTTTTTGTAGCAGTTTCTTTCTTCTGTTGTAGTTTGTTTATAGCAGAAGACAGATTAGCTTCCTTCTTTTAGAGGATAGCGTCTTGGTTCTGTTAGGGATAGCATGATCCATGCACTCGCGTAAGTGCTTATAAAGTGCATTTGTGTAGGATTCAGCAGTCGTACCTCTACTGTCCATATGCATGGGTGTCGTGAAGTTTGCCACTTCTGTCTTAAGAAGCGTGAATTTGTCTTTGAAGAAATTGTATTATGGTTGTTTTCCTAATGGGGGGTGGGAGCGGGATGTGGATGTCTAGGGTGATTAGCTTGTGGTCGGATCTGACCAACGAGGAGCTGACCCTTGGTGTGGAGCACCGGTCACCCATGTTAGTGATGACCAGGTCTAGAATATTGCTGCCCCTGGTGAGGGTGTGGATAAGTTGATCCAAGGCATTGGAATTGACGATTTCCAGAAAACATTGAGCAAAAGAGTTGGTACATGAGTAGTTTTCCCAGTTAATGGTAGGATAGTTGAAATCACCCATTATTAGAGTGTTGGGTTGTACCTTAATATTTTCCAGTGTATCAAGAAAAGAGGAGTGGGAATCCTGGGACATGGTGGGGGGTCTGTAGCAAGCTACAATCTGGATTGCGGTTTTGCCCAGAGTTAGTTGAACTTGGATAATCTCGTATGCATTATGCTGAGCAACTAGCTTGGAGGTGTGGATATCCTTAATGAATATGGACACGCCTCCACCTTTAGTGTTTTGGTCCAGGTTTGGTGGCCGAAAGGTATGGTATGAATTATAGCCTGGTAATGCAGGGGTACTCTCTGGAGCTTTGAACCATGTGTCTGTCACTGCACAGATGTCAATATTCTCCATTTTAATGAGTGCCTCGAGTGAGTGCATTTTGAGATTTAGACTTCTAGCATTGAGTAGCATTACCCTCAGATTTTGCTTGCTTGTACCTGTTACGGTGGTGAATTTGTCATATGAATCTTGCGTAAAAAGGCACTATAGGGGTGGCAAGAGCCTTTGCTAGTATCCAGAATCCCAAGGATGACAGGTGCAGGCCATCTCTGGCAAAGCGTCATGTCTGTCGATCATGTCATCCCAGGCAGACAGATACTGGATTCCTTTAGAATGACACCAGAAGCTTAGCCAATTGTTAAAGTCAATCATTTTGTCCTTTTACTGTGGTATCATTCTGGGTGATGGCAGAATGCTACTCAGGGCTAGGGTCATACCTGCCTGGGCTACAAGATTGGAGATCTCCTCCATGTCTCTTTTCATGTAGTCCAGGGAGGTATGTCTCAGGTCATTCACACCAACATGGACAATGACAGAGTCATATTTGTACTTGTTGTGGAGTGACCTCAGTGTGTGCATTATGTGGCAGATCCTGGCACCTGACAGGCAGCTGACAGTAACTTTTTCCTTGTTTAGCTTGGTGAGTGGAACATCAGTGTGCCTGACTATAGGGTCACCTATAACTAGAGTGTTGGGTGCGTTATGACTTATGGACTGTAGTTGAGTGGCACACTGAGTATGTGGGCTATGTGTCATTTGGGTTGTATTGGGGGGGTGGAGGTTGCTTGCATTTCTGCTTTGGAGGTCTCTGTTGTTTGGGCAGATTTGTACTGAGAGCTTCTGCGAATGTAGGTGTGTGTTTTGTGCTTCTGTGTGTGTGTTTTGGTGGTGTAGGTTTTGAGGGACTATGTGATGAGTGTGGTGCTGTGCAAGTGTTTACCTTCTCCTCTTGAATGTCTAGGCCAGTCTTTGGTGAAGAGAGCTTTGCTTCCAGTTTGGCTATATAAGTGCATCTCTCACAGGTCGTAGTGTTGGGTGGTAGGAGGATAGCATTGTCATTGTACATGAGACAATTGCTGCGTTGTCCCAAGATGCCCAGATTCATCAGGAAGACAGGAGAAAACACCGGGAGCTGACTTTTAGACATACCTGAATAGGTACTTATTTATTAAGTACTAAAAACTATTTTCTTCTAGACAAGTGAGGAAAGTTGAGTGCTGTGGTAATTTGTAAATTATTTAGTGCGTGCAATGAGTTCTGAACAAGTGCTGAGCTCAAAGAAACAGATTTGAGTGCTAAAACTCAAAAGCTGGCTAGTTGAAAGGGAAATTTTGAAGAACAGACTCTATGGCGCCAGGAATAGTTTAACCCCAGTTAAGTGGGGGGGGGGGACTTAGGAGCTCACAAGCAGTCCTGGACACAGTAAATCTGTATCTGGACAAAACCTGCCACAGGAAAGGGGGGAAGCAAGCTTAGAATTTTTTTTCCCAGTAAAAGTGGAAATGGAGAAAGCTTTTACAGAAGTTAATTCAACGTTAAGAATCTGAGTGGGTTGACCTTCACAAATGTTCTCTATTAGATTGAGTGAACTAATGACAGTAGACCGGGAGGAGTGTCGCAGATCAAAAATACAGTATGGGCGGGCAACTGCAAAGCCACCATGTATACGAACACACAACATTAGGGAGCGTGGGTGGGAAAAAATACAGTTCCTAGCTGTAGCCACTAAATGAAAGTTTTAAACAGATCAAGGAGCAGACTGTAGAGAATGCTTTTAACTGTAAACAGACAATTATCAAAAATGCACAGAAAAGCTCGGATAGAGCACTCACAAACAGAAAATTCAACTCTCAGTATGAAAAAGCAGTTTACAGTTAAGAAATTCAGTAAACATGCAATTAACAATGAAAAATACAGTTTAAACAGTATAAAACAGTACATAAATGCAGTGAAACAATAACAAAAGCTTTATAACAGTGCAAAATGTAGTAGATCAACTGTATAGCACAATTATAAGTGTTTCAGAAGTGCAGTTCAGTGAAATAAGTGTAAGAAATAACTTATCCTGCTCTTGGAATCTTAAGGAATTTCCACTTATGCAGTGCAATCCAGAGCCTGAGCAATACAATATTATCCCCTTGCAGTAGTATGTATGTCTTGCCTATGTGTGTGCAATACCAATACATTTTAAGTCCTGTGCCTACCTTTTATCACCCTTGTGGCTTACTTCACAGGACTTGCAGATATCATCCATCTTAGAATCACAGTTAGACACTATCCAGACACATAAGCTCTGTGGCGCATGCCATAAGTGTGTAGCACTGTAGCGTATACAACTAGAGAGGTAGAGGTGCTAATCCCATCAATGTCAAATCAGTGTGCGTGTGTGTGTGTGTGTGTGTGTGTGTGTGTGTGTGTGTGTGTGCGTGTGTGTGTGTGATGATTATACCATCTTAAGGGCCTGTGCATACCTGTTAATCCCCCATTGGCAACCCATTTAGGGCCTACTGATGTCATCCACCTTAGAAGCACACTTAAACATGCTCCCAACACAATAGCTCCATGGTGCAAGCAATAAGTAAGTAGTACTATAGTGTAGGTAGGGGTTCTAATCCCAATGCTGGCAACCGTGCTGCAGTGGTACAATGGTTAATGTTGTCACCTCAGAGCAAGAGGATCTCCCATTTGATTCTCAGCCTGGGTGCCTTCTCTGCCGAGTTTGCATGTTTTTCCTGAGTCTGTGTGGGTTTCCTCCAGGTACTCCGGTTTCATCCCACATTCAAAAGACATGGCTCTGTGGAGCCTAGTTGGACTTTCCTGGGCAACATACGTTAAATAAATCAATAAAAACTGTGTGTTTGTGTGTGTGTGTGTGTGTGTGTGTGTGTGTGTGTGTGTGTGTGTGTGTGTGTGTATCTCCTTGCAACAGTGTGACCGTATGCGATGGTTATACCATTTTACGGGCCTGAGCAAACCTGTTAACCCCCCCTTCATTGGCAGCCCATTTAGGGCCTACACTGCAAAAACATATAAGCTCCATTGCACATGTGATATGTATGTAGCACTATAGCATGTACAACTAGACAGGTAGGAGTTTTACTGTCAACAAGGGCAGTTTGTGTGTGTGTGTGTGTGTGTGTGTGTGTGTGTGTGTGTGTGTGTGTGTGTGTGCGTGTGTGCGTGTGTGTGCGTGTGCGTGTGTGTGTGTGTGTGTGTGTGTGTGTGTGTGTGTGTGTGTGTGTGTGTGTGTGTGTCTATCTGTCTGTATATCCCCTTGCAGCAGCATGACTGTGTTAGGGGCACCACCTGTTCCACTGTGCATGTTGCAGTCCATATTTGGACAGGTGTATCCTTTGAAAACAACTTAATCAATACATGTCTCTCAAGTGTGTAATAGTTGCATAAAGCAGTCATTTTACATCAGAAACACCTTAATGTTATGAGAAACAGCAAATGCTACAAGAATAAGCTGTCATATTTGCCAAAAAATGAGAGGTCCTGCCCTTTGCAATTGCCATAGGTATGGTTTGTCTTGGCATCTGTCATGATTCTACATGAAGTATCCCACATTGGCCAATTGATAAGGTGGCAACTGTAGTTCTGTCTTGCCTATGTATATGCAATATGTATACATGTTGAGGCCTTGTGAGTAGCTGCTGCCCCCTAAATAACCCACATATATCTAGGCATGGATGCTAACTGCCACCACCCACATTTGTAGGTACTAACCAAAGCTGTTGCACATGTAAGTTGAGTGTTGTCTGTCATTGACCCACCAAATGATGTTAAGACACTTCAACAGGGTCGTACACCAAGTACAGACTGTTGGCAAGGTCCTGGACTCAAGCTAAATGCAGAAAACTGTACCATCATACCATTCAGTAAGGACATGGCCCCACTGTTTGCCACATCAGTGGAAACCCCCTAAACACACAATCTGTGTTGAGAGACCTGGTTACTCAGGATGATAACAATGTCGCACTCAACCATCATGTAGCGGCAGTGGTCAGAAAATCCTAGTACTTGGTTTACCTCATAGATAAAGGGATTGCATCCAGAAAAAAGGTGGTCATTACCTCTGTATAGTCATCAGTCAGTAGACCAATAAGTTACAACCACTCCCTGTGTGGTATGTACCTGTCCAGACATCTGCACCAACTGGAAAAGCCATGGTAATACCCACAAAGGTAGTCCATGTTCTCCAACACCTGTCCCATGCAGACAGGCTGGAATCAGTAGTGTTCCACTCAGTATCAGACAGGATGACCAGAGGTGGGCTGTGTTAAACCTACAACAGGGGTTGGGAGGGTGGCCTAATGGTTAAGGTATTTGCCTTGCAAACACAAGGTGCAGGGTTTGAGTCTCACAAGGGGTAATTGGCTAGGCTTAAAATGCCTCACAAGAGCAGTTAGCTTAGTACTAATCTATGAACCTATGAACAAGGCAATGTTGGAGCCTGGCATTCAACAGCTGCCCCATATATGTGAGTTTAACTCCTCGCGCATTACCTGCATGCTAGCTTCTGTCACCAAATTCCCTAATAATATGGACATCCCCCAAGAGGGTCTCAGACAGACACATGACAGGTGCCAGAAACATGGCCTCCGGCTGCATACCACAACATGCAGCGTCATCCCCTTTGGGGAGAGTGATGTCCCCACATATCATCACAGTACTATAACCATCCTAAGCATGCAATCAGTTGAGAGTGATTTGTGCACAGGGGTTGATGGCAACATGACATTTGACTACCATGTTTCTTCCATTGTACAGAAAGCCTTCTACATTGCCCACCTGATATGTAAGAGCATGTCATCTAGGGACATGGGGTTCATAATACCCCTGTATTCCCCCCTAATAAAGCCCAGTAGTGAGTATAATACCCCTTTCATCATGTACCTCACAAAGCAAATGCAGCAGCTGGGTAAATCACAGAAGTTCCTCACCAGGGAATACTAGGGCCACAAACATTTACCATACACATATAGGCTATAAGCCCATACCTCTGCCACTGTCATACAGACTCCTCAGAGATGACCTCTGTCTAGCATACAAGGTGATCATGGACTCCACTTTGATGGGACTGCTGCACAACTGCAGCTGCACAACTGCAAGTCAAGTCCCACTTGATTAACCCACACCAGGGGTGTCTCAATCTATAGGACTGCAGGACTGCAACCCCACAGCTGTGGAAACAAAATGAATTACACTTCTCTCTGCATGGGTAGGGAACTGAGATGAAAGAGGTGTGTGTAATGCCCCAAGTGCTATATGGTGGTAGATACAGAAAGGCTTGAAGCTGTACCTTGGATCCAGGTGGCAAGAGCCCGAAGTCCCTACCCACCATCATTTGTAAATAAATTGTAGATTTTTCCGTCATACTTGTTCTGTTCCTCATAAAATCTGTGGTTTCTGTATGTGTCCTTGAAAAGTCAGTAGTGCATTGGCGCAGTCAATGTGCATTGGTGCAGTGGTAGCATTGTTGCCTGACAGCTACAGGTTCTCTAGTTTGATTCTTGGCTGGGGTGCCTTCTGTGTGGAGTCTGCATGTCCTCTCTGTGTTTGTGTGGGTTTTCTCTGGTGTCCTCCCGTCTTACAAAGACATGTGTCTGTCTGGAGTGTTTCTCCCTGGGCCTATGCTGAAAATTGGCTTTTGTTCCAAGTCAGACTTTCCTGGTTAACAAATGTTAAATACAAATGACAAGCATTTGAATTTCAGACTTCATATTCTTCAGAAAGTACATGGCAACACAAAAGCTTGTAAGTTTATAAGATGGATATTTGAAATTTGTCCCTATTTTTGGGATTGTATTCCCCCATTATTGGCTTCGTCCAGGATTTTGTGCGAAGGTTGAGAGCTATGGTAAGAACTGAATTCACTGAATATGTTTGGAGGCTATAGTCCCCCATTACTGGCTTTGCCCAGGTGTTTTGTGTTAAGAGGTTGAGACCTATCGTGAGAACTGAATTCACTGAATATGTTTGGGGGCTGTATTCCCCCACTATTGGCTTTGTTCAGGTGTTTTGTGCTAAGAGGTTGACAGCTATGGTGAGAACTGAATTCACTAAATGGTAGCCATTTAATTTTCAGTCTTCCTCTCTTTTACAAAACAGCTTATTTGGCATAGTGGTATGTTGCTCTGACTATTTTGCACATCGTCCTGGGTTCAAGACTTGGCAGTGCAATATATAGTGGTAACACAGCATTTTATTCTAGCAACTTTCCAACATTATACAAGCAATGTTTAAAATGTGTCCCTGTATTTTGGGCTTTTGTCCCCCAAAATAAATGTTGGCTTTTCCAGATTTCTTGTGCTGCAAAGTTCAGAGGTACAGCTGAGTGAGTAGATTTATGAGGAGCTGAGAGCTGCAGGGGAGCAAATGTTTAGTGCTGCTTATGCTGAGTCTGCTTGCATTATTAATAGAACAACAGGTAGTGTTGTCCTCCCACAGTAGATAGATGCATTGCTGATACTGCACTGTGTTGCAAAGGGGGTGGATGCTGCACTTCTTTTTGGTGAAGATACCTAGTAACTATGAACCTGTTATCAGTTTGCAATCCATTCCCTATTGCAGTATTACTAGCTTATCATTTTTTAGTGTAAGATAGGCAATTTATTCCTCAAGGGCAACAGGCACTTTATTTGTAGATGAAACAATGAAATATAAAGTTGTTTGCTAGCAGCAACCTCTTCATTAGTTACAGATCTCTTTAATGTGGAATTATTTAGATGACTTTTACTACTTCAGAGATTGTGCATATGTACTGATACTGGTGGACTGTAGAAGTTTAAGTAGACTTTTATAATGGAAATGTTCTAAATTGGGCAGTTTTGTCATTATTGGTGCATGCATTTTGTTTTATTGTTTACTGGAAAATCTTTAAAGCAATAAATTTAAAATGCCCTCTATAACTGTACTGTATTGTACAAGGAATATAATTTAATAGAGCCAGGAAGGTGTATGAAAGAGCATGTGTATGTTTCATGTGCAAGGGGCCTGTGATTTGAAAACAGCCCATGCCCAAAGTTAATCTTTATCTGCCACTGGCAAAATGTATTTTCTTTGAATGTGGGTTTCAATGCTGTTTCAATGAATGTGAGTTTGTTTCAGTGGCAGAGAAGTTTTAATGCTAAGTCTGTTTTCATTGTGAGACTGCATTGCTTTGTTTAGCAGATATCTATTAGTGTTTGCACTGTAAAATACAAAATAAAACTTTCAAATGAAGTCCAAATCATTGCAGAAGTAAAGCAGTATGCACATTAGTGTTTATGGTAAATGGGGTGAAATAACCAAGTAATGGTTCATTGGAATGGCTGCAGGGGGGAGACTCTTTTCAACCATGATTTTGTGAGGGGGGAAGGGCAGCAAACTCAAAGATAGCCCCAGATGAACTATACCTCTCAACTGTCCAGATTTTTGCAGAATGAATAGATTTTTGCTTCTTATTTTTGGTTTGTTCCTTATAAAATTTGTGGTTTTCTGGCAAATCATTTAGGAATGAAGTCACTAAATAATGACAGACACTGAGTTTCAGACTTCATAACCTTCAAAACAATGCATGCTAAAGCAAGACCTGTTATTCTGTCAACTGTCTTAGTTTATACAAGAACAATTTTAGTACTGTTTATATGTTCCCCCAATATATTTGACCTTGTCCAGATTTCCTGCATTAACAGGTTGAGAGGTACGTGCAAATAAATTGCTTTATAGAATTAGGCATATCCAAACCTCTCAACTGTCCCCGATTTTGGCTTAAAGTGTTACTCTTCCCCTAATAATCCCTCCACAAAATGTCAATTTTGGAAGAAAACATGGAGGGTTTACAATTAATAAATAACTGTAATAATTAGAGTTATAGATGCTATTTTATTTCAGAAATGCATGTAGATTCTTTTATTTTGTCAGCTGCTCAAGTTAGCAGTACTAATATTAAAAAATGTGCCTTCTTTGACACGTTCCCAGCTGTATTGTGCTGGCTATTTTATATTTTTGCATCACATTTTTGGTCCATTTTTCATAAAAATTGTGTTTTTTTTGGCAAATTAGTGGCAAATCATTAAAGACTGAAGTTAAAAAATAATGACAGACATTTCAGTTTCAGATTTCATACCCTTCAGAAAATTCATACCAATGCAAGATCTACCATTCTATTACCTTTCTAAGTTTATAAGAGCAATATTTAAAAAATGTCCTTATTTTTGGGCCTTTGTCCCACTTCTGTATATGGTTTTGTCCAGATTTCTTGCTCTGAGGTTGAGAGGTATGACAAATGTGTCAGGGCCATCACAGTCAGCCAGAGACATTTCAAATTGTGACATACTTATTGCACCCCACTCCCTCATGTAGTGACTCTGGATGTGTCCAAGCAAGGCAAGGAGCAGTTATGCAGTGTAAATGTGCAGAGTATCACCCCATCCAAGGTAGACACAAGTACTACAGTGGCTTTTCATCTGTCCTTGATTTTGCAGAATGTTCTGGTTTCTGTCATATTTTTATACTGTTGATTTCTGCTTATTATTATTCAGAAAGTGCCTGTTGCTTGTGTTTAAGTAGAAATGCTTTGATGACCATCAGGTAAGCTGGTCTGAGATTATAAGATGCAAGTAAGTTTTAATAAGCATACTGTTAAAGAATTGCCAACACTGAAAGCCTTTCTGTTGTTGCCATACAGAGAATACTGGGTATTGAAATGCATATGACAGTATTTGTAATAAAGGACAAGATTACATTATTTTAAGAAGCTCATTACATTTGTTGGAGTTGGAGACTTGCAGTCATCTTTGCAGGCTTTACCTGCAAACTAAACAGAATGCCAATCTATCGTGTGTGGTCCATACCTGTGCAGTAATCCTTTAAGCAATGTATGTTGAGCTTGTTTCTTGTTTGCTTTTCATTTTTTACTTTGATCATGTTTTACCCATGAAACAAGTAGTTGTTTTCAAGCAGCAGGTCTTTTTTGGATAAGAAACATTTTTACAAGTAGGGGTATCACAGAGATTGCTACTTTCAACATGTTACTTGGTACTTTAATAAAGCTGAATATAAATTATAATTAGAACTGCAGTGCAAGGAGAAGTGGTTTGAGTGCTTCTTGTTTTTCTTATACTTGATTTTGACTGACATTCCAGTAATGTATTTAAAAAGTAATTTATTTTTTCATGCCTCACAACCTTTTTGGTTCTATCTAGATATTAAGTAAGCTGTCATGCAGCCAATGCAATGAAATATTTTTTTTCTTCTACACTTCATGTTGTCTTGATTGGACTATCATATTGATGGTTTGGCACCCAGGGCAGTGTATTTAATTAAAGTTACAGTTTTTGGGTTTTGAGCATAGCCCCCCTCCCTTTCTAGTTGGACACACCCATTACCATTGACCCCACCCATTCAGCTGTCTCTTGCAGACTCCCTTTGATTTTAAATCAACAGCCGCCACTGACCCACACACTCACCCTCAACCTGGTGTGTGACATCAACAGGACTTGTTGGCAGGTCAGATGTGTGTCCCACTCACTCACTCAGCTGTGGAATGGACACCCTGTCAACATCAGGCAGAGTACGTATTTATACCTTTTCAGGGAAACCTGGATGAATGGATGGGTAACAGGACCTACACCTTTGGGATACTACCTGTGTCTTTGTTGGACCATGGCATTGGGCGCTGACTTGCATACATAGGTTCATATGTGTGTACTAGGCTAATGGCCCTGGAGCCTTTACAAGCCTAGCCCATAGAAGTACCCTGGCACATGGGCTAAACTCTGGGCTAGGCTTATGAGGCCCTCAGGGCCAATAGCCTAGTAACTTCATATAATCCTAGGTATACCAGTTGTGGCCCAGTGAGCTGTGACTGACTGTGTTGTTATGTGTTCACAACCATCAATGCCATCTACTGTGGTGTGTCCCCTATGTCATACAGCCACTATCCAACAAATAGGTGAGTGGTACTACAGGTGTATGAGGACAGTCCAGCAATATCTGTGTGAGACAATTACAGACAGCACTGCAAACATGTTGTAGGGTATCATCCTTGTGGGTGTACAACATCTACAGTACACAGATGTTTGCATAATGTGCACATGTGCTTGATATATGAGGGCCATCTGCCGGACAAATTTGGATGTCTGGAAAACAGTTGGACAATATATAATGGTTGTTTCCAAAATGTGGGGAATCTGGCTGTCACATGCCAGGCACCTCATCAAACACTTATGATACTTTAATATCTGTTACTGTATTCATTCCCTTACATCCCATGCTCAATATGTACCCTCAGTTGCTGAGGTGGAGCCTGTGTCCTCCCACTACTACTGGATATAACCTGATGTCCTGCTCCAGGGGGTCAACAGGTATGCTAGCCATAGCTCTCAGGAGATGATATACAGGTGTTAAGTACACAGTGACCTAGCAGTACATCAGGAACAGTCAAGGACACCTGGACAATGTTTGAACCATCCCTGTGTGACATTCACAGACTGAGAGGAGCAGACTGACAGTACATCATGTGATATGGCAACTGTATCTACCACTACTGACTATCACTATTGTCTAATATACAATCCAGTAGCATTCATACAGGAGATGACCATTGCTGGGGGGACTCAGGGGCCAGGGCTGTGATCTATGTCACAGCAGACAGAGCCAAAGGGAATACTGTAGCTGCCAGACAACTGACTAATAGCAACATGTAATTCCAAGATATATACCACAGACTTGTATTGTTGTCATCCCTATTTCCCTTGACTGCATCCCCCCATCATTAAATGGGGAATACTATTTCATGCCTGGTATAGTATGCAAACAAAACAGGAGTATGTCCAGCAAAAATAACACCAAGAAACACAAAGTCTGGACACAAAGCAGGCACTATAACTGGTGTAGAATCAACTCGTTTAATAGACACAAACTTTAAAATTAACGCCACACAAAATAAAAACTGTGTTTTTGCCCAAGTATCACTCAGACTTCATCAGATAATTCATTAATGGTAAAACCCCATTTTTATAATGCCATCAATCAACCATTAATCCACAATTGAAATTTAAAGGTACACAATACAAATGCACTTATTCAAAATGCAATAGGACCAAAAACAATACTTTTTCCTGTTCCTTTTTATACTATTAAAATACATAAAAAATACTAAAAATAAGTGAATAAGCTTAAACAAAAATTTTTTACTACATTATTACTATGTCAGGCTGGATGAATAAAAAAGGGGTGTGTGAATGTGAAAAATATCACATTTATAATCTGGCAGATCTTAACTTCAGCAAGGGTACTAATGAAATGGTATCATTTAGTCCAAGGGGTCTGTTGGCCTCCAACATGACCTGCCAAAAGGTCTCCCTCTATTCTAATTTTGTTTCCCAGGAACCACCCCTATTGTGCCTTGGTACCATTTCTAAAAAAAATAATAAAAATCTTGCATTTGGACATATAACATTATGTCTAAAAAGGACATATTTGGTATTCCTGTTCCTGACATCATTCAGATGTTCAGAAATTCTGCGTTTTAATAATCTTTCCATTTTTCCCACATAGAAACTTTGCCGAAGTTACAAGTGGCCAAATAGACAAGCCCCTGTGAGTTGCAATTAGAATATACTTTGCCTGTCAAAAGTTTATTTCTAGCTGTTAAAAAGAATTCTTCCTTGTGCTAAATATAACTACACTGTGGGTAAGCCCCGCATTTTGAATAAGTGCATTTGTATCTTGTACCTTTAAATTTTAATTGTAGATTAATCATTAATTGATGGCATTATAAAAATGGGGTTTTATCATTAATGAAATACCTGGTATAGTGCTGTACTGTAGTATGTGCAGAAATCCTGTGGTAGCATGCTAGGATAGCACAGTCTGTCATCATAGAGAAAGTCATAGGCCTGTGTACCATAGGCAGTAGCTTGCCTTTTGTAGGTAATGCTCATGAAGGGCTGATTGCCTGTGGACCAACAGTGGCTCAGACTTGCTAATTGCATCCAGAACAGCTGGGATGCATTTTCATTAGCCAAAGTCATGGCAACACAGTGCTGTATTTGAGGCCCTCATGTAGGCCTTGGCCCCTTTCCTGGCCTGTGAGAAGGCCATTATCAAGGTGTGGGGACTACAGCATCACAGAGAGTAGGTTGACATAATGTCCACTGTTTGGATTTATGTGGTATGTCCACAATTTTGCATGCTATGTTTGGCCATTGTGAACAGACTTTCTGAATATGTGGCAGTTTACTGTTTAAAAATGTGGGCTGAGGTCAGTAAGGAGACAAACAGATGTGAGTGTCATACATCATTTGCATCAGAATATGCATGCTGCTGCTGTAGCCACTGGTCTATCAGCTGTGTATGTTTGTAGGGGAAGATTTTGAATCATGTCCCTGTCACTTGACAATCCCCCCCACCCCCACCAGCACTTTCATATGTATGGGTGTTGTGTGGATTCCCTGTTGTAGGTGTTTTGGAGGTATGTTAAGTATGTAGCAGGTAGCTGAACATACTGATGTATATGTTGCAGGCTGCAGCTGTTGCATTCTGCCCAGGAGTCATACTGGGGATTGTGAACACATTGTTGGACAGCAAGCTGTATATGTGAGTAAGGAAGCAGTGTAAGCTCTGTTGTGACAACATAGCCAGGCTGAGGATACCCATAACAGTCCAAGTGAGGCATGTGCCTCTGGTACATATGTTATGTAATAGTGCCATCCAGAGAGTGGTAGGTGACATTTAGGACACCTATACATATTTGTGAAGTGTGTCTCAACCTACAGACCTTTGAGGTGCTAATCTGGATGGCAGTGACTGCATTAGCAGCAACCTTTCTGCTTAAAATTGCCCGTCTCAGTCATTTACTTGTTTTGACCTGCATGTACTTGACATGCAGCACACTGGAATGGAAGCTAAGACTGGGTGGAAAATGTTCAGCATGCTAGGAATGTAACAGACTGAGGTACGCAGCCAGTACTACAGCAGGTGTATTTGCAAGAAATATGTGCATGCATACAGTCTGTTACACAGGATTGGCATGAACATGTGCAATTGGATGGGTATCACTTGTGACACTGAACTGTCTGTCATGATTTCCCAATCTCAATGTGTACTGACTTGCCAGTACCTCAGCACACAGTATAGGCTGTGTGACAACTGTGCCAATTATAGGTGACACAACTGTGGACATTCTGCAACAGTCTGTGCAGTTATCAGCTCTACCAGTTATCCTAGGCCTCACGCACATAGAACATTTATTTGTCTGTGTACTGGTTTAGTCTCTGTATCACGGTCCCAAGTACATTATCATTTTTCCCATTATATGTACAAGCTGTGTTTCACTGGCAATAAGGATATGTTTATGGAAACACTTGCTGTACTTTATAGCTGAGTGGCCTAGTGGGCTAATGCACTGTGCTGTAGTTGATAGGGTCCCAGATTTGAGACTTGGCAGTGCTGAATTTTTTTCTGATGTGCATCACTGATAATAAGGATAAGTTTATTGAAACAACTGCTATTATTCAAAGCTGAGTGGCCTAGTGGGCTAATCTAGTATACCCTAGTTGGCAGAGTGATAATTTTGCTGATGTGCAGAACAGTGTCAGAAAGACAGAAAGTGATTAAAGCAGTTTTAAGCAGCTTTAAGCAGGTTTGCATGGGTTTGCGTGACATGCCATGATGGTTCCATAACAATAATAAAACACAAGGCCCAATGTAACATTTTGTGAACAACATATGTCAAAAGTAAACCATACCAATGTATAAGAAAAATAAATTATGATGCAAATAAGGGGTGGGAGGAGAGGGGGGAAATCATGCTTTTACTACCAGTATAGGCTATATTGTTTGCAACAGAATTCTTCTATACTTTACAGGTCTGCCCTTACTTTATGTATACAAGTGTTCTATAGCTTTGTAGCACCAACATACCTCTCAGGCTATCCGCATGGGACAGTATGGGCCAAGCTGTAACACCTACAGGGACTATTACAGTTCAGGGGAACATATGTGACTACCAATGAGCACTGTGGACTGATGTAGTGTGACTGTGCTATTCAGATAAATGAAGTGGCTGCTAAATCTGTGTCCCAGGGATTTGGCAACAGTGATCACAGTCTGTGACAGCATGGCACTTGAGAGACATGTATCGTGCACAGTACAGAGAGTTTATGCTTATCATGCCATCCTTGGCAGGCATGGGGTTAGACCATCAGCAGACATTCTTAGACACACCAGGCATACAACATTAAACACTTTTATTTGTTTTAATATGTTGTATTAGTATTGTACATATTGACTGTTCATTTACTGCAGTCCTGTCACCTTTCTGAGTATTGCTGTTAACAGTCTGGTATCTCTGGACAAACAAATTAGTAACCAATTTGAACAAATAATACAGATATTTATTCACCTGTAATTCCTGTGGGGAGAATGTCTGTTAATAATACATAACAGTTTCTATTAATATTTAATAGTACTTGTCCCTGGATTCAAACCCAGTTCTGTGTGTGACAAATGTATATCATACTGAGCTACTGAGTCATTGCTGAATACTGACTGAGTAATGTATGCCTAGAGCTTACCTGGTAACAAAGTGTGACCTGGTAATAGAGGGAGAGTGTCATAAAAGACTGCAGTGACACTTGAACACACATGCATGAGATTCATGCATGACAGACATAGTACATGAACCGTGTATTAATACTTGGAATGCAGGTGTACACATTTAACTCCTAGAGGATGGGAATATATGTGATATGTACAGACCATATCAAAGTGCTGGGTTGCCTACCTCACCCACATACATTTGCAGATGGTATATTTGCAGTCTACGGCTGTTACAGTTTCATACTTGCCTGCAGCAGTGTACATAAGTTCAGGAATGCATATAGCTGAAATGCAGTGGTTAACACAAGACAATCCTGAAAGAAACACACTATAATACCTTAGCCATTAGTATTTTAGGTTCAGATCTTAATGAAGAACAAATATCATAATATCTTGTAGTACAGCCCCACATCTACGCTTTAGCAAAACAGTTATTTATAGGCTAACCTTCAGTCACTTCATGGCATTATTCCCGTGTTTACTTCACAACACTTGTAATACTCGATTTCTTGACGAACAGTCCAAAATATACACAACATTTGGCAAAACTCAGCTTTATTCAGGATGACATGAAACAGTGTTTGGCATAAATTTAACAGTCTTTATTGAAGAACACTTTAAATAATGCAGGCGTTGAAAGACAGTTGTTATTCCACAATGTATGCAGTACTAACTTTATGTCCTTACAATTATAAATGCAGTTGATGTAGTACCTTAGCATTTATGAATGCACTTGTACTTTCTTACCATAACATTATTATTAATACAGTATAAACTTTTATTCCCATAATATTATTAATGCAGTGGTAACTTTCTTTCCTTAACATTAGCAGGTTTCATGCTTCCATGTATATTGAACTGTACGTGGCATTACTCACTTATATCAGTCCAGGTCTATGACCACATTCATTGCAGTAAACTCACAACAGAAAATACCTATTGGCAGTTACTACTGTACTCTTTCTTATTTATATTACTATATATTGCAAGATATGTCTATACTCACTACACTCTCGGCACAATCTGACCAGGTGCCCTGCATGGGCCTCTAGATTGCGAGCGCTCCTCTCTGCAGCTGTGGGGGGAGAAGAACACCATTATGCTTACCTGTCTATCACATATTCATACTAGCATTTTACTAAACAATCTTACAATAGTTACAAACTTTTGGGGCATTGTCCACCCGAGCATCTTGGATCCAAGAGGCCAAGAGATCCCCTTTCCTATGCTTCAGGTTGTCATAGTGGTGATTCACCTGCTGACCTGTGCGGGGGACACCAGTTGCACTGATGAGGTCATGTGCCAGCTGGTCCCAGGCCCCTGATTTTTATTCTGACTCCTGGTACTGGTCCTGCAGCAGATGGATGTCATAGTCTTTCACAAAGACTCCAACCATGACCCTGGACTCTAAAATGCCACACTGCTGTGCCCAGAAGCATGCACCCTCTCCAATTCCTACCATAGCTCCTGCACATATCAAACTCCAACAGATTCTGGCTGTATTCCCACCTGTTGCACATAAATAAGTCAGTTTTCCTGCTCTTTGCCACCATTGGGCCATTTTTAAAAATGCAGCACTTGCTTAGCACTAAGCAAACCCACTAAGCTCAGCCAAGCAGTGCTTAAACTGGCAATGCTTAGATAAGCTTAGTGGTTTGAAAACCTGCCTAGCTGAGCTGAGGACTGCTTAAAATGGGATTGCTTAGCAGTGCCCAAGCCACCTAAGCAGAGCTGCACATTGCTAAGCACTTCTAAAACAGGTCCTGTTTATATACTGCTTAGCTTGGCTTAGCAGTGCTTACCAGAGGTTAGCTAAGGGCAAACCACATTTCAAAAAGAAAAAAATAAATAAATAAACAAAACAAAATAATACATTGTGGGAGGTTGGCATAATGGTTAAGGTGTTTGCCTTAGAGACACAAGGTGTAGGGTTTGATTCTTACATGGGATACTTGGCTAGGCTTAAAATGGCCCAAAAGTGCAGTTAGCCTAGTACTATGAACCTAAATTATTTATTCATCACTACTACTTTATTAGTCTTTGTATGTATTACACTTCTATATTTCCTGACCTTCTGTATTTTAATTGTTTATCTTGGAGTGTGTATTTTAGGTATTGTGGACCTGTGTGTAACTGGATCTTTTCTCCTCGGGTGCCCACTGAAGATGGGCTACTGGCCCAGCTGGACTAATCCAGTTAACAAATGTCAATACATGCAAAATTTATAAAATAAACAATATATGACATATTGCTATCAACTGCAAAAATCTGAATGGTTTGTCTCTGTATTCAAACTGTGCACCTACTGCCCCCAGGGCCGTGACTCTGACCATTCAGCTACGAGCATACTTTGGAAGCTGCTATACATTTCAATATATCTCTCCACTACGTTTAAGCACAATGCTATGCAAACCTGCTTAGCTATGCTTAAACATGACCTTTGTAGTTAAAATGAAAAGTATACGGTTTCTATTTTTAGATGTCTGGCATGTGTCCATTGCTAAATGTCACACTGCGCAAACACACACACAAAAAACAAAACTGTCATAACATATTTTGCTTTTATATTTCAGTGCCATCTGGCACTTTAATAGTGCAGGGAGCGTGTTACTCATCTCTGGTCCCTGTCACACACCCCGTAGACCGATTCTGTAACTATGTTGCATGTCTCTCTCTTGGCCTGCTTTCATTAATATGTAAGGCACGCTGCCGAGGGGGAGCCACAGAGATGGCCACAGTACACTTCATGTAGGCTTCCCACTATTCCTATAGGGAGTTTATTAAATCCCCACCAATATGTCAGCACAGTGTCACAACAAAAAGACACAACTGTAACTTTTCATAGCTCAGACATTGGAACACTTTCATAGAATGCATAGCTGTTCTTAACAGACATCTACACCAGACGTCTGTTAATCACATATGTCAAACTGTATTTTAGGTAGGAGGGCAGAAAATGTATACATAGATTTTTTTGTTTCATAAGAAATTATGCAACACCAATGTCCCTGATATTTGGGGATGTCCATCTCACTCCTCTAAATAACAGTAGGAGAAGGGTGGTTAATTTGACTTAATAAAGAATGACATTGATATATAGTACATTAACTTTGGCATGACATAACATTACACATTCCTGCATAATGTCACTATCACACAGTAATATTAGTAACATAGAAAATGTGTCCCTGATTGTCACTGATTATTTCTAAATTATTCCTTGATTATGATATGTATCCCTGAATGGTTGAGAGCTATGTTCTAAGTGTACAGAAGTGTCCAGCTACAGTCAAAGCCTTACAAATGAAGCTATAGTAGCATTGCTGCTGTTGCCAGAAAAAAATATGGATAACAGATCTTCATAGTAATCTGACAAATAAATGCAGTAGGAGTAAACATGTAATAAATAACTGTAAATATGAACAAGCGGGCATCAATACAATCATTTTCAAAAGGTTTGCACAGAGAGGTAAAACAGCTATTCTCTACTTAGATTTCAACCCACATTTAGCCACAATATATGTACACAGATGTCTTACTTATCAGGTTGTGCTAACACACACCACAATAGCTTCTCTCTTAACAAACTACTGTTGCATGTGTTTTTCCATATCCCTGTAGATAATGGAGGAATATGCACCCATCCAACACTTAAATGCTACAGGACTTCATGTCCCACATACACTTGAGATGAGCAACTGTCAGACAGCATGAAGTTTTACAACATACAACATCTGCTAGACATGGCAACCTGCAGTGGTCTTACACTAATGTGTTCAACAAACAATAACAATGATGTTCATTTTCTAAAGCAGAGTTGATTAATGAAGGTCTGTATGACTCAGTATTCACAGATACAGAAGTATACTATGCAATAGTCTTGGAGTGTTACGGATAATGGAGTGATGCATAGTCATCAGTGGCCTAGGTACTATAGGCATCAGTGAAACACTGCTATACTGGATGTGTATATGATGTAGTGTATAAGTTGGAAAACAAACAAGTCTTAGGGTCAGTTGTATGTACATCAAAAACAATTTGAAATAAATAACCCCCATGGGAATAGAACCTATAATTAGAGTAGAAGCAGTCACCTCATCTTTTTTATTACCCAGAACTAATTGTCAAAACATCTAAGTAGTGAGTTTAAAAGGAATATGTCTGACATACGGGTTAGAGCTATGTCTGTGATTTCTATAGGAATGTACAGATTCAGTGGGGATTCTGGCACTTATTGTAGGCATCATCTGTCTGCCTCAGCACTGCAATGACTTTCAGTATCTCTATCATGCAGGTCATCATAATAGTGGAGAACCTGCCCTCCCATACCGTAGATTCTAGTGTGATGTCAGTGGTCCCTCAAAATCCAGTTTCAGATGTCAATCATTGCAAAGTCCCATGGTGTTGCTTTCGTGGGATGCATTACTCCAGCATATATGGTCAGCATCTAGGTGGTCTCCTCCTTGGTTCAATCAGTCACCCAGACACTTTGAATCCTCCTTGCAATAACCATGTCTGTGATAATGCTAATATCGCAAACTTCCAAAAATTGCTCACTGAGGTCCCACTCAGTTCACAGGTAGCAATGGTCTGATCTGTAACTGTATCAAAATCACATTTTAAACGTGGCAGTTAAGGGATGGTATGAGATCAATGGATGGTAACAGGCACATGGTACATATGGTCCCATTTAACAATACCTACTGGAGATTTGTGCAGAGCTGCTTTTTATTATGTTGATCTATTGGTTAATGCATCAAAATTTGAGAACGTACATGGATGTGCGCAAATGGGACTCCAAAACCTTGAATGTTAATGAACCTCATTAATTATTTATGGAACAAATGGGACTTAAAAGCTATGTGCACATATCTGGTGTCACTTTCAGGTATACCTGACTTACAGATAGCTTCAAAAGTAATGTGGCACCTGCTGACATTGCTGTGGTGAATATATTCCACTCCTTATAAATGTATAGTATTATTAGAAAGGTACATGTATAAGTACATGATTAAATTGATGTTTTAGGCAAATTTTGTTGGAATACAAAATTAATGTGACTTACTGGAGGGGTTAAAGACTGACCTGCATGCATACAGGTTGGTATATCTGCATCACTAAGAAGCAGGGAGTCCACATATGCACTTGTAAATGTAAAGAGTCCCAATGAGCACTACATATAGACACTCCAATGAAAGATCCGTATATATTGCTGGTGGCCCTATACTTTCTGCGGCATTCATATGGAAAGTGATATATTTTGACAGTATCCATGCATTGTTATGTATATTCATTGATGGTTAGTAATACATGTACTATAAATAGTGCCTCAAAAAATATATCCATGTTTATGTCTGGTTACCTTGTGGTATGCTTGTGGATAATGAGGCTTTCCCATGTTTTACATAAGTTGTACAATCAGTACTTCACAAATACTTTCTGCTAACAGTAATATAGCAGTAGTCAATCAATTTTGTTTCATACAGACAAAATGGGAATAGCACTGACTGCTAACTATTGATAGTGTTGATATGTAGCTATCCATGCATAACAGGTCAGGTTACTATAATTGCTTGTTTTGCACAGGTTGTCTGTTTAGGCACATGTTGCATAACATTGATTGACAGTACATGTCATTTTTAGACTGCGTCTTATGCACTGTGGTTGTGTCTGACAGCCATCTGACATTACTGGTTTACGCATATGTTATGAGGAGTATGTTAATGCGAAGTGCATTCAGATTGTACTGATTGTATGGTGTTGTGGTTGACCTTCTACTGTTAGAATACCCACTGTAATGGGTTCAAATCCCATATACAGCCTCTACAGATATCACACAATATGATGTTTTATTGTCTTCTATGTTCCAACATTCTTTTCATATCACATATGTTGCTTTATATGTCACACCACTATAGACAACAAGGAGCATTCTATGTAAATTTGTAGTGCACAGGAATGCAAAGAAAATTCATTGATATAAGTTGATGACGTGATCGTCTCCATATTTGGGTCTCCACATGACTCTAACCATGTGCATATAGCTGTGTTCCAGATAGCAAACCAACCAAGGAGCAATGATTTTTTGCCATGATAAAATGAAATTATAATTGATGCTCTCCACCAGCATGGATGGAGACCTTTTGAATGGGCAGGGAATACAGTTTGGAGGAATGAAGTGTGGACCGACCTTATCAACATGATCAATATTGTGGGACATCACAAAAAAGCCTGGGATGCCTGTTGCCGATGGTGCTCTGACATGATCCTTCGTGCGGTCAACAGGGTACACTGGTATGGGACATTGAAGAATGCCACCAGTGATGGCTCAACATTGAATCCCCCAGGCAAGCTGACACAGCTTCTTGCATTCCTGCATACAGTAAGGGGTAAGCAAAATGTACCTGAGGTGGGATAAAAGCAAGTGTGCCAGGCCACACATTTATGTGGTACTTTGCATAACATTGTTTCATATAGACTACCTCAGTACAGACTGTTGTTGCATGCATATTCACATATTGTTATTTTTGTGTTGCAACAGCAGAACTGTGTCATGCAAAAGGGTGCACACATGCTGATAATGACCAATGTAAGTGTAATGACATGTTGTCATAGAACTTCAGTAAGTATATAGCACTACCAGCAACATTTGTGATGTCTGTGTTAATTTGCACAGGTTCACCCACTTCTGAACAGCAGCAAGACAAGACAGGTGAGTTTCTCCATATACAGTTTCTGTGACCATTACCTGTTACTGTCTCTAGCTCCTGTCATGCCACTGGTGCATTCTGGCACTTTGATATTTCCCTGTCAGTGTAACCTATAGCTACATCTCCAGGAGACATGAGCTATGCAGGTGTACCTATGGGACAGACCAGATATGTTTTTCCCCATGTTCATTGGCTACAACATTGTGTAGCACATCTGTGTTGTATGAAATTAATGTTACTGTTTTCCATACACCAAGACATCTAGCCAACAGATGCACCATACATCATGTGAGTATCACCTTATCCTATTACTGTGCTGTATATGTTATCATTCACTTATGCCTGCATTCATGACTGAATTTACTCTTTTTTGTATTTTCCCACTGCAGGATCCGCATTATGAGAGATGACAAAGTCACCACATAGGTTCATAGGTTCATAGGTAGGTACTAGGCTATTGGCCCTGGGGCCTATAGAAGCCCAGCCAAAAAGGTACCCTGGCTTTTGTCACCCAAGAAAATTATTTTCCTGTGCCTCTGTCGAGCAGAGCCACAGAGGTGATCCCCGGGGTGAATTTCCTATTTTCCATCCAATCAAGATTTTTCTTGAAGAGTGCTAATGAGGAGCTTTGTTTGATATAGATAGGTAGTTTATTCCAGAGTATGGGAAGTCTCTGGGACAGGAATCTATCTGTCCGGCTTGTTCTGTTTATTGTGGTGACAAGGTTTAGGTCCCTAGAATGTGTAGCTTGGAGGGATTGGGATTTCTTTAAGTGGAGCATGTCCAACAGCTCTGGGTTTGACATAGCTTTGTATGTTAGGCAGAGATCACCTCTGAGTAGGCGATATGTGATGGAGTAAAGCTAGAGTTTTTTGAGACGGTCTGCGTAGGGCATCTGTTTGCGGCCAGTAATCCTCTTTGTGAGGTATTTCTGCGGCCTTTCCAGTTGTTGTAGATGTCTTGTGAGGTACATACCAAAAGGGGCATTGTACTCTATAATGGGTCTAATGAGTGATGAGTAGAGGGGAACAATGATCTCTTTTTTTCTGGATGAGAAACCTTTTGTGATGAGGTATGCCATGTAGAAGGATTTCCTGACTACTGTGGCAATGTGATTATCAAAGAAGAGACTACTGCCCACCTGTGTCCCAAGGTCTCTTATCACACTTTCGGTGTGAAGTATGCTACCGCCTATGTTGTAGTTCATGGGTAAAGAGTTTTTACCAAAGGGGATGATAATGCACTATTTGGCATTGAGCTTGAGGCCATGGCTTTGACACCAGACATCTGTCTCAGTGAGGCCCTTTTGTAGGATGTTCACATCGTTAGGAGTTTCAATTATGGCTCCTGGTTTGCAGTCATCTGCGAACTTCATTAGCCAAAGACCTTCTGTGTTAGCCTGTATGTCAGAGAAGTAGATACCAAACAGGGGAGGACCCAGGAATGAACCCTGTGGCACTACACTTGTCACTGGTCTGAAGTTGGATTTGGAGTCTGCTACTTTCACAGTGTGGATTCTGTCAGTGAGCCATTTAGCAACCCATCTTGTGACATAGGGATTTATACCTAGTTTAGTGAGTTTATCTATAATTCCAGAGTAGGGGATGGTGTTGAAATCCTTGCCAAGATCTAGATAGGCTGTGTGAACCACCTTACTCTTGTCTACAGCTTTGGTGACTGCTTCAAAGAAGTCTATCAGGTTTAGGAGACATGATCTGCCTTTTACAAACCCGAACTGGGTGGGGTCCAGAGTTTGGAGATTAACAATGTATTTGTTTAAAAGTTCCATGATGATACGTTCCATGGCCTTGCAGATCAGGCTAATGGGGTGGTAGTTCCCGGGATCCATGGTGGCTCCCCCCTTGTGGAGTGGGATAACCATCACTGTGCACCATTCAGCAAGCACAAAGCCTGAGGTGAGGCTATGATTGAACATGGTACTTAGGTGGGGTGCCAGTTCATTCTATAGTTCGTGTGTAGAATGCAGCCTAGGATGCTGTCTGGTCCCACGGATGCTGTGTTCTTGGCTTTGGAGAGTGTGGTTTTTACTTGTGCAGCCATGATTACAGGAACTTTTCATTCTTCCGGTATAGAGATGGGCTCTTTAATGGGTGAGAGGGGGGTAAAGCTAGTACTGAACCTATCTGCCAGGATGTTGGCAATATCAGTTGGGTCTGTATATTTAGTGCCATTGTGCTGTAACTCAGAGCAGATCTGAGTGTTGCCACTGAAATTCTTGATATAGCTATAGAATGCTTTGTGGTTGTCTTTAGAATCAGTGGTGATTTTGTTTTTGTAACTAGCTTTGGAGGATTTTATCAGGGATCACAGCTTCTTACTGAAGCTGACCAGAGAGCTCCTCCACTCATGGGATTTTACTCTCTTTTGCAACAGTTTCTTCTTTCTGTTGTACAGTTTGTTTATGGCAGAGGACCACCAGATTGGCTTACTTTTTTTGGAGGATGGCGTTTTGGTTCTGTTTGGGATAGCACAATCCATGCACTCATGTAAGTGCTTATAAAGTGCAATTGTGTAGTAGAATTCAGTAGTCATAACTGCATTGTCTATCTGCGTGGGTGTCATGAAGTTCACCACTTCTGTCTTAAGAAGCATGAAGTTGGCTTTGGAGAAATGTTTTACCATGGTTTCCTTAATGGGGGGTGGGGGCAGGATGTGGATATCTAGGGTAATTGGCTTATGGTCAGATCGAACCAAGGAGGTGTTGACATCAGGTGTGGAACACCGGTCACTCATGTTGGTAATGACTAGATCTAGGATATTGTTTCCCCTAGTGGGGGTGTTGATAAGTTGATCCAGGGCATTGGAGTTTATGAATTCCAGAAAACAGAGTTGACACATGAGTAGTTTTCCAAGTAAATGGTGGGGTAGTTGAAATCGCCCATTATTAGGGTGTTTGGCTGAACCCTAATATTTTCTAGTACATCAAGAAAAGAGGAGTGGGAATCCCGGGGAATGGTGGGTGATCTATAGCAAGCTACAATTTGGATTGCAGTTTTTCCCAGAGTTAGTTGCACTTGGATAACCTCGGCTGCATTATGCTGAGCAACTAGTCTGGAGGTGTGGATATCCTTAATGAATATGGACACACCTCTGACTTTGGTGTTCTGGTCCAGGTTACATGGCCAAAAAGTGTGGTATGAGTTATAGCCTGGTAGTGCAGGGGTACTCTCTGGAGCCTTGAACCAGGTCTCAGTCACTGCACAGATATCAATGTTCTCCATTTTAAGGAGTGCCTCGAGTGAGTGCATTTTGAGAGTTAGACTTCTAGCATTGAGTAGCATCACTGTCAGTTTTTGCTTGCCTGTTCCTGTTACGGTGGTGAATTTGTCATTTAAACCTTGCCTAAAAAAGGCACTATAGGGGCGGCAAGAACCTTAGCCAGTATCCGGAACACCAGGGGTGACAGGTGCAGGCCATCTCTGGCAAAGCATCGTGGTCTTTCGACCATGTCATCCCAGGCAGACAGATACTGGATCCCTTTAGAATGGCACCAGAAGCATAGCCAGTTGTTGAAGTCAATCATTTTGTCCTTGTACTGCGGCAACATTCTGGTTGATGGCAGAATGCTACTCAGGGTTAGGTTCATACCTGCCTGGGCTACAAGATCGGAGAGCTCTTCCATGTCTCTTTTCATGTAGTCCAGGGAGGTACGTCTCAGGTCGTTCATACCAACATGGACAATGACAGTCATATTTGTACTTGTTGTGGAGTGACCTGAGTTCGTGGGTTATGTGGCGGATCCTGGCACCCGACAGGCAGCTGACAGTAACCTTCTCCTTGTTTAGCTTAGCCTGGTGAGTGGGACATCAGTGTGCCTGACTATAGAGGGTGTAACTGGTATACTATTTACTTTGTTTCCTACATGTCAGTGCTGTTACTCCTATTGTTATCCTCCAAGAGTACTGTGTCCTTCTACCCTTACATAGGATGACTGCCATTTGCATCTCAGTTGAGACCAACTGACGTGTATATGTTACCTACTGTGTGTTGTACCTCTGTTGGAATGGTACATGCTGGCAAGTATGCACTTACTAAAACTGTGCCAATGCCTTTGTTTCCCCATAACTGCAGCATTTCAGCCCTCATCTCTGCTGCTGGGTTGAAACAAGGATATGTCTGATGTGTCTTACATTGTTATTCCTCACATATGTCATGTATGTTGCATATGTAATATAGTTGTCAACTCTGTGTTATATAGGTTCCTTCGGTCACACTTGGAAAAAAAACTCCTGGTAAGGTTTTAGTGGTAACATGATAGTGACATAGTTGTGCCATATCTCAGTACTGACATCCAGCATGTTATATATGTATGTTTACCTGACCTGAGTAATGTGTCTCTTCTTTTAGCATGTCTACTGCCTTTATCCTTCGTTAGCTATACACTGATCCAGAGGTGGGATTAATGTGTCGTACTCCATTTGCATGGCTCCTAGCACACAGGACACAGATTTGTGATACAGCGCAGATGGTGACAGTCATGTGGATGAGGCTGTAGCCTTAGATTTGGAGGAAAGCATGTGCAAACATTTTGAAAATGTGGGGACATCACATGTTGGACAGGATAATACATGTGCATCACAGTCCCATGTTGAGTCTGTTGGAGATGTTGAAACTTCCTCACAAGAGAGTGATATTCTCAAAACAGTAGACATAGGTGTGCAGCTTCTATGGATGGGCACATGTCAGAGGGTGTTCACCTACTCCTACAGGCAAATGAACGTTCCCAGCGTCACCATGGATCTGACATTTGTGCACTTGCAGGTGCCATGGACAGGAATGCAGACACAGTGAGGTCATGGTGGCACTGGCTGCTCAGAATTACAACATGTTATCTGTGGCACAGTCTGTTGAAACCCTGGTTATGGCAATTCTAATGTAGTGCTGTAATATGAGCAGGGTTTTGCATGCCCTGACTGTGTTTAGATGAGTGCCACATGAGAGAGGCAGACCTCCTTTTCAGTAGACTAACCCTTGCCCATCAGGCATCAATGTCTATGCTGAAACACACACATCAGGTGCTGGACAGTCCAGTGTGGGCCTAGCAGTCTTGACCAGTCAACTCACACCCATGCTCCTTCCCACAGTGTGTCTTCATATGCTGGGGTTACTGTATTAGTCTCTTTTGTGGAGCAACATGGGCTGAGTGTTTCCATACATGGAAGGGGCAGCCAAGATTGTGGTATGACCCGTCTGCTTGGGTAGCCTAGACTGTGACATTGACAGTTGATCCACTATGTCCAGTAGTGTCAGTGACCCCACAGCAATGTTGAATGCTGGCCAGATCAATAATGATTTCAGCTGTCTGTGTTTGTTGTGAAGTCTAAAGCTGTGGAAGGCTGTCACTTCACTGATTTAGGTAACTCTATTTAGCACATGATAGTTTTGCCACACTTTACATTGCTATATGTTACTAGCGATATTGACAACAGTTTTGCAGTATTTCCTGACATGCTTTCCTGTTTGCATCTTTTGGTGTAGAGATAGGGATGTGATTCACAAAAGTATGTCCTTTGCTGTCTACCATGCACACTTACACCATCATGAGTCCATATGCATACTTAGGCACTCGTAGCCTGAGTTGATGGTTTCTGTCATGATAGATTTGTATATGTTCATACTGTTATATGTTATGATTATGTTGTTATGTCTGATGCTCAGTATGTACATCTACTGGGTAATGTCCATTAGATGCAATTTGTGCTGCTGCGGTGGGTCAATACCTGAACATCAATGTTTAATCTAAGTACTTCTGTACATGTGGCTTGCCATGACTCAAAGATGTGTGTCAGACACTGCCAAGTTGTTATAGCCTGGAGTAGTGGTCGCATCCTCCATCTTTCACACCTGTTTCTTCTGCCCCATGTGTTCTCCTGCTCCTCCTGTGATAGCTGTGAAATGTCATCTTCAGTTAACTGGGGTGCTTGGGGTAGTTTACCCACATCTGCAAAAAGCAGATCACCATGTGTGGTTGGTAGCATATTATGTAGCATCTGTGCTGCCTTTTCAGGTATGTATTACAGTGCACACTCAGATGTGGCCAGACATCTGAACCTGGCTTTCAGCACACCAGATATGTGATCTATGGTGCTTCTTGTCATGGAGTGCACTCCACTGTAGGTCTCTTCTGCAAGTTTGAGAGGTTCTCTGTAGACAGTTGTTAGTTACAGCTGAAGTCGATAACCGCGGTCACCTGTTGTGGTGGGAGAAACATATGCTGTCATCATGCATAATGTTGACAGGGATGTATTTAACTTGCATCCTAGCTATGTTCCTGTACTTACCCTGTAGTAGCCCCTCAGGTATTTCACCTTGTTGAAATATAGCCATCAGACCACTTTCCCTCCATATGGCAGCATCAGGAATGCTCCCAGGGAGCGTCACCATGATATTTATTATTCTGCCATATGCAGTGCATGCTGCCTGACAGTTCACCAATGGCTGCCCCTTCTATTGACACATCTTTCAGATTCTGGTTGCACAGGGGACTTACTAGGGATGTGGGTGCAGTCTATTGCATTGAGAACATGGAGAAAGTCAGCAATGTTATTGAACTGGAGCATGATGTTTCACCACTCCTTGGGTATAGATGGGAAGTGTGACTTTTCATCTACCTTGGTGCACTTTGCTGCCAGGAATTGTGCGAGGATGTGACTGCCAGCTGCGACACTCCAATAGCATCTGCCATATGTCATTGGAATGTCTCAGATGCCAGTACACCTAGGCTCACACAGACTTTGTTTTCAAGAAATATGAGGTTGCTTCACAATGCATGCAATGACAAGTCTGGTGTGCACATGTTGCACACAGCCTGCACCAGCTGTCTGTCTAAATGGTACCAGTCAATAAATTTCTTAATCTAAGAGTTGTTTTAACCTGGGACTCTGTCTAGCTGACTGCCTTCTAGGAGGCACAGCCAGATCATCCTCTATGGCTTACAGCAATACAGCCTGTTGCAGTTCATTCACTGCATGTAGCAATTTTTTTTTGTTCAGTTTTAATATGGATTCCAAGTATTCCTTGGGTGATAGCTATCTTTCTTTGTTTCACAGTACGGCATTCACCAAGGATTTTGGAAACAGCCAGCATTGCACTTTGTCACATTTAAGTTGTGTTGGGCATATAAATTGTGTTTTGGAATCTGATGGGCATGTGTGGAGTCTATAATTATCCTACGCTAAACCAATCATATCTTCTGAAATTGTGTCAGCAGCTGCTGCGTGGAAGTCTTCCTTTAGCTCATTACGCTGTTCACAACTAGCTTTGGGAATCCAGCTCATAATGTATTTATATACGGCAAGTTATTTATATCACATCAAAAGTTATAATAAGAAAAGCATTGTATGTGTAGCCAGCTATAATAATATATATAAAATTTCTACAACTGATTTCTGTGGTATATGTCAAGGAAACATTGCTTGTATTTTGAGCATTGTGGAATTGCACTTGGGAAGCTACAGAGCAAATACTTACCACTGTCTTTAAGGAAAATACAAGCAGATTTCTTTAACAGCTGTTCACTTAGTTTCATTTTAAACTGCTTAAGTGTGTTCCTGTTTCCTTAAAATTAAAGGCATGTGAGTCCAAAAAGCTGGTCAAGGCTTGGAAAGGCCATATTGTTGATATTAGTTTTAAATGTAAATGTTATGAGGATTAAGCTTTCTTTTTTTATATTCTTATTTAAAGATTAGGTTAGTTTACATTTTAATGGAGGGCATTGCCCTAATTTGATTATTTGGAAATCTATAAACTAAAGAGCAAGGTGTTTTTGTCTATTAAGGCAGTCAATTAAATGTTCCAATTAAATGGCAATCATGGGTCTGGTTGTCAACTACCAGGACTGATTTATAAAGTTTGTTTACTACCAAGCACAGTTTAAGTGGATTCATGCTAGGATGAAAAGTGATTAATGGAAGACAAAGTTCAATTTTAGGAATTAGGATGTTTCTAGCTAAAGACCACTGGACAGAAGGTGAAAGTAGATGGGAGACTTTGTGGCCTAACGTTTGAAGTGAAAATGATTTCTAGAGGACATTTTCAGTGAGTTTAGCAAAATTTATTGTGGTATGTAATGTCATGCCATGATACCTTTGTTCAGAGACAGCTGGGATTTTCTAGATACTACTGACTTCCATAGAGATATACTCAACTTTTCTGCCTTTTATCATTTCTACCTACATGTCAAAGATTCCCTGTTGTCACTGGCTATGTGAACACAAAGACAGCTTTAAGCATCCAAAGGTATCAGTGCTTTATGTTTGCTGATAGATAGATAGATAGATAGATAGATAGATAGATAGATAGATAGATAGATAGACTGGTAAATAAGTAGATAGATAGGTAGATAGATAGATGATAGATAGATAGATAGATAGATAGATAGATAGATAGATAGATAGATAGATAGAGATAGATAGATAGATAGATAGATAGATAGATAGATAGATAGATAGATAGATATGCATACTGAATATATGGGGATTTAAAAAGTAGTACATGAACTATTAGGTACTTAGTAACTTTAGTGAAAAGCAAAAAGCAAAAAAAAAAAAACTTTGTCCATTCATTTTGCTACGACAGATATGGATTTTAAGTATGAAATAAGATAGATGTCACTTTCTTCAATTTATTCGTTTGCTTTTATTATTTTCATGGTATCACATTCATTAAATTGTTATGAATTAATAATGTTATTTGCTTAAGATGTGATTAGTATATTTCTCATTAAATCTGCAGTTTTACAAAAGAGAGGAATTTCAACTAGGATTAAGGAATTTTATTCAAGGCTGAAAAGGCTAGGATGGAGTCCAAACATTTTTCTTCTTAGTTCAGCAGAAACACATAAAACAAGATTTAATAAAATGTTTGCAAGATTATATGGATTTCATATTTAGAATGATGCATGTCCATCTAAGAGATTTATATCAATGAAAGTGTGAGTTTCCACAGCAAAGATTCCCTGTTGGCATATTTAATTATAACATCAATACTCAAGTTCCAGCCCAGGAAGAAAGAGGAGATCTTGTAAGTAAAATAGCAACAGCTGAATGAAAAGAAAAGCTCATAAGCTTTGAGATTAGAAGGAGGCCCAAGTCAAAAGTTTAATAAAATAAACAGTGGTAGAAAAATACACTACATATGAAATCTAGTCACAGGAAATGTCATGTCTCCCTTCAAAAGTCACTACAGACAACTATATATAGAAAGCAAGGACATTTAAAACAACTTAAGGTATGCATTCTTATATGTAGGAACTGAGGGTATCCCCTTTTAGCTCACAGCCATCAGAAATATTAATGGTAGAGATTCTCCTTGAAGAAGTTCAACTAGTATTCAAGCAAATGTAAATATTAAACTCCTAGGTGAGATGGTGCACTATAACAAATCTGTCTTAAAACAGGTGAGGAGTTTACACCTAATTTTCTTAAAGTAGCCAATTATTCTTTAAGATCTAGGAATGTCCCACCTAGCAGGAAACAAATAGGAATTACAGGTATTCCAAAATGTTGAAATGATTCCCATTTACTGGGGTTATATCACCTAATCTCCCTTCGAAATCATGACTATAAATTATCCACCATTATATTTGTCAAAATGTTGGTTAAGATTCTTCCCATGCTAATAGGTAAAGGCCACACCATCGTGATTCGAGGGTAAATTACCTTTGGCAATTTGTCATAACAGCGGCATTATGTCAAAAACAGACAAAAAGAAAATGGAATACCTTGATACTAGTTAGTTTTGACACAGAAAAAACTTTGACCTCACTGAACTGGAATATCTGTTTAACATTTCGCATAAAATTAAAGCATAACTTAGATCTATACATGGGGAACTGAAAACTTACCCCAGGACTGCCCCCTTTACTACTAATGGACAACTCCTAAATGCATTATCCCATACATGAGTCCCCTCAAATTATCTATGGCATGAGACTAATTATTTTCATTAGGGGTAATGTATAATTATCCACCATGTGATGGGTAAGGCCCATCTATAACCAAATGGGATAGGTTATTTTCAGTACAAAAAGGGAAACTGGCTAGGCTTGTAATAGCCCATAATGGCAGCTAGCCTAGTACTTGCTTATGAACCTATCAATCTATAAAAATGCCTTTCCCATTTTACCTATACCAGTATACTCAAGCTAAATGCAAATGATATCACTGCTCTGAAACAGACTCTCCATCCACATAAAACAAAGATCATCCCTATCCTTAATCAAATTTACCATAGGCCTGCCCACTATACAACTAATGGACAGACACAGCACCTAAATACTATCCCACACAAATGGGTCCCCTTAAATTATCTGTGCTCTGATCCCATTTATTCTCACTAGGGGTAATATATATTTATTAGCCATGGGACGGGTAAGGTCAGTCTAACCCCAAATGCAATAGGTTACTTGGGTCTATATTATAGTATCGAAGTTTTTAAACTTCGAATGCTATAATAACAACCCATTTTTGTTACAGACTGGGTTAAGGTAACTGTGGGAATGGATCGGGGTAAGGTGAGTGTCCAATAGTTAGGGACATTAGGGTTAGGGAGCGGGAAAGATGAGTGTACGATATTTAGGGACTTTAGGGTTAGGAAGCGGCTAAGGTGAGTGTGCGGTAGTTAGGGGCTTTAGGGTTAGGGAGTGGGTAAGGTGAGTTTGCGGTAGTTAGGGACTTTAGGGTTATGGAGCAAGTAAGGTGAATGTGTGGTAGTTAGGGACTTTAGGGTTAGGGAGCGGGTAAGGTGAGTGTGTGGTAGTTAGGGACTTTAGGGTTAGGGTTGGGTTAAGGTGAGTGGATAGGTATTAGTGTAAGGTTAGAATTATGATGTTGTTAAATGTATGTGTGTGGTTTATTTATTTTGGTGTACTTGTGTTGTGTGTTTGTGTTTCAGAACAGCATTTTTTTTTCCCTGGGAAATGTCATTTGTAAATATTAATGTAAGCCACAGGCTTGTTCTCTTAAATGTGAAAAGACTGCATTGGAAATTGAACGGCAAAAATGTAACAACAGTGCACACTGCTGGAAGAAAGCTAAGTCAAGCATTTTATGACTGTCTTTGATGTCAAAATTCGGAGCCAATATGTCTAGAGGGAGGCATCCTGCCTATTGTTTTAAGACCAGAGTTAATGGCTAGAATTTGCATGTATAAATGCCCTTTATTGCTCTGGTTTCTGACCAGGTATAAAGAATGTAAATGTAGTTTCTGTTAGCCTGGGAACACCAGAGAAGTGGAAGAATGATGTCATGTGAAGCAGCTCTGGGTTATCAATTTAGAGAGAGAGAATCAGAGAGCTCAGAGCATTTTGTCTTGAGAACATCCATCAGCAGCACTGCTTTGCTCTATATGTAAGTTATTTACAATGGTGGTTTCTCTTAGAAATAGCTAGGAATTAGGAGGATTAGACTAAGTGTTTTTCTGTGTTGATGTCAGAACTTTTCTACGGTATTATTTTAAGTATATCTCTGTGATCTCTGAACTCCTGACTAGCACTGTGTAGTAAGAAGTATTGTCTTGTGTTTTTATTATTTATTATTAAATATTTTAAACCTTTCAACTGTGGCTGTTTTGTGTAGAGATAATTTAAGCTCTAAGAAATCATTGCATGTATATAGTGATACTGTACCAAGTCACTCTAATAAGCCTTGACTGTTCAGTTACACTTACCATTTGGATAATAATATTGCACAGTAATAATTGGACACACTTTCAGAAGGGCCTTTGAGTAGCTATTAGTGGGTGATGGCAGCTGGTACTACCTTTTAGACTGGGCAGAAAAGGGGCACAACTGGAGAACCTGTGCCAGCCTTCCCCAGGAGTGTGACAAATGCTTTGTTAGAGATTTTGAGCAGGGTAGGTTTCCCAAAAGAAATACTGAGTGACAGAGGTGCCAATTTAATGTCAGACCTGTTGACCTATCTGTGGAAGTACTGTGGAGTGAAGCACCTGAAGACCACCCCCTGCCATTCCCAGACTAATGGGCTTGTTGAGAGGTTAAACTCTACAATCAAGTCCATGCTATGGGCATTTGCAGACCAGTTTATAAGGGAGTGGGACAAGTATTTGCCCCATCTGTTGTTTGCTTACAGAGATGTTCCCCAGGAATTCACAGGTTTTTCACCCTTTGAGTTTCTGTATGGGCATAGGGTCAGGGGACCTCTAGATTTAATTTGAGATGAGCGGGAAGGTGAATCTGAACCTCACAAGGAGTCTATTGTGGCATATGTCCTAAACCTCAGGACAAGGCTCAGGGAACTCATGGGCTTGGCCTAGGAGAACCTGTCAGTAGCCCAACAACAGAAAATGGTGTGGTGTGACAGGAATGCTTGAGCTAGAGAGTATGCTGTGGGGCAGCAGGTAATGGTTCTCATTCCTGTCAGACACACCAAGTTGCAAGTAGCTTGGGAGGGACCCGACAAAGTGAGAAGAAAGGCAAGTGATGTTAACTACATGGTGGAACTGCTAGGCAGGAGGGAGGGTGCACAGATTGTACCATGTTAACATGATGAAACCTTACCATGATAGGGAGGCCCTTGTGCCAAGCATTTGCAGTGGATTGCAGGAGGAGTCTGAGGGAGATCTGGTGACTGATCTCCTCAGTGAGGCTCGGACTGATACCTCACTGGAAGGGGTAGCAATGTCCCAGCAGCTATCTCCTACCCAAGTTCAAGAAATCCAAGCAGTGTTACAGGAGTTTGGGGGCATGTTCCCTGGGAAACCAGGGTGCACCGACCTGGAACAGCATCAGGTGGATACAGGACCCCAAAGGCCTATTAGGCTGTCCCCTTATAGGGTGCCTGAGAGAGTCAAACAGACTCTCAGGGAGGAGATACAGGAAATGTTGGAACTAGGAGTGATTCAAGAGTCCAACATTCCCTGGGCCTCTCCAGTGGTGCTGGTGCCAAAGAAGGATGGCAGCACCAGGTTCTGCATGGACTACATGAAATTAAATAGTCACAACGAGTCAGATGCATACCCTATGACTAGGACAGATGAGGCCCTAGAGCAGCTGGGTTGGGATAAGTATTTTACAACCATTGATCTTACCATGGGTTACTGGCAGGTGCCCTTGACTCCCAGTGCTAAAGAGAAGTCTGCTTTTGTGACACCTTTTGGCTTGTATGAGTTCACAAAGATGCCGTTTGGGATGAAAAATGCCCCAGCAACTTTCCAGAGGCTGGTAGATATATCCTAGCAGGAGCAGGAGGGTTTTCCCTTGCTTACCTAGATGATATTGCCATCTACACCCATTCCTAGCAAGAGCACCTTCAGCATGTCAGGGAGGTGCTGAGCAGGCTACAGAGGGCAGGGTTGACCATTAAACTGAGCAAATGTGAGGTGGGTATGGCAGAGATCTCCTACCTGGGACATAGAGTGGGGAGTGGTAAGATTAGGCCAGATCCTGCCAAAGTAGAAGCCAATCAGGCATGGCCTGCATCTGTTACCAAAAAGCAGGTGAGGGCATTCCATTCTTAGGTACAGCCGGGTACTATAGAAAGTTCTTCCCCAGTTATAGTATCAGAGCTGCTCCCCTCACAGACCTGACAAGGAAGAAAAGGTCAGATAAGTTAGTGTGAACCACAGCATGTGAACAGGCATTCCAGAAGCTTAAAGAAGCTATGGGAGGGCCCCCTGTGTTAGCCAGTCCAGATTGCAGCAAATAATTTGTTGTGCCAGTGGATGCTTCGAACCATGGGGTGGGGGCTGTACTTAGCCAGATTTCTTCAGAGGAGAAGAGCAACAAGTGGTTTATCTCAGTCGTAGGCTGCAACCCAGGGAAAAATGCTATGCAGCTATAGAACAGGAATATCTAGCCATAGTGTGGGCACTGCGGGAACTTCTGCCTTGTCTGTATGGAAGAAAATTCACTGTAGTGACAGATCACAACCCCCTAACATGGTTACACAGAGCCAGCCAGCAAAATGCCAAGTGGCTAAGATGGACCCTAAGGTTGCAGGCATATATGTCAGTGCAGCACCACAGTGGGATTAGCAATGCCAACACAGATGGGGTCTCAAGACAGGGAATGGGGTAAGGTATACTCAGATAGACCTAACCCTCTCAAGCAATGTTTCTCAAGGGGTCACTTGAAAAACTAGCTTGAGTTCTTCAGGGGGGGAGATGTGTGAAGATAAGTGAAGGCTGTCAGCCTAGCCAGATAGAATTTTGTAGATAATTCTGTCATTTGTAAATATTAATGTAAGCCACAGGCTTATTCTCTTAAATATGAAAAGACTGCATTGGATATTGAACTGCAAAAATGTAACAACAGTGCACTCTGCTGTAAGAAAGCTAAGTCAAGCATTTTATGACTGTCTATGATGTCAAAATATGGAGCTGATATGTCTAGAGAGAGGCATTCTTCCTATAGTTTTAAGACCAGAGTTAATGGCTAGAATTTGCATGTATAAATGTCCTTTATTGCTCTGGTTTCTGACCAGGTGTAAAGAATGTAAATGTAGTTTTTGTTTGTCTTGGGATACCAGAGAAGTGTGAAGAATGATGTCATGTGAAGCAGCTCTGTGTTATCAATTTAAAGATAGTGAATCAGAGAGCTCAGAGCATTTTGTCTTGAGAACATCCAACATCACCAGCACTGCTTTGCTCTATATGTAAGTTATTTAGAACTGTATTTTCTCTTAGAAATAGCTAGGAATTAGAAAGATTAGACTAAGTGTTTTAATGTGTTGATGTCATAACTTTTCTACTGTATTATTTTAAGTATTTTTCTGTGATATCTGTACTCTTGACTAGTACTGTGTAATAAGAAGTATTGTCTTGTGTTTTTATTATTTATTATTAAATATTGTTAAACCTTTCAACTGTGGCTGTTTTGTGTAGCGATAATGTAAGCTCTAAGAGTACATTGCATGTATATAGTGATACTGCACCTAGTCACTCTAATAAGCCTTGACTGTTCAGTCACACTTACCATTTGTATAATAATATTGCACAGTAATGATTGGACACCCTTTCAGAAGGGCCTTTGAGTAGCTGATACTAGTGGGTGGTGGCAGCTGGTACTACCTTTTAGACTGGGCAGAAAAGGGGCACAACTGGAGAACCTGGGCCAGCATTCCCCAGGAATGTCTGTGTGGTTGTATATAACTCATCTCAAAGTGTGTGTTTGTCAACTACTTGGGCTGGGACATGAAGCACTGGTTGGACAGAGAGGGTGCTGGAAGTTTTAGCTTGCCCACTAGACTGAGATCTGGACCCGATAGCTGTGCCAGTGGGGAGTCTTATTGGGTACCTGGAGAGAAAGGGAGAAACCAGCACCAGACTGACTGTGATCTCAGTGTGCTCTTAAGTGAAATTGTACTTTACTTTACTTTACTGTGTGTGTATTTATTATCCCTTCTCTATATTGATGCCCCTCACTGGTATTAGTGGTGAGGATTTAGGCTCCTTGATTGCTGAGCCAGGCAACCGGCATCACACTGCAAGTCAAACAAGCACTACAGCTAAATAACAATGCATCTTAATGTTCCATTTAAGCAAATAATTAATATCTCTTTTATTCTGGGCCTTCAAATAAATTTCTACCCAGTATTTGGGTTGAGGAACAGTCCCCAGATAGCATCAAAGTAAAACAAGTCCTTGCGATCTCTCTAACTATCTATCTATCTATCTATGTATCTATCTATCTATCTATCTATCTATCTATCTATCTATCTATCTATCTGTCTCTATCTTACCCACCTTTGATCTTATAGGCACAGGTGCTATATAAGGATTCTGTTGTTATCTGATATTAGTTATTGATGAAACATGAGAGGTTCACTGGGCAACCACTGGAATATGGTGGTTTGATACACATTTTTTTAAATGTTGATGTGATACTCAAAAATGGAGGACAGACCTCTAAGAATAAAGTGGTTTTAGAGGCTGAAGAAAACACACCAAAGCAAAAAATTAAATGAGCAATTTATATGGTGCTGCTTGAGAAATGCTTTAAGGTAGTGACGAATGTAATGAAGGCTTTACGTTTCAAACTCATATTTTATCTAAATTTTGGTAAAGTAAAACTGCTAGACCCTATAAATGCCACTAAATCAAAATGGTTTAGAACTTTTGGCTGAGTGTGTTTATATAAGGTTTATTATATATATTTTTTGTTAATATGAACCAGGGAATGTGTACAGACTCTGTGTGCCCCTCCCCTTCACCCAGAGAGGCAAACAGGCCACAGTCCTTCACAGCTTCCTTTCCCTGCTTGGTTCCTGAAATGCTGGGGCCAGTAACTGAACCTTGGTCACCTCAGTCACACAAAAGGTTCCATCCTTCTGCATGACAAGTAAGGTATGACTTAATACTGATTTCCTCCAGCATATTTATCTCTTCATTAGAAATTATTTTCTAATATCTAACCAGGCCTGCCGTGTATGGGTATTTATCTTTAAGAAACTGAAGCTTCATATTGAGTTCAAGTATTTGAAAAACATGTTCTGGAAGTCTGTACATATTTGTATAGTCTGAAGGTAAAGCTGATCAAGAAATATTTCATGTCATTCCTCAATATTTTTAACTATATATTATCATGTGGAAGCAGACGTAAGGCATGTCATGCTGTTCCATCTTTTGACTGAGACATGGTGCAGCTACAGACTCCAGGAATCAATGAATCTTCTTCTGATGGATTGTTTAAGAAATTAAAATTATGTATACTGATATTATTTTCACAGGTAGTTACTAGGCATGCAGTCCAGAGTGTACCCTAACCCAGTTCCCAGTTGCACTATAGCATTGCCTGTGAGTTCATAGGTACATGCATTCATAGGTGTGTACTAGGATAATGACCCATGCGGCCTTTTTAAACCTAGCAATGCATCACAAATTGAAAAGTCCTGGAACCCTTCTTAGTGTAAGCAGGAGCTTGGAAGATGAATATATATTGAATATGAATATATAATTACTGACCATAAGATGGGTAAGGCTAATCTATAACCAAAAGGGATAGGTTATTTTGAGCACAAAAGGGAAATTGACTAGGCTTAAAATGGCCCATAAGAGCAGCTAGCCTAGTACTTACTTATGAACCTATGAAACATTTACACGCAGGAGTCTAGGAAATAGGTTCATAGGTTCATAGGTTGATACTAGGCTATTGGCTCTAGGGCCTATACAAGCCTAGCCATAACAATTCCCTGGCTATTTCTTCCCACACTATTTACTTCCCTGGACCCTGGTCTAGCAGGGTGACTGACATGATCCCCGGGGTGAATCTCCTTTCTCCCATCCAATCATCAAGGTTCCTTTAGAAGATGGCCAAAGAGATGCTCTGCTTGACATGTATGGGCAGTCTTTTCCAGAGTCTGGGGAGTCTCTGCATCAGGAACCTATCCCTACAGCATGTTTTGTTTATTGTGATGACAAGATTTAGAACCTTGGAGCATGTGGCTCTGAGGGATTGGAATTTCTTTAAGTGTAGCATGTCCAACAGGTCTGAGTTTGACATGGCCTTGTATGTTAAGCAGAGATTGCCTCAGAATAGACGATATGTGACAGAGTATAGCTGGAGTTTTTAAGGCAGTCAGCATAGGGCATCTGCTTTAGGCCTGTGATTCTTTTAGTGAGGTATTTCTGCGGTCTTTCCAGTTGTTGCAGATGTCTTGAGAGGTACATACCAAATGGGGCGTTGTATTCTATAATGGGTCTAATGAGGGATGAGTACAGTGTGACAATGACCTCCTTTTTTCTGGATAAAAAGCCCTTAGTGATGAGGTGTGCCACATAGAAGGATTTCCTGACTGTTGTGGCGATGTGGTTATTGAAGTTGAGACCACTGTCCACCTGTGTCCCTGAACCATTTACAGATTGCCTGTGTCCATTATTAGAGACACTGGTGTGAAACTAGGTGTGAATTTCCAGTTCCCCATCCAGTTATTCAACTTACACTTCAAATGGGTCAAGTGACTTGCCCAAGGTCACAGTAGGCAAATGAATGTGGAAAAATTCTAGCACTATACCCTTGGCAAACTGAGCAGCTAATTAACAATTCAGAGTTTTAGTCACCCTAACTGCCTGACAATGTAAATGTCTTGAAACAACCACCCTACTGTAACAAGGATATGCCTATAACAACCTACATACAGATATGACCCCCCAGAAGTCCACAAACTTCTTCACGTGTTGTGCATAAAGCACTTAATTTACAGGCTGTGGTGAATATGTCAGAAGCTTAACAATACTATGTACTACATTTCCACATTTCAAAAGGGTATAAATCCTTAAGATTTATAATACAGTTGAGTTTTGAGACTGAGACAGAAAGCGGATGAGTGTTGTAGTGACCATACAGGAGTTTCAGAGTTACTGAGAACTAGAAAAAATGTCAACTATACATTATTGTTCATCAAGTGAACAAAGCTAGATAAAAAACATTGATGCTTGTGTTACTGTATTAAAGAGATGAGCAAAGAAATGTAAATTTGGTGAGATACATGATTCATTAATAAGAGACAATATCAACCACAGTATTTAATATGATCAGATCAGAGGTTTATTGATATGTGAAGCAGATTTACTGCTGAATAATTTGACAGGTCTGTAAATCAAATGAAATTACTCTGTCCCATTAGCGAAAGCTCACAGAAGAGCTGAAAGTATATTTAGTGTCACAACAGACATAACAAAATTAGTAAATATGTGCTGTAACTTAGAAATCAACAGATCTTAGACATTGCAATTATTTCCATGAGGTGGTTTACAGCTTAGTAAGTGTGATGATGTGAGGTAGTGCCAGCAGTGCCAGGGGGAGTAGGGCAGTGTATGTGTAACATATGCCAGCATTGCTAGCTGGAATTTTGTAAAGAATTATATGTCATTTGAATATCAAACTGATTTATACAGATGCTTGTGTTAAAAATGTATTTGCAAAGTTGTTTGCTTTAAAAATGTATCAATAGTGAGTCCTGGCGAACAGAAAAGAAATATACATGTATGCCAGACTGTACTGCTGTAACTTGAAGAAATGTATATGTTTTATCAGGGAATACTGGAAGGGAAGGAGTTACACTCAGCCCAGCTAACCTTAAGAAAAATAGCCTGAAATTAAATGACTTGGTTTAAGCCATAAAGATTTTATCTCACAGGTCTGAATGCAGCCATAAACGCAATGTCTGTGAAAAGGCTGAGCTGGGATCCTGCTCTATTGTCCTCACTGATGAACTAATTGCTACCCTGGGGAACCAGAGAACAGTTTGTTAGTTTCTGCATTAAGGGTAGAAGTGTTGGAATTGTTTTACAGTTTCCAGGTGCTATAATAAACCTTAGCTTAAGTTCTGTGTGTGTTTTGTGACACATCAATGCCAGATCCTGGTACAGTTTCTGATGAGAGAGTAGTGTGAGAACCATAGAGTCAGGTGATCAGATGTGATGTCATTCTGTAGCCAGCACTGGAATTGCATTTCAATACTAGTGAGAGATGTGAGGAGTGCACTCTGTCTTTGGACCTGACAATACACTCATCCACTTTCATCTTGCTTTCCATAATAAGTAACTAGGGAACAGTAATTCTTCAGTTAGTTAAAAAATATAGTGAGGTTAGCTAAATGTTGTTTTTTTTTGTATCTGTCTGAGTATTTCCAACTTTTTTTAATATATTTCCTGTGATTGATACCCTGGTGTTTATTATAAATAGATATCTAGTAGCTTCATGTTGTGTCTATTATTTATTACTAAATATGTCTAGATCTTTCATTGTGGCTAGTCTTTTTAGAAAATATTTATCCTTTGTGAGTACTTGCATTTATTTGGTGGCACTGTGGCTTCACATTCCTGAAAGTCTTGCTGCTTGGTTAAACACTACCATTTGCATAAGTATTAATTTTTGCTAAGTGTAATCGGGTACCCTGGTAAGAGCCTTAAAGTAACTGGCTTTGCGTGTTGTGGTGGCAGCAAGTCTACCTTATAGTCTGGGCAGAGGTGGCAGAGTGGGTAAGCTGTACCAGTCTTTCTCAGGTGGGTGTGCAAAAATCAAATCTCAAAGAGACTGTGTATGGCAGTTACTCTGAATAGGGACACTGACAGCACTGATTTCACAGGTTGGTGGAGGACTTGGCTTGGAACACCCAGCTAATGACTCAGCTCTAGAGTGATCAGTGGGGAGTTTTATTTGGGGCTTGGAGAGAAAGCCCTGCCCCAGAACCGGAGTGTGCACTCTGTGTGCTTTCAAGGGAAATTGTACTTGGTGCAGACAGCTGAATCTGAAAAAACCTGTGTGTGTCTATTTTTGTCACATTGAATGATCTCCACCGGTTTCAGTCATGAGGATTGAGGCTCTTTGATCACTGGGCCAGAGGAGGGACATCACAGTAAGAAAATTCAAGAGTGGCGAACCTGAAGAATAAGAAATAATTGCTTTGAAATTTGCAAAACATGAGAAACAAAAACTCAAGCAAAAGTAAATGAATGTGGTGGAACAAATATACGAAAATGTTTTCTTTGTGTGCAAACTGTTTTGGGGATTCATTAACAGCATTGCTGCATCATGTTTGAGCAAACATTATTTATCTTCTTAGCATGATGAGCATAATTGCTAATCGCACATACAGTTAGTATGATGAGTCCCACCTTGCAGCTGCAGCACAGTCTCACAATGACATCATGGTAAGTTATGTCACAGCCATATGTAAATAGAGGAGATAAGCAATAGGGTGTGCATGAGAAACCATGGTAGCTGAAGTGAGTGATCATGGGCAGTTGTTTAGTGATATAATCACCATCATCTGGGGAATTCAGAGAAGTATATGAACAGTGTAAAAGCAAGCAATACAGGCAGTGGTCTGTAATGAGGTTCACCTGCACAAATCCTGGGGAGGATGCACATCAATGTTAAAATGAGTCATGTAATGAAATGGTAAATGTACAACATAAATGATATGTCATGCAATACTGACATTTCAATACACTTAGAAGAAAACGTGGGAAATGTGAGATGTAAACGTAATGCAGTTTTGTACTACAACAGCACACACCACACCTACAAGAATATGGAGTGGTAGCTGTGCATCCATCCAATGTTGTAAATGTAATTAAAAAGGAAAAGATGTTTCTCCCAAAGTGTGTAAGTGAAGCAATTCTTTCCATACCACAGTATGTCCACATTGTACTGTAAAGGTCAGACACTGCATATATCTTAATGCAAGCGGTCATAAAAACCCATACCTCATCACTGGGTGGTTATGTTTTACTGTTGTAATCTGTTACCCCCCCTCCCCCCCAAAAGGAGAGATATCTATTCCAGAGGATTGTAGCCCCCCAAACATCTCCAATGCCCAGGTGAGAACTGCCCTCACTAAGGCAAAAAACACAGCATCCATGGGACCGGATGGTGTCCCCGGCTGTGTGCTTCATGAACTCAACGAGGAATTAAACCCACAGTTAGGACAGCTGTTTAATCTTAGCCTCACCTCAGGATACGTACCCAAGGAGTGGCGCACGGCGACTGTGGTCCCACTTCATAAGGGCGGTGCCTCCACAGACCCTGGAAATTACCGCCCCATTAGCGTGACAAGCCTTATCTGCAAAGCCATGGAGAGGATCATAATGGAACTCATAAATAAAGACATAGGGAACTTGCAGACTTTGGATCCAACCCAGTTTGGCTTTGTCAAAGGCAGATCCTGCCTCTTAAACTTGGTTGACTTTTTCGAGACTGTCACCAAGGCCATTGATGAGGGAAAGGCAGTCCATACAGCCTACCTCGACCTGGCAAAGGCCTTCGACACAATACCCCACTCAGGTATCATCGAAAAACTCATCAGCTTGAATGTAAACCCATACATCACAAGATGGGTTGCAAACTGGCTAAGTGGCAGAACCCACAGGGTCAGAGTTGCTGGAGCCATGTCAGACTCAAAGCCTGTCACAAGTGGTGTCCCACAGGGCTCAGTCCTGGGTCCACTCTTGTTCGGCATCTACTTTTCTGAAGTACAAGCAAACACAGGAGGGTTATGGCTGACAAAGTTTGCAGATGACTGCAAACTGGGCGCCATAGTCGAAAACACATCTGACACAGATATCCTCCAGAAGGGCCTCACAGAAACGGATAACTGGTGCCAGAGCCATGGCCTGAAGTTAAACTCCAAAAAATGCATAGTCATACCCTTCGGGAAAAACAAGGTTACCCCTAGCTACCATATAGATGGCAATCCAATGAGCACAGAAAAAGTCATCAGGGATCTGGGGACCCAGGTTGACAGTAGCCTTTCGTTTGACACTCATGTTGCTAAAGTAGTTAGGAAAACCTTCTATATCACCCACCTGATCATGAAGGGATTCACATCTAGATCAAGGGAGGTCATCGTCCCCCTGTACTCATCACTCATTAGACCTATGATTGAGTACAATGCCCCGTTCGGAATGTATCTGACCAGACACCTGCTGCAGCTTGAAAGGCCCCAAAAGTTCCTCACCAAAAGGATAAAGGGTCTCAAAAATATGTCTTATGCTGCCCGACTGAAAGAACTCCAGCTCTATTCAGTCTCATACCGCTTGCTCAGAGGTGACCTGTGCCTGACATATAAGGCCATGTCAAACCCAGATTTGATGAATATGCTTCACCTCAAAAAATCTAGATCCCTCAGAACCACAAGGGCGGGAGACTTAAACCTTGACACGGTTATAAATAGAACGTGCTGGAGGGACAGATTCATCACCCAGAGACTCCCTATGCTGTGGAACAAAATCCCGGTACATGTGAGGCAGAGCACCTCTCTGGCCTTGTTCAAGAGGAATCTTGACCAATGGATGGGAGATTGCAGATATACCCCAGGGATTACTTCAGTGTCACTGCTTGACAGAGGCACAGCAAAATGATAGGCATAGTTTTTATTCAAACTAAAGGGGTGGTGAAAGCCACATAACTATGGGCTAGGCTTATAAATGCCCTTGGGCAGATAGCCTAGTATGAACCTATGAACCTATGAACCTATGTGCATGTGGATTGCTATGAAAAGAAGAGCCAAGCAATAGACCTGCAGGGATATGAATCCAAAACTCCAGCACTATAATGTGTCATATAACTGCCTTAGCGAGGGTAGCCAGTGAAGCAGTAATTTTGCAAGTCTTCTACAAAACATTATACATTCATGTATACATACACAGATAATGATATAAGTCCTTATAACCAGTGAGACCGCATATACTCCAAATGGCCATTGATACTGGCATAAAAATCCAGATAAATGAATCCTGAGACACTGCCAGCATTCACAATATTACAGAACACACTCATGATATGATAGCTGACAGTTAGGGGATGTAACAGATTACAACAGTAAAACATAACCACCCAGTGATGAGACTAGCCCCTGCTTATATTACTGATATGCTGCAGACCTCTATAGTAGCATGACATGTCACAGAAGCCATGGCTGAAAAGTTGATTGCAACAGCACCTTTATAGGGAATGGGACAGTTGATACTAGGATAAAAAAAAAATGCACATGCTTGTGTTCAAATGCCTGCCTCTGCCCAAAGATATAGTCATCAGAATAGTGTTTTAGCAAGGCATACTAATGGATTAGTTACGAAATATGCAGCTACAAAATACATTTAGAAGAACAGAATAGGTGATATGAAGGCAAACAAAACGCAGAGACCTTATCTTTCACATTAATACTGAAAATTTTGGGCATGAGTAGGAAACACCACAGAAGTATGTGTTCTGAGGATGTGTGAATACACACACAAGTGATCTTAAAAATAATGTTTGAGAACATGCAATTAACGCTGAAAAAATGACATCATGCAGGTGGGGATTGAAAGTGACCATCCACACCATAGCAAATTACATTGAGGCCTGGAATATGTCAGATGAACATATCTTGTTACCAAATTTTACAGCATTGTGGCATGTTTAGTGAATTTCTCACATCACATCACACCTCATCTGTTCACTCAGCCACAGAATAAGTTATAAAGCATTTATCAGACTTCATGCAATTGGATGGCATATGTGAGCAATGATAAATAGAAGTATTCAGTGGACCATAACCCTACAGATAACCGTAGAAGTTGCTAAAGTTAAAATTATACATGTCTACTCATACTTATATCAGTATGGCTTTCGGTTATACATCAAAGCTAAGCTCATTTGACCAAAACTCATCATATTGCAAAAGGTTTCTCATCCAGGAAAAAAAGAGGTCATTGTTCCACTCTATTCATCACTCATTAGACCCATTACAGAGTACAACGCCGCTTTTGGTATGTACCTTCCAAGACATCTACAACAACTGGAAAGGCCACAGAAATACCTCATAAAGAGAATTACCGGCCTCAAACAGATACCCTATGCAGACTGTCTCAAAAAAACTCCAGCTTTACTCTGTCACATATCGCCTACTCAGAGGTGATCTCTGCCTAACATACAAAGCTATGTCAAACCCAGAGCTGGTGGACATGCTCCACTTAAAAAAATCCCAATCCCTCTGAGCTACATGGTCTAGGGACCTAAACCTTGTCACCACAATAAAGAGAACATGCTGGAGGGATAGATTCCTGTCCCAGAGACTTCCCATACTCTGGAACAAACTACCTATCTATATCAAACAAAGCTCCTCATTAGCACTCTTCAAGAAAAACTTGATGATTGGATGGGAGATAGGAAATTCATCCCGGGGATCACTTCTGTGGCTCTGCCTGACAGGGGCACAGGAAAATAATTTTCTTGGGTGGCAAAAGCCAGAGTACTGTTTGGCTAGGCTTATATAGGCCCTAGGGCCAATAGCCTACTACCTACCTATGAACCTATGATTAGTGCAGCAGAAGGATTTTCTTCAGTTTCTGCCACAGGACAGGAACTGTCTCTAACTGCTTCCTAAATATGAATAGCAATGTACCTTGATGCCAAGCACTGCCCAGTGCCCAGTGGTAGACCCAGAAGGACTATTTTGTGTTCTAACTCTTTACTGCGTATGATGTGATAAAGGTGTTTTTTCATATGACATGTATGTGTCTAAGAATGATGCAAATTACACATCAGTGGAAATGGAAATCATGATGGAATAAGTGTCCACATCAATGCTGTATCAGGTGAAGATACAGATGAACGTATACTATATGTGTCTGACAACTCACAGAGTAAGAGCAGGGAATGTGTGAAAGGAAAGTCACAAAGGTGTTGACATAGAAATTGAGAAATATGGTAGTAGTTGACAGGGACAAATATAGCACACTGGAGCTTAAAATATATGTGTCTCAGACTGATTTCTACCATATCAATGCAGTATCCAGTGCTGCAAGTAAATCTAGCTGTATGCATTCATCAGTAAGAAATGGCAGTTAAATGTATACCATACGCAGAATGATATAAAGGAAAATGTGAATGATTGGATTATGCACATTGTGTTATCTTTCTGCAGATGTCCTACATTTACCTGTGGAATGGCAGGCGGCATAAGAAAAAGTAGAATAATTTGGCACAACATCTCACCATCAGTGATATAAAACACTGCACTGACTGTACTGGAATGGACTCCGCATGTCACTCATAGTTTGGGCTATGAAAACATACACAAATAATATGGATAACTGACATTATTTTCATTGTCAGAATCACTGACCTAAAATGTTGTCAAGCTCCGTTGTGCAACTTATGGCAAAGTCTTAATGCATACGTAGGGATTTTCTTCATTTTTGCCACAGAAAAGGAACTAGCAGTAGGTTCTATTGCTCAATGCCAAGCACAGTGTAAAATATATCTATATTATCTGTATCTTTCTATATCTATTTATGGGTCCTTATCAGTTTGTCAAGTTTTCAGAAACTCAAAATGCATATGGTCGAGACTATATGATTGAATTTTTAAAAATTCAAAGCTTTTGAATGCAGATCGTGGTACAGTGAGGATTGGGAAATTTACCCTTTTCCTCACTGTAGTACAGTCTCACAGTTGGTATATATCATTTGCAGGGAGTGTGGGAAAAATGTAAAAAAAATTGATTTTTGTATTTTTTGTGTTTTATTTTTCATGTTTGAGTTTTTGGAAACTCCATTATCTCTCATTTATGGCCATGTGTATGATGTGTTCATCTTTTTTGACTTTCAGATTACTGAGAAGAAAAAGTTGAAGTTTTATTTCACTGAAACTTCACTTTACCAATGTTCAGATGACTGCACGTGTAAAAAGCCGACACCTCAAGCTGAGCGGAACAGGAAATCCACTCATTTCTCCACTGTAGTGCATTCTAAGAGTAGGTATATTTCAGTTGCAGGAGGTTTAGGGGTGCAGCTCCCCATGGGAGGGGGTGCAGGGGGCACAGCCTCCCTGCAAGAATGTAAAATTAATATTCATCCTGTTTTAGAGACTTTCATAGCAATTTGTGAAAAGGAGATCTGGTGTAAACAGAGTGGACAACATGGTAAAATGTTTTTTAATTTAATCTCCCAAAGAGGATCCTAGGTCTTAAACACTTGTCCTTTATGGACAGACTCAAAAAACTACAACTATTCTCTGTCTCATATCACCTACTTAGAGGCGATCTCAGCTTGACTTACAAAGCCAGGTCTGACCCAGCTCTGTTAGAAATGTTACATCTAAAGAAATCCCAATCCCTCTGCACCACACACTCCAGAGACCTCAACTTCATTACCACAATCAGCAGAACATAGTGGTGGGACAGGTTCATAACCCAAAGACTGCCCATGCTATGGAATAGACTTCCCATACATGTCAAGCAGAGCACCCCGCTGACCCTCATCAAGAGAAATCTCGATGAGTGGATGGGAAATAGAAAATTCACCCCGGGGATAACTTCAATGGCTCTACTCGACAGAGGCACTGGGAACTAAGGTCAGGTGGCACGATGCCAGGGTAATCCTATGGTTAGGCATGTAAAGGCCCCAGGGCCATTAGCCTAGTACACACCTATGAACCCCTGCTGAACAACATATGCTACATGAATTAAAGGAGATGTCCTGTATCGAAATCCACCCAACAGATAAAGGGGGTGGTATTGTGGTCTTAGACAAGACTTCCTACTTGGAACAAATGTATTTGTTATTGAGTGATTCAAATATTTTTGTTTCTTTGATTAGACCACAAGTTTCTGTTATCATTGAGAGATTAGCTTTCTTTTTGTTTGATATGGTTATGACTAAGGCAATCACTGAGGAATTATTTAAGTATTTTACTGTTGAACATCCCCTTGCAACTGTTTGTATGGGCTACCTAAAGTACATAAAGATAGCCAGTGCCCCCCTATGCATACCATCGTTTCAACTCAGTGTTGGGCTACGGAACCTTTATCTATCTCTGTGGAAAAACATTTACGCCCAGTTGTGGATACCATGGGCACTATTCTTAGGGATATGAAGAACTTCTTGAATGATTTATTTTTTGTAACCCATACTATCAGGAAAGACAAGCATCTGTCTTTTGTGACTCTTGATGTTGCCTCATTGTTTACAGAGATTCCTAATGAATGGGGTATAGACAATATTAGATCTATTTTATTGAGAAGCAACATTTTTCCAGTGATTAGACTGAGTTGATTTGTTCCCTTTTGGAGTTGATTCTTGAAAATAATGTGTTTATTTTTAATGATGAGGTTTATTTGCAAAAGGTTAGCATGGTGATGGGCACAGCTTGTGCCAATTCCTACACCAACCAAGCACTTGCACAATGGGAATTTGATTGTGTGTTATGTAATAATTGTTTTTGTGAACATATAGTTTATTATAAGTGCTTTGTGGATGACATTTTTATTCTATGGAATGGGTCACCTGAATTGCTGCATGAGTTTATTGCGTATTTGCACTCCACCACCTCTTTTTAGAAGTTTAATTAAGGTTACTCCAGTGAGTCTATTGATTTTCTAGATGTGACTGTTACGTGGGATTTGAATGGGAATTTTAGGACTGGGGTGTTTAAAAAGAAATGTAATAAGAATTTATTGTTGCATAAGACAAGTATGCACCCCTGCCATATACCTTGGAATGTAGTGATGGGACAAATTCTGAAGATTATGACGTTACACGGTGATGATTTAGCTATGGAAAAAACACTGCTAGAGTTAAAGAAAAACTTTCTTGAAAGGGGCTATGATGAGAAAAACCTAGATGACTGTATAAATAGTCTATGATTTGGAAGACAGACTATAGGGAGACCATATTTTTCTAATGCCCCTAAACATCTCATAGATACAAGACGGACATAAACTACCCACAGTGGCACTAGATTAACTTTAACTGTTTCTAGTAATGTGAACACGATTTGTGATATAGTAAAGAAAAACTGGGCAAATTTATGTCTAGATGACAAGCTTAAACAGATTGTAAGTGATAAACTTTATTTCAGTCTTAGAACTAGCATGACAAATTTGTTAAAAGAATACCAAGAAAGACTATTTACCATTATCCCAGTGTTCAGGTAACTTTATCTGCAGATGTAAGGCTTGCAAGTTTGTCTATACAGGGTGCACTTTTGCGCATACTACACAAGATTTTGTAATGCAGACATCCTTTTATGCTGATTGTACAATGCAGAATCATATATATTTTGCTTTTTGTGTAAAGCGTTTTGTATTCTATGTAGGTAAAATGAACAGTTTTTTTTTTAAAGATAGAATTTTAGAGCATATGAATGATATTAAGAATAAGGGTACTTTTCTGTTATTGGGGCAACACTTCTAACATGGTAGCAGGTGCTTGCAATACTGTCACAGCTGTTGATTTTGTGGATTATAACAGCATAGTATAGGTTAAAGCCTAGCTGGAGATAAATTGGCTATTCGTCAGTGAAAATGGAGTTAATGACAGGAGTGTCACACTTTATTAGTCAAACTAAACTGCTATGTCTAGAGCCCAGTTGCATCTTTACTTGTATTTTTACACTAAACAGTTGCCAGTATTCTTCCAGTAAAGAATAATTTTAAGTCAAGTCTATTTGTTCTGGCAGTTGTATTTTCCTAATACAATGCATCCCAGCCCCCTTCGTAACAACCTTGTCTTCAAGTAAGTTAAACAAAAGATACATTTACTAAGTAAACACACACACACACACAGTTTAGTAGTGCAGTTATAGAGTTGCTTGCATATTGCTGAAAGAATCATTGTATGCTTTTTTGAATACATTTCACAAACATCACCTTGTTCCTAAACTTACGTAAACGAATATTGTTTGTGGCAGACAGATCTGTGTTTCAGGTTATTCATCATTAAAAGAAATAGTGTAAAAAGTACAAGAATGAAGAGGAAAGTTATGTTGATTACTAGCTTCTTTGCTAAGTGGTTGCAACTTGAGCATCGCTTATCAAAGGTTATGTTAATTCTGTAAAACCAGACAAACACTGCAGCACATTATTATGTGTTTCTTTCAAATTTCAAAAAAAAAAAAAAAAAAAAAACGCTTCAAGGCTAACAGCTGTGCAATGATTGCGTGCGCCTGCTATCATGGTGGAAGTGTTGCCCCAATAACGGAAAAGTACCAGAATAAGAAACGAGGTAATGCATTAGCATAACATGTTTCTGATATGGAACAGAGACATACATTTAAGTTCATGGCTCTAAAGTTACTTAATCCAAATATAAGAGGTGGTGACTTCAAGAATTTTACAGAAATGAAAGAACAGAAGTGGAGTATCTATCTAAATGCAGATAAACACCCAGGTGTTAATGAGACAGTTTCTCTTAAACCAGTGCTGAAGGCACGCCCACTCCAGTATTAGTCTTCTTCAGCAGGTATTGGGCTTTCCCTCTTCCTCAAGTAATTCTATTTCACAGCAACTGATTGGTTGCCTTGATTGTTAAATTTGCTCAGGTATAGCACTGTTTAATAGGTCTGAAGAAGCAGTCTGAGGACTGTGAAAGCACTTACCTTGTATTGTTGGTTGTTTCATTTTATTTTTATTAAAAGTTTTGGTTTTATTTGAGCCATGGTGATTGTACTTTCTTTTTGATATAATCTTAAGTACATTGTTGTTAGAACGGTCTTTACCAGCCTGTTGGACTTTTTTTCTTCTTTGAAATCAAGAGAAAGCCTGACAAAAAAAGGTGGAACTAGAGTCACTGAAAAGAAGCTATACGGATGAAACCGTGCTGTCTTCATATAATACCAGTTAAATCAATGAAATTAGATTTTATGTCCTTATGATTCAGCACATCACAATATTCACATGCAAAACAATAAAAAGACACAGGCTGCATAAATGGAATAGGTAGAAGGAATCAGAGGAGGCAGGTTATCACAGTGACAGAGTAGAGAAAGATGCCCACTAAATAGCTGTTCAGACACACTGCATGAGTGAGGAAACCTCTGCATCTGTGTCAGTTAGAAAGATATGTTCCTTTCTTCTTTCAGCAAGCTGGCAATATTCTTTCCTACCCATTAAATTTCATTAGGCTGGATAGTCTGGCAACACTGTCCTCTGAAAATAGGCTACTGTCATTAAAGACAGCCATTTTTTATTTGTACAATGCAATACTTATACATTTATATTTACTTGCCAAGCTTCAGAACTCTTGCAAAGTATGTGCTTAGATGCTTTCTCATGCATTATTCAAGATTTTAATTCACACTTACATTCAAAAAGAATGACAGTACACCACATCTGAGCTGGTATCAAACTCTGTCAAAATGTCATTATAGTAATCCATGCAAATTACAGCAATCAAGTTCCACATAGGTAGTTATTTGATGCAAAGTTCACTCAGAAAAGGACAACAGAACTTGAGCTTATGCCAGTAAATAAATATAGTCTGTAGAAATGGAAACCCTTCATCAAATTGTTTATTTGAATTGTTACTCAGATTCACAGTCTTAAAAAATCCTTATTCCCTTCTTGAGCAGGAATATATACGACTGCGTTGTAATTTAGCAGCTGTGACTATGTCGTGCCTTATCCCACATTAATGTCAAACAAGGGACACAGTGTAAAGAAATGTCATCAGTATGGCAGAACTCATTTTTCACAAATAATATTACCCGGTGTGTGAAAACTTATATATATTCTAATAAATGCAACATACTCTGATCGCCTAGACAGATCATGGAATGACAAATATCCCTTTTTCATACACTGATAAACACTGGAGTCCCACAACTTCAAAAGAAACAAACTGAGACTCTCCTCAAAATGCTATGAGTTTTGTTTCTTTTTGTGTCATAATTTTTGATTTTTTGCTGGGGCAGTATTCACCCTCCTTCGTACCACCAACACTGCTGCTAATTAAATTGACAAATTCTGAGATCACTTCAGAGTTGTAAGAATACTCCAAGGTTTCATGCCTTGGCATCTTACATATTCCCTGTGTTATTCTTACAGTCTTGATATTCTAAGGATCAGTATTCCAGCACTTTGAATTTCAACAGGAATCTGATAAAACACGCTGTCAGGTCACTGAAAATCAGTCAACCTATCCCATCAAATTTCAACAAGAACCTGATAAAACATGCCACTTCACACAAAATCAGCCAACTTATCCCATTCAGCTAAAAAGTAGCTTAAATAATCCATCACAAAAGCATGGAATACAGTTCAAAGTCATTAAGAAAATGCAGACAAGAGTTAAATAAAAGTGAATAATTTCTACAGTGAAATGTTAATGATTCAATGCTACGTAACTGTTTATTGAATGAAAAGGGTCAATAAATAAACAGATGTGTTCAATGGTATGGGGTCAACCAGATGTATATCTATCATGAAATTCAGCCTTAGTCCTATAGAACATAAGATACTGTTGTAACTAAAAGTTTTCCTGCTGGATATGTATCATATCAGTCCTGGTATAGAGCATGTGGCTGGCATGCCATAAATACTGATTCCCAGTAACATGATGTTTATTGGTTCTTTACGTTTGATAAATATAACTTCAATCTTTTGTTGAATGCCAAGCAAGTCTAGCTATACATCTAACATTCTTGCGCTAAGTCTTTGTCACAGAGACAGTAGACTCTTTCAGTTATTAATATAGACAATGAGGCTCTGTTGCCATCCATGAAGATTGACTATAAACAGAAGAGAAAAGTTGTCTAGTAAATGTGGTATGCCTGATCATTTTTTTCCATTTCGAATAAATATTTTTCTCTCAGCATCAACAAAGTTTAAGCAGATCTAGTGGCATTAACAGATAGTGATTTAAAGGTCTAATTTTGTCAGATGGCTAGAGAATAGAAAACCTCAGACTATGAAGTTGACTATTGCATCAATACAAGAAATGCATTCATGCAGATGTATCTTATCAAAGTTGTACATTACTCATACAGCCTTTTCTCATCAATTACATTTACAAAAATAATATTAATAGTCTCTTTTTGGCATTTAGTGATGATGTTTCCTTTATTCCCTACTTGCAGGTATCATCCTATTACATTTTTGCACATCACCGGATTACTATGTTTGATAAACTGCTCTGTCTAGCAACCTATCTTCAAAATCTTCTTACATTTGGAATATTCAGAAACGTGAAGTTCAGCCTTGATTTATTAATAATATAAGCAGTATATCAACATACCTCTATGTAAATAAGCAATCACTTATTCCTTTTAGTACATTCACTAACCTCTGACTATGTGATCCAATGGGCATATCTCCAGTATTTAATATTATTTCGCTCTAAACCATTTTTCTAAAATAAGTGATTTTGCTGTTTCCTCTCAAATATGGAACTATTTGAGTATGCCTATTATTTGTTGTTGTCATCCATAACACTGTCACCATTCTATTTCCTTTCACAAGTTACATTTAGAGGGATCTGAAATGAGGCCAGCTCACTTCAGTGTCATTTGTCAATGTACCCAAATCTTTGAATTCTGCGTCCACACACTTTTTTCTAGATCTGCAAAAGTTAAAATTTCAGAACATTGCTTAAACTGGTTTCTTTGATACCCAAGGCCCTTGCATTGTGACAATGTCTTGCTATTTTTCCAGCTCATCTCTCTTTATTGACTTCATGGAGAATTATGTGAGCTGAGAAATGTTCAGCACCCATGCATAGGCCTTTAGGTTATGACTACCCAGATTCCAACTGATAAACTAAAAGTGAATAGGGAAAAATATTCACTGCATCTGTGTAACTTGACAGATTCAATATCCTCTATCTGCCACTAATGAAAAAACAGAAAAAAAAAAAAAGCTATATGAAGGTCCATATTAAAATTACCTTCTCTGAATATGTTAAGTACATCAGCAACACTTACTTATCAAAGAGAGTAAAATATCAGCTGATCCCTGTGCTACAAATCTGGAAAAAAGAAATGTCTTACACTGAGTTTAATGTAATTTATCCATGAAATGGGAAGATTAATTTCACTTTTACAGAGTAGCAGTACCATGTCATCAAAAAATGTGGATAGTTTTTTTTCTGTATGAAGCAAAATATAAATGTTTTAGTCATGCAGAGCACTTGCAGACTTGCACAGGGAAGATTTATGGTTTTAATAACACTGACTTTGACTAATTTGTAAAGAAAGTCCAAACTGCCTCCATTTTAACAATCTGACAGCTGTTCATGGTAGTCTCCACACACGTGGCAGAATTAAGGGGGGTGAGTTGGAATGCTGAAGGAATGGTCACCTTTCCAAAAAAAAAAAATGCCATTCTGAAGCAAACAAGGAAGAATGGTGTGTATTTTGCACTTTTGCCAGAATGTAAGATCAAAGCCAATCCAGCACATCAGAGCTTCTCCAGTTGGAATAGCCATTATTATGAATTGTGCTTCACTTCCTTGAAATGAGGCATAGACATCCCATTTGGGAATTACAGCAACGGTGCCGCATACATTCTCATGTAAGGCATGTAGGTAGCTGATGCTAATATTTCATATTCCTTTTAGTTCAATTGATACATAACTAAAGCATACACACAGCAGGCTCATCAAAAAGACAGTGTGAGTCAACTCCATCTACTTATAATTTATTTTGGACAAATTTCTACCACCTCTGCCCTTGGGCTTTAAGTACGTGTTGGGCAACCAGTCCCTTCTGCATGTATTTTAACGTGCAGAGTGACTAGTCTGCAGACAAGTTTTTCAGTGTCCTAGTTTGTAATCAACTGCCTTACGGTCTGTAAACCCACATCCACCGACAACCTGCTGGTCAGCTTTTACTCTTTGCTTTCTACCTGACACTGAGATTTACTCCTTAATGTTCTTACTACGTACTGTTCTTATACCATAACTATTTCCTTCTGTTATATTCCTTCACATTTTCTAGACTTGCTAATCCCATTATTTGTCATCTCCTGTTAAACTTCAATGGCCTTGTATGCCATCAAGAAAGACACCCTTGGTCTCCCTTCCTTAAGTTGACTTCTCCTTTGTCCCCTCATTTTATTAAGTTTATTTGTCTTTGCCCTGGACAGATATTACTCCACTTTCAGCTCTGAACCAGTATCTGAGTCCAGTCACAATCAACTGAGTTCTCTCATCTTCCTCTTTACATTAGAAAAAAAGTGTGTTTTCATTTTTATTTTTCTGTAGAAGTGTTCCTGCAAGTAAACATCTATAATTTATGTAAGAGTGAAGTTTGTAATTGGAACATCTTCTGAAGATTATATTTTTACATAATTATTGTGGCAGCACAAAACAAAGAAGTTTGTCCACTATTATCATTCCACTGTCTCTGACCAGAGCAGCTCCACTGGTAGTTTTTCCTTCCAACTGGGCTCCATTGATTGTTTTTAGCAGTACACTGACCCATTTTTGCTTTGCCCATGTTACTTGTGAATCCTCTTTCAGTTCTGAGCCAGTATTTTATTTTTCATAAGCTGCAGTCTTGCATTTTTGGCTTAATCTTTCTCATTGTTTTAGCGCACTTTGGGGGTGGGGGAACAGCATATGGACTTAACGATTCAAATTCCCTAGAGACTCCTTGCTGTTAGACAATTGTTTGTGATTATCCTCAAAAGCCATCAATCTCTGTGACCTCACCCAACTAATTACCTCTCCCACTCGCTACATAAACAACACCAACAAAGTCTCAGTACTTGGTTGGTTACTCATCTGTTCCACAAACAACATATTCTGCTATGGCTTTCCTTCTAATGCCCTAAGTGACCACCTTCCTACCTCTGTCATAAAAACCGCACTCCCAAACCACACAGTATTATTGAAGTATGCAATCTTTCCCATTTCTAAAGAGAAAAATGTCTCCAAAATGTATAACTTTGTAACTGGCAACATCTAAAGGATCTCCCCTCAGAAGATGTGAAAGAATTCTTCAGTACCTTCCTTAGCATTCTAAACAGTTTAGTCCTACCCAGAAGAAAAAAAATGCAAAAGCCATGCCAGCCCTTTGACTGACCAGAACAAGAACATGTAATGCAGCTCAGAGAAAGGCCTAGAATTCCTGGATCAAAAATAAACATAGAACAACCCACAGCGTTCTCATTGTTTTAGTGCACTTTGGGGGTGGGGGAACAGCATATGGACTTAGCAATTCAAATTCCCTAGAGACTCCTTGCTGTTAGACAATTGGTTAAACAGTCAACTGCAATTTTTAAGTCATATACCTGATATTGGACTAACAATGGCATACTTAATTTATATTACAAACTAAAGATATAAATATAATACTGAACATATTTGGCATTAGCTAAATGGATGAGCCTTTTGCTCCAAGGGCACTTCACTGATTGTTTTATTTTTGTGATTTTTACTTCCCTGCTTGGACTAACCTGTTCAATTTACCCTCACTATGCTCAGAAGCACTCAGCTGTCCTTCCATATCCTCAGTTCCCATCAACCCCTATATAGCATAAACATATGCACCCAAAGCCACAGCCATCTACGAAACTAGCCAACTAAATAAAACAGCTACATAGCATATAACTAAACGTTATCCTTAGCTATCAACCTTTCTGACCTCCTTTCCCAAGCACATCCATACAAACCATATTTTCTCTCCATAAACAATCACTTTTTCAATTACTCAGTCTGTTAACACAAACAGAGCTGTAATACAACCCTACATAACTCCATTACTCTATCCCACCTCCTTCATTCACTACTTTACACTTAAGATCCAAACTCTACAAACTTTACAACAAAAATACACTTGCAAAAAAATCTATAACCCATACCTGCCTCAACATACACCCAATATCCTATCAAATTAACATTAGATGGTGACATACACCCAAATTTGGGACAATCCACTGCCAACTCCACCACTAATCAAAAACCAAATGCATCTCTCTCAGCTCCCAAAATATCCTCATTGCAAATTTTCCACCTGAAATCTGAAGCAGTTGCAATAAAATAACTGAGCTGCATGCATGGATATCCCAACACACTCCTGATATGCTAATTATTACAGAAACTTGGCTAAAGCCCATATTAAAGACAAGGAAATGCTGCCACTCAGTTGCAACATACATAGGTTTATAGGTTTAAGTCTTTAGTATGAGCAATTCGGATGCTGTTTGCTTTGCGTATATGCAGGAGTTCCATCATAGCGGAGTCTGACAATTGTTTCTATGCCAGGAATAGCTTTCCTCTCAACAGCCTGTAGGAGACAGGTAAAATTCAGGTATTTTGGGGAAGGGCCTTAAGGTGGTATGCATAGGATATGTTACTTATGTCTTGTATTCTTTTAGTGAGGAACATCTGTGGGAGTTCCATTTGTTGTATGTGCCTGGTTGTTGTATGTGCCTGGTTAGGTACATTCCAAAGGGGCAGCTGTACTTAATGACAGGTCTGATCAATGCCAAGTGCAAAGAAACAATGACCTCCTTGGACCTTGATGCCATACCTTTTTATAAGTTGCACAATATAGAATGATTTGTCAAATGGTAGATTACTCTCTATGTGCGTCTCCAGCTCTTAGGGATGTGTTGTCAATATGATAGTTACCAGAAGGATACTATTACTCATTTCAATTTAGTTTTGGTCCATGGCTCTAACACCAGTTGTCTCTCTGGGCCAGCCCTTGCTGGAGAACATTTGTGCTGGTGGGGGATTCTATGTCTGCTGCTAATTCGCAACCATCTATAGATTTTGTCAGCCAGAGCCTATTGACACTGGCCTTGACTTTAGAGAAGTAAATGCCAAAAATGAGTGGTTCCAGGACCAATATCTGAGGCAATCCACTTGTGACTGGTCTACTAAGGGTGGACAGACAAAATCTAAAAGCAGAAGGTGTAGCCATCTTTCATAAAAATACTCTGCAAATTACCCTTTCAAGTCTCCCAAACCTAGCCTTATGTAAATGCCAAAATCTTTAGTGCTCTACTGAAGCTAAACCTGCACTAAACCCTATGCATAATGATAATTTACATCCTCCTGGAAATAACATCAGCACCACCTAAGACTTTCTATTATTGATTACCTCAAACATCCCACAAGAAAAGGTCATTTTAGGAGATATCAGTATCTGCTGGTTGGCTGTCAGTTGTGATTATCCTCAAAAGCCATCAATCCCTGTGACCTCACCCAACTAATTACCTCTCCCACTCGCTACATAAACAACACCAACAAAGTCTCAGTACTTGGTTGGTTACTCATCTGTTCCACAAACAACATATTCTGCTATGGCTTTCCTTCTAATGCCCTAAGTGACCACCTTCCTACCTCTGTCATCAAAACCGCACTCCCAAACCACACAGTATTATTGAAGTATGCAATCTTTCCCATTTCTAAAGAGAAAAATGTCTCCAAAATGTATAACTTTGTAACTGGCAACATCTAAAGGATCTCCCCTCAGAAGATGTGAAAGAATTCTCCAGAACCTTCCTTAACATTCTAAACAGTTTAGTCCTACCCAGAAGAAAAAAAATGCAAAAGCCATGCCAGCCCTTTGACTGACCAGAACAAGAACATGTAATGCAGCTCAGAGAAAGGCCTAGAATTCCTGGATCAAAAATAAACATAGAACAACCCACAGCTAAGTTGACACCTCAGAAATCACACTATACACTATATCAAAATAAACAAAAAACAGCTACATGAATTAATAGCTCGAAATTTCCTCACTAACCAGACTAGAAAGCACTTAGCCTCTACCCTACTATTCTCAACACTTTTCTACTCAGCCCCTATTTTTTTCAGCTCTCTAAGCTCAGACAATGCTATCACAATGTAGCAAAGTTTGCAGTACATCACCCACAAAGATCCCACCACTGACTAGCACTGAAGACCTAAACTGGCTCACATTACCCCACTTACTATCTTACTCCCAACTTGTGACTACTGATGACCTCATCTATAAATATGCAAACTCTTCACCTCTGTCAACGCTAACCCAGCCAGACAAACCAAATAGGCCTCTTTGATCAACAGTAACACTGTTTCTACATGCCTTTCTCAAACAATGTCAACAAAGCATGAAGCACCATACCTATTTATCTAAAAACTGAACAACATCTCAAACATTTTAAACAGACACTAAAGCCACACATACAGCATTTCTCGCTCTGCCCCTGCAGTATCCCCGGATAGGTTTCCCTTGACTGAACCATAACTCATTTCTTCCTACCCTGCAACTTCTTCTCTCAAATCTCTTTCTCGCAGACATTTTCCTCTATACTCCCACCCATTCACTGTAATTGACTACCATCACCTCAATTTAAAACTCATTTCATCTTTTTTTTACGTTTATCTGTACAATCATCTTTTCTCCTTCATCTTCTGCTCCTTCTGTACACTTTCAGTCACTTTGAATCCTTCTCCTGGTTCAATCAGTCTGTAGTGATCAATGCCAGCTGATGACTGACAAATAATAATAATAATAATAATAACAATAATAATAACAATCATAATAATCATAATAATAATAATAATAACAATAATAATAATAATAATATTAACAGCAATAATAATAACAATCTTCTTCTTCTTTCGGCTTTTCCCAGTTAGGGCTCACCGCAGCAGATCATCTGTCAGCTCATGATTGGCAGTGGAGTTTTACGTTGTCGAGTTGCCAGCCCAGCGCCCAACCTTCCACAGAAGGCACACACATGCACACACTCACACCTAGGGCCAGTTTAGAGTGTCCAATCCACCTACTGCATGTCTTTGGAGCGTGGGAGGAAACCAGAGCACCCGGAAAAAACCCACGTGACCACAGGGAGGACATGCAGACTCCGCACAGAAGGCACCCCAGCCAAGAATCGAACTGAAGAACCTCTTGCTGTAAGGCGGCAATGCTTACAGCTGCACCACCGTGGCTGCCTAGCAATAATAATAACAATAATAATAATAATAATAATAACAATCATAATAATAACCATAATAATAATAATAATAATAATATCAACAGCAATAATAACAACAACAACAATAATAATAATAATAATAATAATAATAATAATAATAATAATAAATACCTAAAGCATAAATGAATGCTGCTTTTATGAAACTTTGTCTATATTATGTCTTTATGAAACTGCTTACTGAAGTACACAGTGCTACTGGCCACTGAAATGTATGTCTGCATATTGAATTATGGTCATCATCTTCCTTTGCCCAAAACAATAATCTGTATCCATGCTTTATTGTACTGTCTGCAATGAATCCATTACTGTGCAGACTTTTCACAATATTATTGAATAACCTTTCTATATAACATGAAAACTTTTGCATAATGTCTTTATAAATAGACTATGTATTTACTTGTAAACTGCTGTTATTTCTACATGATGTATAAATCTATAATGTATATCATTTGGAGCTTTTCTGCCCAGGCCTCCACAGAAAAGAGGACTCTATTCCCAGTCAGACTTTCTGATCAGCCAATGAAACAAATAAATTAAAATAAAAATAATTTATTAATAGCAAGTATATATAGACCTGATGAGGATGATCACATGGCTTTATAATCTTTAAAAAAAATCACATTGAAAAATCGAAATCATACCAAGGAATGATCATAATAGGAGGGGACTTTAATATAATAATCAATTCCTTGCTACACAGACTACCTGCTGGAGGGGTCAGTCTTCCCAAGGTAACAAAAGGATTTAAAGTTTTGCTACACACATTAGATCAAGTGGATGTCGGAAGAGCTCAGAACACAGTCACTGCAGGTTAGTCTTACCGTGAAAATGGGGGATGGGGATATGACAAGCAGGTTAAATATATAGCTGGTAGAAAGGAACATTTTCTCCTGGGTTAGAACAGTACAGATTAACCTGACTGGGTTATCAGGCCATGCACACTTATTCATTATGTTAAAGATGACCTCCCATCCCACCACAGACTAAACTTTGGAGACTGTCTCTTCTTTTTAAAAATCAAAGTTTTGTGGTGGCCCTGAGGCATTGGATCTCATACTTTTGAGCCCAGCAGGATGGGAAGGTTACTAGTTACAACTGTGATCAATTTTATAAAATATATCTTATACCTACGTAGATAATGCATTTTAACAGGGAGTGTAAAAAGTCTTGAGAGAGAGACTGATAGCAGCATGAAAGGGGATTCTTGCCAGAAAGGGAAAAAAATACAAAAAGCAGGGTAGGGGGAAGAATGAGCAGTGCAGTTACAATAGAGAAAGTATTATAGGTTTCTAGTATACTCTCAAATAACATCCAAGAGGGAAATAGTATGCCTTTTTCTAAGGACTAAAGGAATCACCTCAAGCAACGTATAGGCAGAAAGTGTAAAGAAGAGAAGTAGAAACAGGAGATAAGGGCTGTAATGGATAGGATAAGATTTTTGAAGGCAGATTCTCAGGAAATAAATGATATATATCTAGATGAATACCAAACTGTTACACAGGACATCTATGTCTGCAGATTAAATGACAAATATAAATTCCTTCTTGATTTACTTGTCTGACATTATCCCATAACATGGTTAAAAAGTTAAGGGAATAAATTACAAAACAGGAAATTATTAATGCATTGGCTGCCTCTCTCTCTCCCCACTGGCAAGGCCCTGGGTATAGATGGGCTCACACCTGATTATTGGTCATGTGTTATGAAATAAATACTTGACCCACTATACTGTTTTTGCAATGAGATCTTTGAAAATCAGAAGTTCCAAGAGGAACTGACTTCTGGAAAGTTCTAATGTTTCCCAAAACAGGTAGAAATCCTACTGACTTGACCAGCAATCACCCTATCTCATTGTTACAGGTAGATTTTAGAATTTTTGCCAAACTCTTTTCTAATAGAGAAATCAAAGTACTCCCACCCTTTATTGACACTAATAATGTGAGATTCATTAAGGGTAAGGTGGGCAGTCTAGATGGCTAAGCATTTTGCTCCACAAGAATTACGGAAGCCACAATCATAACTTTGGACGTTACTAAGACATTTGACAATATACAGTGGGATTCTATTTGGGCCTCATTTCAAATGCTATGCTTCCCCCATATATTCACTGACTGGTGTAAATTGTTATATAAGGATCCCTCTCTGACGAATTTTTCAAATGTTTTCCATAGATCTCCAATACGCAGAGGTACATGTCAGAGCTGCCTTCTCTCCATATCTGTTTGCTATAGTAACTTCAATGATGCATGTATTTCTTCATATGCATATTGAATCTACCTGTATCAAAATAAAAGGACTAATTCTCCCACTCAGAACTTGTTTTGCAGATGATTATGCTATCTAGATCTCAGAACCAGCACATTATACAAGGGAGATTCTTGGGGTTCTACAAGATATTTCAAATTACTCAGGATTACAAGTAAATTTAGATAAAAGAGCTATTTTCCCTTTGAATTATGGTAGCAGGGAATGGCTGCTTAAGGCTTGTAATTTACCCTTCAAGATAAGAACTACATTAGAATATTTAGGTGTCTGCATCTAATACCACATGGATAAAGTAGAAAATCCCTGTATGACTCCAGTAGTTAAAGAAATCAAGAACAAACTGGAATTACCAAAAAAACAGAATGTATTCTTTCTTATCAGACTTCAAGTGGTAAAGATGTCTGCCCTGCCTAAAATCCTTTTTATATTAAAAACCTGCTGCATACACAATAGTCTAAATTTATAGCAAAAAACACCACAAATTCAAACCAGTAAATAAATAAAAAGAAGCCAGGAGCGAAATAAAACAATTCTATACAACTTTATTAATGCAAACCATAGGTTAAGTGCTTTGTCCAATAATATGATCATGTAATTTGTAACCATATACATTTAGTTATTTGGCTGACTGAAGGTGTTCTGAAAAAGTCAATATCATTGGACAAAAACACTTAACCTGTGCTTTGTCTTAATAAAGTTGTGTAGAATCATTTTATTCCATTATGAGCTTTTTAGCAAAGTGTCAAGCAATCACATGCAACTTTATCTTGCAAGGAAGACAACCAAAGCTGAGTTGTAAGAAGCTATCAATTCCCAAACATCAAGGTAGGTTTAGTTTACTAGACCTATCAATGTCTGTCCTGGGTTTGTATTTCTATAAGGACCAAACTTTTCTCACCCTCATTTGGGCACCCTGGCGCCTGCTGATTAGAAAGCTCACATACCTGAAATGGCAATATCTTCCCTCCTTCAAAATATGGGATCCAGGGGAAATGGGAGGTTGACTTGCTCACACAGGGTTAGAAAACATACATAACACAGTCTTATCTGTCCCTACTTTCAGCAGTCTAAAACAATTAGCCTAATTACAGTAGAAGGGAAAGATCTGCAGTGGGCAGATTGGATAAGGGAGGGAATAATTTTTATTAAGGATCTATGCTCACCCACTGACAATTTCTTTCTCACTCTTTCTCAAAGTTACAGGCCTCCTATCTCCATGTTACCATTAAATGGTGGCAATACCTTCAACTCAAGGCAGTAGTAGGGTACCTGGTTGTACTGCTGGAAACCAGTCCTGGATTGTCTCTATTACTGTGATAACTAGGCCAGATAACAAGCTGAGAATGACCAGCAACACCAAACTTTAAAGACAGGTATGAACACATTATTACCCCCATACTTCAGAGTATTTTGTAATTAAAGGTAAAATAGGTTGATTATTTTGGCATTTATATCACAGATTTTCATTGGTACAGGTTATTAGGATCCATATAATCTACTAACCTTCCTCTATTATCATCCCTTAGCTTCACAAAAATGATTTATGGATGGCAATCGACCTTGATGCTGTGTTATGTCACATATAAGGACTTACACTGCCTTAACAGGCATGACCTGTGACCCTGCAGACTTGCTCACATAAGGTTTTACATGTATGTGATCTGCCATATACATCTACATGGCACTGTACAGCAATTCAACATCCTGCCATGTACCACCTGTGTTTCACATGTGCTACACATGGTACACTAGCTAGCCAGATGGTATTTGCAGGGATGGATATCAACTATAGCATATACAGTCAAAGTCAACTAGTGGGCTATATGCCATGGGCCATGTATGAATCTAGGATGAAAGGTTACCTGGCAGTAGCTGACAGGCGGGTCTGTGGGGCCAGTTGGAGGAGTGCCACATTACTGATCCACAAGGTTAATGATACATTTACCATGCGGTCATTACACCATGTCTGAGAGGGTAGCAATATGCAGCTTTGACGGACAGGAATGCATAGTATGGCAGGACTATGTAAAGTGTATGGGACAAGGATCTGTTCAGCATGTGGAAGGTGGATGTCCATAAAGTATGTGTTCGAGATCAGGATGAGTATGTGTAGCATGTCCAACATCACTGGGTTGGACATGGATTTATTCAGGGTATGCATCATGCTACATAGTGGAGATGGGGAATGGGACAGCTGGTGTAAGCCATCTGCACATGGCCAATACCCCTTAAAGGAAATATGTGATCTGATATGGGTCACTTCAGTGTTGTGTATCACTGGACAATGATCTCTAAATTCATGGATGGCACACTGTCATTATTAGGGTTGCCACATATGACTACCTGACAGGTGTGGTGATGTAGCTATCACAGGAAAGACAACTGCCCAGCTGCATCCCTTACATACAAGTGTCCATTATGTTGACCGCTGCATAGGTGGTAGTTCATGAGTACAGGGTTATTAACATAGGGGTGACAATGCAATATGTAGCTGCCAGATTGTGGCCATATGTCACACACACCTCACCCACAAAACCCCTTCTGTATGTTGTCCACAACACTCCTGAGTAAGCTATTGCTCCTAGGTCATAGTCATTTGCATACTTCAATAGGCAGAGGCCTTCTGTTTGTCTGTGAGGTATGGACTACAATTAGGGGGAATAAAATTCATTAACCCAGACATACTGTAGCTGCCACTGGTGTGATGAGCATGTATTATTCAGACACCTTCTGTAGTGTTGGTTCTGCCAGCAGTCCCGTTGCAAAACACTCCTGTAACATAGGAATGTACATCTAGTATACCGAGTGTAGGTAGTACACAGTATGGGTGATGATGTCCTATGACCTGGCAAGGTTATGATATGCAGTGTGATATCAACCTTACTGTCATCTACATCTGTACTGCTGACATCAATTTTTTGATCAAGGTTCATGGCCTTCTAGACCAGACTCAGCAGGGTAGTAGTGAAGTACTTCCCATTATCAGTGGTGTCTCCCCTTTGTGGGTTGTGATACCTGTTGGTGTGCACCATTCATTGTGTACACAACCTGACATGGAGCCATGTTTTACATGATGTGTACGTGGAGAGCATCTTGTTTTGCCATATGTGTATGATACAACCTGTGATGTGGACACGTCCCATGCAGCCTGAGTGCAGCTTGTACCTGCATAGCTAAGGGTACAGGGGCCCTGTGGTGTACATGGATATATGTTTGTGTACCTGTTGGGGGGGCATGTGTTTATGTTACCCAACAACCTATCTGGATTGCTTATTCATGCTCAGCACTTGTTCAGAGCTTGTAAGTGCTACATAAGCTAATAACTACTATAGCACTCAATCTTCCTCATTACCTAGATGTAAGGATAAACAGGTTTTGTACATACTTTTCTCACTTGCTTAAAGTAAAATAGCTCTTGTACTCACTTTCCTCACTTATCTAGGTGAAAGTAGTTCTATATTCAGGCATGTCAAAGAGTCAACTGCCAGTGTTCTCACCTGTCTATCTGATGAATCTGGACATCTTGAGACTGTACACATTGCCTCATGTACAGAGACAAGCCTCTCCACCTACCACCCAACACTACAACCTGTGAGAGATGCAATCATCTAGCCAAACTGGAGGTAAAGCTCTTTCCAACCAAGCCTGACCCTGACAGTCATGTGGAGAAGGTAAACATTCACACCACACCACACTCATCACATAGTCTCACTGAATCTACCCCACCATTAACTGGGAAAACTACTTGTGTACCAAAACATTAGCTCAACGCTTTCTGGAATTCATAAACACCAATGCCCTGAATCAACATATCCACACACCCACCAAGGGCAACAATATCATAGACCTAGGCATTACCAACATGAGTGACCGGTGCTCCACATGTGAAGTCAACTCCTTGTTGGTCCGATCTAACCATGAGCTGAACACTATTGATATCCACATCCCGCTGCCACCCCCCTATTAAGGGAACCACAGTATAATATGTCTACAAAGCCACCTACATGCTTCTTAAGACAGATGTGTTAAACGTCATGACACCTATGCAGATGGACAATACTGTTACAACTGCTGAATCCTACACAAATGCACTCTATAAGCACTTACACGAGTGCATGGCTTGTGCTATCCCAAACAGAACCAAGACGCTATACTTCTAATTAAGGAAACCAATCTGGTGGTCCCCTGCCATAAACAAACTGTACTACAGGAGGAAGACACTGTTGCAAATGAGAGTACAATCCCATGCATGGAGGAGCTCCCTGGTCAGCCTCAGTAAGAAGGTGAGATCCCTTATAAGATCCTCCAAAGCTAGCTATGAAAACTAAACTGCCACTAATTCCAACAACAACCACAAAGCATTCTATAGCTATGTCACATATCTCAATGTCAACAACCAGATCTGCTCTGAGTTACAGCACAAAGGCACGAACATTACAGAACCAACTGATATTGGCAATATCCTGGCAGATAGGTTCAGTGCTACCCCCCCCCCCTCAAAGCTGCACACTCTAAAGCCAATATCACAGCATCCATGGGACAGGACAACATCACAGGCTGCATTTTACATAAACTTCAGAACGTACTGGCTCCCCACCTATGCACCATGTTCAATAATAGCCTCACATCGAGCATAGTGCCCCCTGAATGGCACACAACAACAGTTATCCCACTCCACAAAGATGGCTCCACAATGGACCATGGGATCTATTTCCCTATAGGCCTGACTAGCCTGGTCTGCAAGGCTATGGTGCACATCATGGATCTCAGTCAGAGAGACATTGAGTACCTCCAAACCCTTGACCCCTCCCAGTTTGGCATTGTTAAGGGCAGACCATGCCTCCTAAACCTGGTGAACTTGTTAGAGACAGTTACCAAGGCATTAGATGAGGGTAAGGAGGTCCACACAGCCTACCTAGATCTCGCATAGGCTTTCAACACCATTACTCCTTCTGGTATTATCAACATACCCATCCACCTGAACATTAACCCCTACATCATGTGATGGTTTGCAAAGTGGCTCATGGACAGAACCCACACAGTGGGAGTTGCATACCCTAGGTCCGACTGTATACCATTTACAAGTGGCGTCCCCCCAGGGCTCAGTCCTAGGACCCCTCATGTTCGGTATATATTTCTCTGGCATACAGACAAGCATAAGAGGGCTTTGGCTGAGCAGGTTTGCAGACGACTGCAAACTAGGGGACATAATTGTTTCCCCAGCTGTTACAGACACCCTCTGGAAGGGTCGCACTGAGATGGATACCTGTTGTGAATATCATGGCGTCAAGCTGAATGCCTAAAAGTGCATAGTCATCCCCTTTGGATATAATTAATTACCCATGGACTACCACATAGGTGCTAGTCCCCTACATACAGAGAAGGTAATAAAGGATCCGGGACCCCAGTAGATAGCAATCTCTCCTTCGATACCCATAATGACAAGGTGGTTAGAATATCCTGCTACATGGCCCTCCTAATCTCTAATGGGTTTGCATCCAGATCAAAGGAGGCCATTGTGACTCTCTACTCATGACTTATTAGACCCATTAAAGGATACAACACCCCATTTGGGATATACCTTACAAACCAATTGCAACAGCTTGGAAGACCACAACAGTACCACACCAAGAGGATTACTGACCTCAAACAGATGACCTATGCAGCCCAACCTAAGAAACTCCAGCTGTACTCCGTTGCATACTGCATACTCACAGGTGATCTCTGCTTGACATACAAGGGCCATGTCCAACCCTGTATTGCTGGATATGCTCCACCTAAACAGAGGCCCCTGAGAAGGGTTGCTGGATATGCTCCACCTAAACAGAGTCCCTTGAGACTCACATGCTCTAGGGATATACACCTAACCACAATGAGGACTAGGACGTGCTGGACAAATAGATTCCTGACCTGGACACTCCCCATGCTTTGGAACATGATTCCAATGTACATCAGGCAGGGCCTCTCACTAGCATTCTTCAAGGGAAACCTTGATGTGTGGATGGGAGTCAGACAGGTACCTTGGGGATCACTGCAGTGGCTCTGCTGGACAGTAGCACAGGGAACTAATGGCTGTGCCGTTCAGAGGCACAGGGAACCAACCTATGGGGGTGGCAAAAGCAAACACACTCTAGCTAGGCTTATAAATACCCTTGGTAAGACAGCCTAATACCTACCTTTGCACATATTACATGTCTTATGTGCATGAATAGTTAACTAGCTCTTCCATTTTACTTTGCTATCATGCTGATAAACTGTCAGGTGACTAAAAGACATATGTGTCTTGTTATTGTGTATTGTAAAGGCCAATAGACATAACTAATGTTTGCCTAACATAACAGTAATGCTATGTAGCTTGTAATACATATCTGCCTACAATACTGTACATTACACAGTTATTGGCACAATATCCCACAATGCAAATCATAATTGCACAGTGGCCCAACCTTCGACATGTTATTCTCATTAATGCACCCATACATATGGCTACAGTTACAATATATCAACATATACTATCCCCTGTCATAGCATATACTTGTTGGACCAGCCCTGCTACTGACAGCAGCTGGTGAGGAGTATTTCTGTTCAAAACCCTTATATAGCATCCATTGTGGTGTATTCGGTGTTTGCCTTGTGACGTACAGCAGTACACACAAATACTACAAGCGTTACTATGCTCAACAATACATCACTACAAGATAACTGTTTCCACTATATGGATTGCGTGCACATTAAATACTACAGAAAGGTATTAAATACACAGACATAATGACTGTTCTACAGACCTTATTAGAAACCCGAGGTGTCGTTAACTGTTGATTCAATCCTTTTCAGTTTGTGTTTCAATGTTCTTTGTAACGTTCCGCTGGTATATACGGATGGTTTGAATGTGTGATAACCCATCCTTTTCTAGTTACATATCGGTAACATGTGTTATCCTGTCCACCAATTGATGTTCCAAAGTAGTTAACTGGATGCACATCAGCTGTGAAGCTACTCCATTAGCCAATACCATGGCAATAGTGGTGTATAACTGAGTACTCCTTTTGGGCGTTGTCCGTTTGCCTTACTTTCGAGGAAGATGGCCTGGATGTGTTGTTTGTGATATATTTCAACAGTTATATGGAGACACACAGAGATATATTAGCTTCATGACACCTGTGGATTGTGTGTAATGGCTAGACAATTTTGTTCTACATGTGAGTACAGCTGTTATATTTCAAAACATTGCTACTTATGCAGGGTTTGTTTGTACTTGATACTTCTGCAGATGTTTAAGTCTGGCAAGGATGTTTGGACAGCTCAAGGCTGTATGGCTATGCATGAACTGTTATGTGGTTTACAGTGAGCTCATCAGACATCCTTGATTTGGTGTACAAGTGTAGCATACTGTGCTGTTACTCAGTAATTGCTAACATATCCCGGTGTACACACAACCCTCTGAAACGGGATTAGTGCAAACAAACCCTGTAACATCAGCAGCTGTTCCATTGTATAACAGCAGCTATTTCACATAGGGCCATGTTAGTGTGTCTCTGACAAGGTATGTTAAGGCTTCTGAAAATGTCGTACAGTGAGTGAATGATTTGTGATGGTATTACAGTTTGTATTGTAATATATTTGGGTGTGGGGATGATGTTGGTGGGTGTGCATAGCAGATGCAGGTGTGTAGGAACTGCTTTTATACATAATCGATATGTGCGTGAGGGTTCCTTCCCTATTTGAACACCTATCATAGGTTCATAGGTTTATACTAGGCTATCTGCCCTAAGGCATTTATAAGCCTAGCCCAAAGTTTTGTGGCTTACGCCACACCTTATGTTAAAAAATACTGTGCCCATTAGTTTGTTGTGCCTATGTCCAGCAGTGACACAGAGATGATTCCCGGGGTAAACCTACGATCTCCCATCCACCGGTCAAGATTTCTCTTGAACAGAGCCAGCGAGGTGCTCTGCCTCACATGGACCGGGATTTTATTCCACAGCATAGGGAGTCTCTGGGTGACAAATCTATCCCTCCAGCATGTCCTATTTATATCTGTGCTAAGGTTTAAGTCACTTGCTCTAGTGAATCTGGTAGATTTGGATTTTTTGAGGTGGAGCATGTCCATTAATTCCGGGTTGGACATGGCCTTGTATGTCAGGCACAGGTCACCTCTGAGCAGACGGTATGTGACTGAATAGAGCTGGAGTTTCTTCAGTCTGGCAGCATATGACAGATTTTGGAGTCCCTTTATCCTTTTGGTGAGGAACTTTTGGGGTCTCTCCAATTGCTGCAGGTGTCGGGTGAGATACATCTCGAATGGGGCATTGTACTCGATCATTTGTCTGATTAGTGAGGAGTACAGGGGAACAATGACCTCTCTTGATCTGGATGTGAATCCCTTCATGATCAGGTGGGCAATGTAGAAGGTCTTTCTAACCAATTTAGCAATGTGAGTGTCAAAAGAAAGGCCACTGTCAACCTGGGTCCCCAGGTCCCTGATAAACTCTTCTGTGCTTAGTGGATTGCCACCTATATGGTAGCTTGGGGTTACCTTGTTTTTCCCGAAGGGTATGACTATACATTTTTTGGCATTTAACTTCAGGCCATGGTTCTGGCACCAGCTATCAGTTTCCGTGAGACCCCTCTGAAGGATATCTGTGTCCGATGTACTTTCCACTATGGCGCCCAGTTTGCAGTCACCTGCAAACTTTGTCAGCCATAGTCCTCCTATGTTTGCCTGTACTTCTGAGAAGTAGATGCCGAACAACTGGGGGCCAAGGACTGAGCCCTGTGGGATACCACTTGTGACCGGCTTGGAGTCTGACATGGTGCCAGCAACTCTAACCCTGTGGGTTCTGTCCTTTAGCCAGTTTGTAACCCATCTTGTGACATATGGGTTTACATTTAAGCTGGTAAGTTTCTCTATAATACCCGAGTGGGGTATTGTGTCGAAAGCTTTTGCAAGGTCAAGGTAGGCTGTATGGACTGCCTTTCCCTCATCAATGGCCTTGGTGACTGTTTCGAAGAAGTCGACCAAGTTCAAAAGGCATGATCTGCCCTTGACAAAGCCAAACTGGGTTGGGTCCAATGTCTGCAAGTCCCCTATGTCTTTGTTTATGAGTTCCATTATGATCCTCTCCATAGCTTTGCAGACTAGGCTTGTTAAGCTTATGGGGCAGTAATTACCAGGGTCCGTAGAGGCACCGCCTTTGTGGAGTGGGACCACAGTTGCCGTACGCCACTTCTTGGGCATGTATCCTGTGGTAAGGCTAAGATTAAACAGCTGCCTTATGTGCGGGTTTAGTTCCTCATTGAGTTCGTGTAGCACACAGCCGGGGACACCATCCGGTCCCATTGATGCTGTGTTTTTAGCTTTAGAGAGAGCAGCTTTCTCCTGCGCATTTGAGATGTCTGGGAGGCTACACTCCGCTGGGATAGTTATCTCTTCTTTTGGGGGGGAGGGGGGTGAAGTTTGCACTGAACCTGTCTGCCAGTATGTTGGCAATGTCTGTGGGTTCAGTGATTTTGTATCATTTTGGATTAATTCTGAGCATATCTGGGAGTTTTCACCCAGGTTTCTAACATAGCTGAAGAAGGCCTTATGATTGTCTTTTGAATCTATGGCAATTTTTCTCTCAAAGTTGGCCTTGGATGATTTTATGAGTGCTCGTATTTTTTTGCTAATAATGATCAAGGGTGTCTTCTCTTTTATGGATTTTGCTCTATCATGTAACAGCTTTCTCCTCTTATTGTAAAGTTTGTTTATGGCTGGGGTCCACCAGACTGGACGTTTGCCCTTGGTGGAAAGAGTCTTGGTTTTATTAGGGATTGCCTGATCCATGCAGTCCTGGAGGTGTTCGTAGAAGGCATTTGTAAGGGCTTCCGCAGCTTGGGTTGTGATTTCCACTGGCTCGGGGGCCTTGAAGGATTCCACACCAGTCTTGGGTAGTGTGAAGTTTGCTTTAGAGAAGTTCTTCACTGTGGTCTTTTTTGTTTGGGGTGGGGGCGGGATGTGGATTTCCAGTGAGATTAGTTTGTGATCTGATCTCACCAATGAGGATATACTTCGGTGTGGAGCATTTTGTCCCCATGTTTGTGATGATGAGATCTAGTATATTTTCTCCTCTTGTGGGAACGGTGACTAGTTGTTCCATGGCATTTGAATTTATGAACTCCAGGAATCTTTGGGCTAGAAAGTTGGGGCTTGAGTAATGTTCCCAGTCTATATTCGGGTAGTTGAAGTCACCCAATATAATGGTGTTTGGAGATACATTTATACCCTCCAGTGTCTTCAGGAAGGCTGTGTGGGGTTCCTGAGTTTGAGAGGGTGGCCTGTAGCATGCTACAAATTGTAGAGCAGTTTTGCCTATGGTTAATTGCACCTGGATGGTTTCCAATGCTTTGTGCGTTGCCACCAACCTGGAGGTGTGGGAATCCTTGATGAATATGGATACACCCCCTCCTTTTGTGGTGTGGTCCGGGTTTTGGGGCCGGAACGCATGATATGAGGTAAAACCTGATAGTGCTGGGGTGCTCTCAGGAGCCTTGAACCAGGTTTCAGTCACAGCACAGACATCGATGTTCTCCATACTGAGAAGGGCCTCGAGTGCGTGCATTTTGAGATTTAGACTTCTGGCATTGAGCAGCATTACCCTTAGTTTCTTCCCATTTTTGTTTTCTAGGGTGGTAGGTTTAGAATTTGAGCCTTGCCTAAAAAAGGCACTATTGGGGTGGCAAGAGCCTTAGCCAATGTCCGGAATCCCAGGGGTGACAGGTGCAAGCCGTCCCTTGCGAAGCAGCGTGGCTTGTCAAGCATGTCATCCCAGGCAGACAGACACTGGATCCCCTTTGAATGACACCAGAAATTAAGCCAATTGTTAAAGCTGATCATCTTGTCTCTATGTTGTGGTATCATTCTTGGTGAAGGAAGGATACTGCTCAGGGTCAGGGTCATACCTGCCTGGGCTACATAATCAGAGAGCTCCTCTATGTCTCTTTTCATGTAGTCCAGGGAGGTACGTCTCAGGTCGTTCACACCAGCATGGACAATGACTGTGTCATATTTGTACTTGCTGTGGAGTGACCTGAGTGCTTGTGTTATGTGGTGGATTCTAGCACCCGATAGGCAGCTTACTGTGACCCTCACCTTGTTCAGTCTGATGAGTGGGACGTCAGTGTGTCTGACTACGGAGTCACCTATGACAAGTATGTTTGGTGTTGTATTTGGCCTTAAGGGCTGTGACTGCTTTGCACACTGATTTTGTGGTTTATGTGTTGCCTGTGGTGTGTCATGAGGTGGCAGTTGCTTGGGTGTCTGCTTTGGAGGCCTCTGCTGTTTAGGTAAATTTTTGCTCAGAGCCACCGAGTATGTCTTTGTGTGTTTATGTGTTTGATTCATTGTTGTGATAGCTTTATGTGAGACTGGTTTTGTGATGTGTGTAGTTGCCTTCTCCTCCTGTCTGGTCTTGCCAGTCCTGAGCTGAGAGAGCTCAGCCTCCAATTTGGCTAAATAGCTGCATCTCTTGCAAGTATTTGTGTTATGTGGGAGGAGGAGAGGGTTGTCTGTGTACATGAGGCAATTGTAACATTGCCTCAATATTCCCAAATTCACCAACTGGACAGGAGAGGACGCCAGCATCTGGCCCTTCGACATGCTAGAGAATTTAAGAAGTTGGGGGTGTAACTGAATAAGAGAGGACTTAGTAAGGAAGTGGGTACTCCTGTGGGGGGGGGTGTTGCTAGTGAGGGACTTTGTATAATACAGAAGTGCTAAACCTGAAAAGAAGATGCTTTTAAGACAAGTGCTGAGCTTTTTTTTTTGCTTTTTTTTTTTTTTTTTTGGGAGAAAAAAAAAAAAAGCTTTTAGGAACAAGTGCTGCGCTTTTTAGTTAAGTGATATACTGTTTAGATTACTAGTAGAGCAGTTATAAGGGAAAAAATGAAGAACAGACTTTATGGAGCCAGAAAAACTTTAACCTTGTTAAACAATGCTGCCATAGTGGCAACTCCACGCTAAAGCGTGCTTGATAGCAGGGGCTGGAAAGAGCCAGGAATTGACCCAAAACGGCCAATAAAATATCCTTTTGTGGACTAATACAATGGTAATTGCAGGCTGATTCATTAAGGCACTGTTATGTGGTTCCTGTATAGCATGCAGGTGATGTTAGTCCTTGAATCCCTTCGGTAATACATCTGAATGTAATAAAGTGTTGCTACATGAAAGCTGTGTATTTCTGTCATAGGTATTTTCAGTCATCGTAGTTGTGTTGATGACTGACCCTCTTTGGCTAGGGTTGCCACCTTTTCATATGGCCATAGTGGGACATTTTCTGGACACACATCAGAATTTACAGGCCGACACAAACCCACGGTCAGTACAAGGGGTAGAACTTGCCTTTCTTGCCTAAATATAAGCTTATTCTTGTAGCAGTTTAGTTGCTTATCCTGTTTCTTGTAACATGTAGGTATTTTAGATACAGAAATAACTATTATATGCAACTATTACAGTACATATGGGACATAAATATGTCCTACAATCCCAGGACATTTGCCACATTTAATATATTTGGTCAGGACACAACCACCCAAAGAGGGAGTGTCCCTCGCAAAGTGGGACAGGTGGAAACACTATCACTGGCTCATGTCCATAGCACATATTTGTAATAGTGTATAGGCATATACTCTCCATATCCTTTGTTCATAAAGTTTGGTCGTGGAGGAATGTGTGATTGCTATGGTCCATGTTATACACATATATGAACACTTCAACCGCTGTATACGGGATACCTATGGAATCCCGAAACCGCAGAGTTCTGACGCACACAGTACCGGGCCCAGACTCCCATACCCCACATTACCGAGAGCGACAGTAACTCGCAAAAGTAACATGAACATGGAACACACACACGCGCACACAGACAGACTGCTACCCACCACATCCAAACAAACCATCCTACACTACGTATGAGCAGCTGGCCAAGCCTCCCTACACCTCCCATAGGAGTCTGTGCCCCCCACACCACCCCCTACTTTAATATTCTACCTTCTAGATCGCACAGACAGATGCACAAAGCTAACCCACACCCACACATTACAGTCCCCAAGAACACACACCACACCCAGAGCACACACTTACACACACTACAGCCCTAAGAAACACACTTACACACAGTAACCTATCCGAACCGCAACACCAGAAGCACTGACTAACTGTCCCTTAACATCATGATTTTACACCTCGCGCATCTAGTGTTTCAGTACTGTGTTCTTTCAGACCTTAAGCCTCGGGATTACGCACGCTGGTATGTAAAGCAGTCAGTATGTGGTAGGTATCCCATTTATATGTACCTCCATGGTTATGTAGATGTTATTAACCTATCTATATATCTACATATATACGTATATCCTCATATATCGACATATATCTCTCTCTCCCTCTCTTTCTCTCTCTCTATATCTATATATATATATATATATATATATATATATATATATATATATATATATATATATATAGATATAGATATATATATATAGATATGATGATGTATATATATATATATATATATATATATATATATATATATATATATATATATATATAAAACATACACCTTTTATTGGGTACATGCCTGTTTGTCCTATTTCAAAACATTCCTACCTTTTGTGTTTTATCCTGTCAGTATACACGACTGCCATTGGTACATCTCAGGTAGCTTAGTGGTATGTTATTGTGATGATTGTGTACATGGTTGCGTGTTCTAATCTGGGCAGTGATATCTTACCTCTCAGAGCAGGCACTGATAGTGGAAGGGTGATTAATGCACATTTCAGCGGTTGTGTGTTCCACGTGTTTATTATTCTGTGGAGAACTGTCTATATATGCAAGCTGTGTTTAAGGTATACTATGTAACATGTAAACATTCCTGTCAGGGATACTGCTCATTATTTGGAACTACATCCCTGATTACATTATACAAAACCCCTCACTAACACTCCAGGGAATCCTTGCAGAGTGGGTGGGGAACAGTGGCTACACCCCAGGGATCCCACAATTGGCTCTGCTCCACAGAGGGACAGTTAGTTAATCGATGGGCTGGCGACAGCAGACACTTTTTGGCTATGCTTATGAGTGGCCTCAGGCAGTTAGGCATGTACCTACTTATGTATTTATGAACCTATACATACAGTATGGACACATGCTGATAGCTTAATTTACTGTTCAGGTATTGATTTACCTTGTGCCAATGGCGGATGTGTGTACAATAGTTGAGGGCTACCTATGTAGGATGCACACAGTAGACCACCTATATATGACAATTTACAGGTGGTCGTGTGTGTGTGCCATCCATGTTTGCTGTGTGTGTGCAGGTGGAGAAGGGTATCAGTCCATGAGTACCTACACTGTCAGTGTGTGTGCTATACATTCCCTCTTTGCCAAGGCATGGGCATACTGGGCACGCCGCCATCTGCCTACTAGGGCTAGCACAGGGTGTTCATGGTCTGAGTCCCTCTGTGCCTGTGGGTCCCTTGGCAATGGTGGTGGGCTGTGAGGGCCTTCACCATTCTGTCCCTGCTGCAGCTGTTTCCGCAGGATCATATTGTGTAGCATGGTACATACTATGAAGATGTGGGCACACTTCCCCGGAGAGTACTGCAAGGCTCCACCAGATATGTCCAAGCAACGGAACTGTAATTTCAGCATCCCAGACATGCACTCTATGATGATTTTGGTTTCTGCATTATTATGGCATTCTTGCATGGGTGTGTGTGCATTTCTGATGGGAGTCATCATCCACAGTTCCAGTGCATAGCCAGCATCCCCCACCAGGTGGTCATATCGGATGTCTCACCTAGAAAATACCTGATACAGCTGTGAGGCATGCCAGATGTGTGACTCGTGATAGCTTCCAGGGCTGCCAGCACACACATCCTTGATAATGCCCTGGGCATTGCACATGACCTGGCAGTTGCTAGAGGGGAATCCCTTGCAGTTTATGTAGTGCCTACCCTGCTCACCGGGTGGTGACTTGATGTGTATGTGCGTGCAGTCTTTTGCACCCAGTACCTCTAGGTAGTCTGCAACATGGTGGAAGAGATGCATATTGCTGGCCAACTCCTCCTGCGTTCGGGGGAAGTTTATGTGCTTATTGGCATATGGTAACATGGCATCCAGGAACTGGTTGAGTACCCTGGATACTGATGCCTGTGAGATCCCCATGATATCCCCAGCTGGCCTTTGGAAGGTACCTGTGGCAAGTATTCTCAAGCTTAGACATACCTTCGTGTCCACTGGGATGGGTTCCCCTCTGTTACTTCTGGCTTTGAGGCGTGGCCAGCACAGCTCAACAAGTTGCTGTATGATGTCCCTGTCCACCCTGTAATGCTCTACTATCTTCAGATCATGTAGCCCCTGGTAGGTTACCCTGGATCTGAACACTCTTCTCCTCCTCCGGTGCCTGAGATGGTTGTCAGCATCATCCTCCAGACCACCGTCAATCTCCAACACATGCTGGTGAATCAAAGCTATGGTAGCCCCTAACATGTACATATTAAAAGTTCCCTGTCTGTATACACCAATGGTGCAGAGTGTTTGGGAATACACAAGTGTGTGCGTGTGTGGCACTTTCACACCTTATACTATTGTGCAATGGATGATGCTGGTGTAATTGTGTGTGTTTGTGCTATTCCAGCTGCAGGGTATCTTAATTATTGATTTTACAGCAGATACTTCTATTGTGGGGCCTTTGGTGTTGACTTATGCTTGCCTGCCGTGATTCATCTATTGCCCTTTACTTCAATATTTAACCCAACTCCCCTCCCATTGTCAGGCATGCATCCAGCTGCCGGCTTTCTTGTATTGTACTTTCACAACCCAGGATTGTGTTGGGAAATGTGTTACGTAGCTGATCTACTGCAAGTTTGCTTTGTTCTGCTGTGACAGTTCTCTTTTCTTTGCTGTACGGCACCTCCCCTTTCCTGTTCTGCAGGTAGCTGCTAGCAGCCTTGTTAGCTGTTGTCTATGGCCCACTGTGAATTCCTAGGTGTTAATTACTCATTTGTACACCAATTACCGTGCTGCAGCATTTCCTTATTGTCTTCCCGTATCCTTCCTGTTTCAGCTGTGGTGCGCACAGCGCATAGCCGTTTACCAGGTTTCGTGAGCGTTTTCATCCACGTTCACATGAACTTGTGGTTACCTTGTGTGCTCTCAGCTAAGCAAAGCTATGGCTACTTCCACACCCCTATCCTGCGGCTTTGCTTAGCAACATGCAACACGAATTAGCAATGATGCAATGTGCTTACAGCTACAGTAGCACGCCCCTCTCATGATGTCATGTTGACCTCCAGGCCACTCCTCGGTGTTGTACCGCTATGCCATGTGGTACATCCTTTACGCCGGCGGGGCATTTGCGATTCAGTATTACTTGACTCATTTGCATGGCATTGACTGCTAATTCCTAGTTACCACACGGAACACTGTCACAGACCCTTAGCAATCCTTGCGCCATGGTTGTGGTGTAGTATGCATGTCATTGACTATTATGGGGATATCATGAATTGTGTTACATTGCAGATTTATGACATCTAAATATGTTTTCCTTGTGATCCTGTTTGTGCACAGATGCACTGCGGTTTTACTTTGCGTTAGTGTGGTCATGACATTAAATGTTATTTTTTATATGTTGTGCATGTTTTTTTATGCCATTGGCTATATATTTAGCCATTGGCATATATTAACATTATAATACATAAGTTTGGTCCACTTTCATGGCTCCGATTTTATGTTTGACAAAATGTAAACCTTTATTTTTGGTTTACATTTCTACATGCTTATGCTACGCCTGCACCACTTCATGAATCACTATATACCTTCATTTGCATGCTACACTGCTGCACATGGGGCAATTAGCATACATGCACCAGGAACTGCGCAGCTCTGTCATACGCTGGTAGTGCACGTGAAAACAGCTCGTACCTGAATCGCTCGGCAGCCATATTTGGCGCTAGATCGCAGACGCTACTCAGGCGCCTGGCGTAAGGTTCATGAATCCCAGGGATAGAAGTTCATGCCCCACTTAACAAGCACTTAATAGACCTCAATTTCTAAACTGAGGAGGTCTGTATATGGTAACCCTGCTGTAAAAGTGTGTAACTGTGAAAAGGCTCTATACCATATGCAGAAGAACTTAAGAAAATACAAGACACAGTAAAACACATACTTTAATCAATTTTAGTTGAGTGCTTTTGTCCACTAATTTGAGAATTCCTCAGAAATAAAGTATAAGACATCTAAACAAATATTAAAATCAATAGCCAGTCACTGAATCACCAGTCAAACACCAAACAGAATACCACACGACAGACAAGTGAATAAATAACAAAACCACTCTACATAAGTTCAAGTATGTCAAAAACTTGTTTTTTTTTGGGAGGGGTTGTAATTCTCGTTTTTTACATTTGGTTTCTTTGGCTGGATAAGCTATTTATTTTTGTGTCTAACCATCCAATCCCCAAGACTAGCTTAAAAGATATATCAAGTAGTACATTGCTTAACTTGTAGTGGTAATGTAGCAATAAATTGGAAATACATTGCGCTAGGAAACTATCCTGCCTGTAAATTGTTTTTCTTTTTGTTTTTCTTTTTTTTTAGTCTTGTTGATTTATGTCCATAAAGTGGAGGCTGTAGTGCCACAGATTTTGCAAAGAAATAGGATATAAAATAGAACTTGGTCTTTCATGATTCAAAAGGAGAGACACAGATCACATTGGAGCTTCCAGGAGGCTACTCAGAATAAGGACTGCTGAGCTGATTTATTGGGATGGTTGAAGGATTTAAGTCCTTTCTTTTCTTGGATAAATATCACTGGGGCTTTCCCAATTGAATGTTATGCCTGAAATGTATACATACCAAAGGAGGCAATGTTATGTCAGCAGAACCATTTTCTAGAGTAAAAGCTGCAGAACAACTTGATTTGACAAAGTGTGTGAAGCTTGTTGCTTATGGTGGTGAAGAGATTCAAACCGAAGGCTCGGTAGTTTTTTCATGTTATTCTGCTGGGAACAGCTATGACTTGCAATTTTTCATAATCAAGAGACATGTGCTGTCATTATTAAGCCTCAGAGACAGTTTGAGAATGGAACTGATTTCACTTAATGAAGAGATACACCATGTAAGCCTGAATGGTAACAGCTTAAATTTTGCCCAAACTATTTTTTCTGCATATGCTGATATTTTTGCAGGCAAACTAGGCAAACTGCCAGTTGTGTACTCTATAAAGTTAGACCAAGAGGTCAGCCCAGTTATCAGAACAACAAGGAAAATTCCAGTAGCTATGCAGAAGAGAGTCAAAGCTGAGCTAGACAAAATCGTGCAGCTAGGAGTAATTTGTCCAGTAGAAGAACCTACTGAATGGGGTATCCTCCATGGTGGTAGCTCATAAGAAAAGCTCACATGATATCAGAATATGTATTGATCCAAGAGATCTGAACAAAGCTTTAAAAAGACCTCATTATCCAATGTGCACAGTCAAAGAGGCTGCTGCCCTTATGCCAAACACCAATGTTTTTTCTGTCTTAGATGCAAATAGTTCATTTATGGCAAATTTTGCTTGACAGAAAATCTTCGTTGTTAACCACATTTGGTACACTAGTTGGAAGATACAGATTTCTGAGAAAGCCATTTGGGATAAATTCTGCTACTGAAGTCTTTCATCATGCGATGGAGCAAATTTGTTCAGGCTATCCGTGCGCTATTATACTAGATGATATTCTAGTAGGAGGCAATGGTGAAGTCATACATGACAAAAACCTCAAGAAAGTTCTGAAAAGAGCACATAAAATGAATTTTAATCTGAATCCTCAGAAGTGCAAATTCAAGCTATGAGAAGTTACTTATCTTGGTCACTTCTTCACCAGTTCAGGAACAGATCCTTCCAAGCAAACAGCAATTCTCGAGATGCCAGCTCCAGACAATGTCCAAGCCCTACAATGTTGTCTTGGGATGGTTACCTATCTAGCCAAGTTCATTCCAGATTTAAGCCAACTTTCAGCATCGCCCAGGGAGCTGATATGCAAAGATTTAATTTGGTCATGGTCAGAACAGCACAGAACAGTATTTAATGTCCTGAAACAGAAAACTGATAACCCGCCAACTCTCAGCTACTATGATGTTTACAAGCCAGTTACTCTTCTGCGATGCTTCTAAATTTGGTCTAGGTGCAGTCATTCTTCAAGAGGGTAGATCAGTAGCTTATGCATCGAAAACTCTTACCCAGACTGAGATGCAGTACACCCAGATTGAGAAAAAGCTTTTAGCAATTGCATTTGTATGTTTGAAGTTCCATGATTATATTTATGGTCAAACTATCCAGATTGAAACTGATCACCAACCTCTAGTTACCATTTTGAGAAAGCCTATGCATACAGCTGCAGCCAGATTGCAACATATGATGCTCAAATTGCAGAAGTGCAATTTTGATCTTATTTAGACAAAAGGCAAACTTCATCTTGCTGATACTTTATTTAGATCACACAGAAAAAACAAAGAACAGCAAAACAATGAGCAACTGGAAGTGAGAGATTTTTCTTTCACATGTCTTGATGAGCTCAGAACTCACACAGCTTATATCCAATTCTCCAGAAGCAAAACCTCTTTATCAATCGAGGATGGCATTCAAAGCAATCTTGTTTACCAGAAGAAGTGCAACCATATTTTCCATACAGAGATGAGATTTTGACAGACAATGGTATCATCATGAAAGGTCCTAAAGTGATCGTTCTGAAGTCCTTGCAATAAGAGTACATTAAGATCTTGAATTGTGGCCAACCAGGAACTGATTCTACCAAAAGAATGGCAAGAGATCTAGTATTTTGGCCAGCTATGTCAAGAGATATTGAGAAAGTACTTTCATCTTGTTCAGTATGTAGTAATACAAAGCCACATCATCAGAAAGAACCACTTCACTTAAGCCAAATTCCTGAACTACCTTGGTCAACAGTAGCTAAAGATATCCTGAGTGGAATGGTCAACATTATTTGGTGTTAGTAGACTCTTATTTAAATTGGTTTGAGATTAACCTACTTCCCAACCTAACTTCCAGTACTGTCATTTCTAAGCAAAAGTGACATTTTTCTGTTCATGGTAGTCTGCACAGAACAACGGTGCACAGTTTACAAGTCAGCAGATCAAGATATTTGCAGAAACGTGGGATTTTGTCCACATTATAAGTAGTACTGAATACCCTTAGTCAAACAGCTTGGCCCAACATGCAGTTCACAGTGCCAAACAGCCATTAGAGAAATATAGACATGACAATACCAATGTTTTTCTAAACTTGTTAAATTTCAGAAACATTTCTTGTGATAAATATCTTGGTTCACCTGTCTAGAAACTTATGTCGAGACAAACCAGAACCACACTACCAATCAGCAGTAATTTATTGGTGCCAAGTGCTAAGAACAACAAAGCAGTAAATGCCCAACTGTTGAAAAAGCATGCATCCCAGAAGTCTTACTATGATAAAACCAGCAAACTGCTCAGTTCATTGGAAAAAGGGGAGATAGTAAGGATGCAGTCATCAAAAGGTTTTGATCGCATCGGATTTGTGAAAAGTTTATATCAAAAGCCGAGATCGTACATTGTGGAATCACAAGGAGTGGAATTCAGATCAAATTGGAGGCATTTGTTACCAGTGTCTGAACCAGTGTTACAGAATCTTGCCTGTGACAAAGACTATAGTTCTCAGAGTGACTTGTCCAATGTTCCTGTTCCCCATTTCTGAGAAAATCCCTAAACATTTCCCAGTGACTGCTCCTATTGCTAAACCCAGTCCTAACTATTATGTCAGAAGGTGAGGTCACATCTCGAAACCTAGTTCCAGATACACAGCAACCTTAAGATGACTTTTGTTTTTCTTTATTAGTGTCTGTATAACTGCATGCTTATTCAAATGTCATTGTTTATATGAGACAGCTCAGTAAAGAGTGAGGATGCAGATCAGGGTGTGTGATACCCCTTTAAGAAGCTTTCCAGTGAGTCAACACATGCATATAAGTACTGAGCATGTGCAAGCAGGTGTGTCATTTGAGTGAGTAGCCAGAGTGCACGCATGTAAGTATGTAGTCAGTCAGCTAGCTAGATAGTTTGTTTACGTTTAATGTCCCTGCCATCCAGCCTGATGTATCTGTATGCAATAAACTACTTAAACGAAAACCAAAGTCTCAACGTCTTCTTACTGAGAATAAGAAGAGCGAGACATTGAATCTATTCTTCATGGGATGGTTTATGTGACAGGGCTAACCCTTCCTAATTCTTGTGTCCCTGTGCCTGATATTAAAACACAAATCTGTAGTGACAAAACCCATCTACACAAACTGATGTTTACATCCTGTTGCTTGTATAACAACTGCAGGGAGAGCATTGTCAGCAAGACATAATAGTATAAGGAAATTAGTACCCAAAACCTGAGACAGTCTTGTTCTGTGGCAGAATATCTTATCTCTGCCTTCATACTTAGATCACAGATCAGGAGTTACTCACCACCTACTCTCTGCGATTGCACAGTTCCCGCTTCTACTTCATATGCCTCAGTAATGCACAACAAAGGGTTATTAAAGTCAGGGGCAAGTGAGATTGGTTCCACCCATAAGATAGCTTTCAGCTGATTATTAGCCTTATCCAGCAACCTAAATATATCCATATGCATGTCATAGGTAAGTACTAGGCTACCTGCCCTTGTGGGCCACTTTAAGCCTATCCAATTTCCTTTCTGGGGTTCAAAATAACATATCCTGTTTGGATATAGAATAGTTTTACCATTACCATGGTCAATAATTGCATATTACCCCTAATGAGAATAACTGGGATCACAACACCATAGATAATTTGAAGGGACCAATGCAAGTAAAAAAGCATTTAGGTGCAGCATCTGTCCATTAGTAGAACAGGGGCAGTTCTGGGGTACATTGTCTCCCATACATAGATCTAAGTTGCACTTAAATATAGACAGGGATGAACTTTGTTTTATGTGGATGGGGAGTCTGTTCCATAGCAGTGGTATCCTCTGTGTGATATATACATCTCTCCAACATGTTCTGTTAATGTTACAGAGGAAGTTTAGATAAATAGACTGAGTACTGATGCCATCCGAATTGCTGATGTGCAGTAAATTCATCAGTAATGGGTTGGAGGATGCCATGTATGCCAGACACAGCTCACCTCTTAGCACTCTGTAGATACCAAGTACACTGACCTGGCTTTGAGTTGGTCCATGCAGGGCATGTTGTTTAGGCCATGTATCCATTTAGTAAGGTATCTCTGTGGGTGTTCCAGTTGTTATTTGTGTATGGACAGATATATGCCAAAAGAGACATTATATTCAATGACTGGCCTAATGAGGGCTGAGTAAAGTGGGACAATGATATCCCTAGAGTTAGATACAATTCCTTTGTTTATATGCTGTGCAATATAGAAGGAATTTCTTACAACAATGGACACATATTTTTTCAAAAGTTAGGCCACTGTCCCCATAAGTTCCCAATTTCCAAATAACTGGTTCATCTGTTAGGGACTTATTCTCAATGTGGTTGTTCCCTGGGGCTGATGACTTCCCATAGGATAACAGTAATGCATTTTTTGATAGTTCCAATCCATGATTTAGGCACCATTGGTTTATTTAGGATTAACTTTTCTGCAGGATGGCTAAGTCATTTGGGAATTTAATGACTGCTGCTAGCTTCCAGTCATCTGCAAACTTAATCAGCCAGAGGCCTTTGATATTGACTTTTACTTCAGAAAAGTAGATAACTGTTGTTTTGTTTCTGTGTAGACATAGCACCTTCTGCTTGCATTGGTTTAGCACTTACCATATATTAAGACCCAATGGCAACTGTGGGGGTGTTTATATATTTCTCTGAGATTATATTACCACTGAGTGGATTCCTCCGGAATCATTTACTGAACTTATTGTACTCCAGTGTATCCTTAACAATCATATGAATCATAGGAAATACGAGGCTGTTTGACCAGAGGCTATGCGTGCCTTGTCAAAATTACCCTAGAGTTCTACTACCATTTTCAATAAAGACAAGGACAGGAAGTCTAACAGTGTATTTTAGGGTAACCATCCAAATGCCAAGGCTGTGTTTGAAGGCCAACAGGGAGTCACTTTGCTTGTTATACAAGGGGAGTCTATTCCAGAGTATAAGACAGAGTTAGGTGATGAACCTATCCCTCAGTGTAGTTGGCTTGATAATTTATTACTTGGTGAAGATTGAGGCCTGTTGTTCTAGTACTGGCTTCACTATTTGAATTATCAAGAAAAAGGAAGTTTTGGATAATAGCATCCCTAAGAACAAGGTAACCAAGACAAAGGTCTTCCCTCGGTAGACTATGTGACTCAGTGTTCAGCAACTATGATTCTTCCCTTTCCTGGCAACTATGATTTTCTGATATGTCTAGTGAGATGCATGCCCAAGGGTGTATTACATTCTCTAATGTGTCTGATCAGGATAGAGTACAGAGGAACAATAACTTCATTGGATTTAAAAGAAAAGTTATTGATGAATAATTGTGATATAGAAGGATGTTCTACAGATGTTACATAGTAATCAGTGGAGAGAAAGCCACCGACACAAGTACCAAAGGCCCAATAAATGTTTCCCTAGATCATGGGGTTTTATTGATGCAATAGTTTGTATGGGTTTGTCATTTTACAAAGGAGATAATACTGCATTTCTTAGCATGTAGTTTGAGCCATGTTTGGTGCAGTCATGTTAATTAATTTTGAAGGGTATTAGTAAATATGACACATAACTTAATCATCACCAAACTTAGTCAATCAGTGATCTTTGTTGTCATTGATAATGTCATAAAATAAATGCCAAAAAGGAGAGGCCCAACACAGAACCCTGGGGGAACTAGTGGTTACTATTCCCTAACTAAGAAGACACTAACCGATACAGTTGGTTCTGTCTTTAAGCAACTTGCAGCTCATCTTAGCTTGTAGAGATCAATATTTAAGGCCATAAGGACTATTTGCCATCTCATCATGTGGTATGATGTTGAAAATCTTAACAAGATTCAGGTAAGTAGCATGAACAGTGTGACCACTGTCCACTACCTCCATGACCCTTTCAAATACGGACATGAGATTATGCAGGCATGACATGCTTTTAGCAAATACAGTGGATATAAAAAGTATACACACCCCTGTTAAAATGCAAGGTTTTTGTGATATAAAAAAATGAGATCACAATAAAGTATTTCAAAACTTTTCCCACCTTTAATGTGACCTATAACCTATACAATTCAATTGAAAAACAAACAAATCTATTAGGGGAAAATTATAAAAAATGTAGAATAAGCTAGTTGCATAAGTGTGCATACCCTTAAACTAATACTTTGTTGAAGAACCGTTTGATTTAATTACAGCATTCAGTCTTCTTGGGTACACACCTGCCATCAATTATTCTGATTAACCCCAAATAAAGCTCAACTGTCCTAGCAGGATTTTCCTGACATTTACTCAGTTGCCTGCTACAGCAAAAGCCATGGTTTGCAGAGAGCTTATAATGCATCAATGGGATCTCATTGTTGAAAGATATCAGTCAGGAGAAGACTACAAAAAAATTCCACAGCAATGGAACACAGTGAAGACAGTCAGCAAAAAGTGGAGAAAATATGTGCCAACAGTGACATTGCTAGGAACTGGATGTCCCTCCAAAATTGATGAAAAGACAAGACAAGACAAAAACTGGTCAGGGATGCTGCCTAGAGACCTACAGCAACACTGAAGGAGCTGCAGGAATTTCTGGCAAGTACTGGTTGTGTATTACATGTGACAACAATCTTCGGTATTCTCCATATGTCTGAACTATGGAGTAGGGTTGCAAGACTGAAGTCTTTTCTTACACAGAAAAACATCCAGGCCAGGCTAAAATTTGCAAAACAATACATTGCCTCCCAAAAGCATGTGGGAAAATGTGTTATGGTCTGATGAGGCCAAGGTTGAACTTTTTGGCCACAATTCCAAAAGGTACGTTTGGTGCAAAAGCAACACTATGCATCACCAAAAGAGCACAATCCTCACAGTGAAGCATGTTGGTAGTAGTGTCATGCTTTGGGGTTGCTTTTCTTCAGCTGGAACTGGGGCTTTAGTCAAGATGGAGGGAATTATGAACAGTTCCAAATACCACTTTTGGCCCCAAACCTTCAGGTGTCTGTTAGAAAGCTGAAGATGAAGAGGAATTTCACCTTTCAACATGACAATGACCCCAAGCATACATCCAAATCAACAAAAGAATGGCTTCACCAGAGGAAAATAAAAGCTTTGGAATGGCCCAGCCAGAGCCCAGACCTAAATCCAATAGAAAATCTGTGTGGTAACCTGAAGAGGGCTGTGCACAAGAGATGCCCTCACAATCTGACAGATTTGGAGTGCTTTTTCAAGGAAGAGGGGGCAAATATTGCCAAGTCAAGATGTGCCATGCTGATAGACTCCTACCAAAGAAGACTGAATACTGTAATTAAATCAAAAGGTGCTTCAACAAAGTATTAGTTTAAGGTGGTGAACACTTATGCAACCAGCTTATTGCACATTTTTTATTTTTTATATTTTACCCTAACAAATTTGTTTGTTTTTGAATTGATTTGTACAGGTAATAGGTCACATTAAAGGTGGGAAAAGTTTTGAAATGATTTATTGTGGTCTCATTTTTTATATCACACAAACCTGGTGTTTTAACAGGGGTGTGTACACTTCTTATATACAGTGTATGTATTGTTGTGATTTGAACCTGATGAGATTTTTAATGTTATGATTTATCAGATTGTGGTGATGTACTCTGTGGCTTTTTAGACAAAATTCATTTGAACTAACAGGTGTGTAGCTATTTGGATTAGAGGTGGGGACCCCAGTACCATGGCACATCATGATTTGTGGACATAGTTTGTACTCAGGCTTAGGTTGAACAACTTAAGGAGAGGATCAGTGAAGCCATGCTTGACACTGTTCATTTGACAGCAAACTATATTCTCAGGATCCAATGAAAACATTTTTTTTATCTCAAAAGGGAGATGATTCTTTGAGATGGTGTGTTTATGGGTGGGGGGGGGGTAACTAAGGTATATTTGAAGTAAGGATGATAGTTTCAAGGCAAATATTAAGAGCAAACATTTTACCCCCAGGACTGACCTATTCATGTGTTAAGCCTAACCATAACCCTAACCCTACCCCACACTCCAAGCCTAATTTTAGCACAGTGGTATAGCTAGAGTTTGTTCCACCCAAGGCTGTCTTGGAGTTTGCTGCCTCCTCCTCACAAAATCATGGGCAAATGCCCCCCCCATACATAACCCTCCCCCATGCAGCTATTCCAGTGTCCCATTACATGGCTATTTATCCCCATTTGCCATAAACACTGTAATGTGCATACTGTAATTATGCTTTACTTCTACATTGATTTTTTGGATTTAATTTAAAACTTTTATTTTAAATTTTATAGTATAAACACTGATAGACATCTGCTAAACAAAGCAATACAATCTCACAATGAAAACAGACTTAGCATTAAAACTTGTCTGCCCTTGAAACTCACATTCATTGAAACAGCACTGAAATCCACATTCAAAGAAAATGCATCTGGCCAGTGGAGGATAAAGTTTACATTTGGGCTGTTTTCAAATCATAGGCCCCTTGCACACATATTTAGGACCATGCAAACATACATGTGCTCTTTGATTCACCTTCCTGATTGTATCACATTATATTCCTTGTATAATATAACACACTTGTTAGAAAGTGTTTTGAATTTATTGGTTTGAACAGTTTTCTATATGCAATGAAACAAAATGTATGAGCCAATATTGACAAAACTGTCCAATTCAGAATATTTCAATCATAAAAGTCTACTCAAACATCTGTCATTACAATCCACCAATACCAGTAAGTATGCACAATCTCTGCAGAAGTAAAAGTAATCTAAATAATTCCACATCAAAGAGATATGTTACTAATGAAGAGGTTGCTGCTAGCAAACAACTTTATATTTAATTGTTTCATTTACAAATAAAGTGCCTGTTGCCCTTGAAGAATACATTGCATACATTACATTGAAAATGGTACTGTAAGCTGGTACTACTGCTATAGGGAATGGATGGCAAACTGATAACAGGTTCATAGTTACTTGGTACCTCCTCCAGGGGAGGACATGCTCAGGACTGCAGTATCAACCCCCTTTAAAGTACAACACAGTAGGGTATCAGCAATTCATCTACATACTGTGGGAGTAGAACCCATAGCCTTCTACATCAAATGTAGGTATACTGCTTGTTGTGCTACTAACAATGTTTTTTAAATCCTTTAGCACAATAGTAAAATCATTTGCTAAACAACAGTTGCATATTGCAAACAGATTTGGCATAAGCTTCAGTAAAGTTTTCCCCTGAAACCCTCAGCTCCTAGTAAAATGCACTTGGCACTCAACTATATCTCTCAACTTTGCAGCATAAAATAGATGGAAAAAGCCAAAATTTATGGAGGGGTGGAAAAGGCCCAAAAATCAGGGATATATTTTAAACATTGCTTGTATATTCTTAGAAAGTTGCTAGAATAAAATGTTTTGTGTTACCATGCATTTCCTGAAAGATAGGAAGACTGAAACTAAAAATGCTGTCAATATTTAATGAATTTAGTCCTCACTGATTTGCCAGAAAAAACACAAATTTTAAGAGGAACAGACCAGAAGTATGAGCCAAGCCAAGCGTTCCAGACATTCTGTGGACTCCTTGAACCACAAGTTGTGGTAGGGGTAGAGGATTCAGGATTTTGTTTCTTGTACCTAAGGTACAGGGTTTGAGCCTGAGTAACACTACCCACCAGGTATCCCTAACTGGGGCATATGCACACACACACACATATGAAAGTAAATCGAACACTTACATTCTGTGAATTAAAGCTCATCGGACACTTAACTTACATTCTGTGAACGTTAGATGCAACTCTTTGATTCCACACACACGTCATTCCAAAACGATTCCACTGACTGCCCCCTTTAACAAGTCAAACCAATAGAACACTTATATTCTGAATATCAGATGCAGCTCTACAGTTTAAAATTGCACATGGGTGGAAAGGTGTGTCTGTGATAGGACCATTCTTAAAGAAGAACGCCCATGAAAAGAAAAGCAGTATTTTTTTTTAATTAAAGTAAATTTGACAGTCCCAAAAGTGTTACTTAGGCCAGACCACCCCTCTCACCCCCCCCCCCAGCTATGCCACTGTTTTAGCACCACTCTGACTCTAACTTTAGCATTACTTTACAATAAATCCATTCTCACAGTGCACAAGACAAAAGGACAAAAGGTATTGACACAGTAAGTGGCATGAGAAAAACTTTTATGTTTATGTTGTCAAATATTTCATATGCTGGAAGAAGATTAGTTGTGTGCGGATAAGGTAAGTGTGGGTATGGAGGTTTAATGCAGAAACTTTGGGACATACTGAGAATTTTGGTATTAGGGTGCTTGAGTTTCTGTGCATGTGTCTGAAAGTTAGGATAAGAGTAAGGGATAGGTAATGGGATAGATTTGGTATTTTATGTGTGAGTATATGTGTATATGTGTGCGCACGCTCGTGCGTGTGTGTGTGTGTGTGTGTGTGTGTGTGTGTGTGTGTGTGTGATATGTGTGTGTGCGTGTGTGTGTTCGTGTGTGTGTGTGTGTGTGTGTGTGTGTGTGTGTGTGTGTGTGTGTGTGTGTGTGTGTATGTGTGTGTGTGTCAGGGTGTGTGGGTGTGTCGTCTTGGTGTGTGTGTGTACATCTGTGTGTGTACATCTGTGTGTGTGTGGTGCTCTATGTGGTGTTCAAGTGTGTTGTGTCATGGCACTATTATGGAAAGGATTTTTCTACAGCAAGTTCTCAAGTTGGGTTAGAGGCAGGGTTTTTTTTAGGGTTAGGCTTAACAAGCATTAGTAAGGTTTCAGTCTGGGCAGCCATGGTGGTGCAGTTATTAGCATTGCCAACTCACAGTAAGAGGTTCTCTGGTTCGGTCCTTGGCTGGGGTGCCTTCTGTGTAGCGTCTGCATGTCCTCCCTGTGGTCGCATGGGTATCCTCTGGGTGCTCCAGTTTCCTCCCACATGCCAAAGACATGCTGTAGGTGAATTGGACACTCCAAATTGGCCCTAGGTGTGAGTGCATGCATGTGTGTGCCTTCTGTGGAAGGTTGGGCGCCGGGCTGGCAACTGAACACCGTAAAACTCCACTGCCAATCATGAGTGGACGGATGATCCACTGTGGTGACCCCTAACTGGGAAAAGCCGAAAGAAGAAGAAAGGTTTCAGTCTCCTGTCCATGCTTACTAATCTATACAAGTCTTAACCTTAACACTGTCTCTGCCCTTAAACCCATTCTATCACCTTACCTTAATCCTTTCTGAAAATCTAATAACATTGAGAAACAGTATATCAGAATTTAGAGGCAGAATTTCGGTTAATGGATAGAAAAACAAAATTGTTACTTTCCTTTTGTAATATATATTTTTTAATTAATGCTGTTTTTTGTATGTTGACTTTGGAAATGCTCATATCGACATATAGTCACAAACGTGCAAACACACACATGTACACATGAACACACACACATGAACACACACACACACACACACACACACACACACATACACACACATATATATGTGTGTGTGTGTGCGTGTGTGTCTGTGTGTATTTTGATATATATATATATATATATATATATATATATATATATATATATATATATTTTTTTTTTTTTCTTATTTCGGCTGTTCACATTAGAGGTCACCACAGTGGATCATCTGTTTCCATTTCTTTCTGTCCTCTGCGTCTTCCTTTGTCACACCAACCACTTGCATGTCTTCTCTCACCAAATCCATAAACCTTATCTTAGGCCTTCCGCTTTTTCTCTTACCTGGCAGCTTCATCCTTAGCATCCTTTTCCCAATATACCCCGCATCCCTGCTCAGCATATGTCCAAACCAACACAATCTCACCTCTCTGACTTAGTTTCCAAACCGTACAACCTGAGTTGACTCTCTTATATGCTGATTCCTAATCCTGTCCATCCTTGTCACACACAATGCAAATCTTAATATCTTTAACTTTGCCACCTCCAGCTTTGACTCCTGCCTTTTTTTAATGCCACCGTCTCCAACCCATATAATATAGCTTGAATCACTACCCTCTTATAGACCTTTTCTTTCATTCTTACTGGTACCCATCTGTCACAAATCACTCCTGACACTCTTCTCCACCCACTCCACCCTGCCTGTACTTTCTTCTTAAACTCTCTTCCACACACACCATTGCTTTGAACTGTTGATCCCAAGTATTTAAATTGTCCACCTTTGCAAATTCTACTCCCTGCATCCTCACCATTCCTCTATCCTCCCTCTCATTTGCACACATATATTCTGTCTTAGTCCTGCTGACATTTATTCCTCTCCTCTCTACAGCATATCTCCACATTGCAAATAAGAAAGGACTCAGAGCTGATCTTTGATGTAATCTCACCTCCAACTAAAACCCATCCATTACTCCTACCGCAGTCCTCACCACTGTCACACTACCCCCATACTTATCCTGTACCACTCTTACATACATCTCTGCCATTCCAGACTTTTTCCTACAATACCACAACTCCTCTCTAGGCACCCTGCCATATATTTTCTCTAAGTCGACAAAGATGCAATGCAACTCCTTCTGACCCTCTCTATACTTCTCCATCAAAAATCTCAGAGCAAACTCTTATGATCTTTCCAGGCATAAAACCATACTGCTGCTCACTAATCATCACCTCCCTTGTTAACCCAGCTTCCACTACTCTTTCCCATAACTTCATGCTGTGACTGATCAATTTTATCCCTCTGTAGTTGCTACAGCTCTGCATATCACCCGTATTCTTAAAAATCGGTACCAAAACACTTCTTCTCCACTCCTCAGGCACCCTCTCACTTTCCAAGATTTCATTAAACAACCTGGTTAAAAACCCCACTGCCATCTCTCCTAAACACCTCCATGCTTCCACAGGTATGTCATCTGGACCTACAACCTTTCATTTTTCATCCCCTTCATAGCTCTTCTTACTTCCTTCTTGCTAATCCATTGCATTTCCTGATTCACTATCCCCATATCATCCATCCTTCTCTCTCATTCTCTTCATTCATCAGGCCTTCAAAGTACTCTTTCCATCTGCTCAACACACTCTTCTCACTAGTGAGTACATTTCCCTCATTATCCTTTATCACCCTTACCTGCTGCACATCTTACCAAACTCAGTCCCTCTGTCTAGCCAATTGGTACAGGTCCTTTTCTCCCTCCTTAGTGTCCAACCTTTCATACAACTCTCCATGCACCTTATCATTAGCTTTCATCACCTCTATGTTTGCAATAAGCCTAATCTTATACTCCTGTCTACTTTCTTTACATCTCTGACAATCCCACTTCTTCTTCGCCAACCTCTTTCTATGTATAATCTCCTGTACTTCCTCGTTCCACCACCAGGTCTCCTTGTCCTCCTTCCTCTGTCCAGATGTTACACCAGTCACCTTTCCTGGATGTTTTCCTTACCAGCACTGCTGTAGTTACCCAGTTACTCGGTAACTTTTCATTGCCACCCAGTGCCTGCCTCATCTCTTCCCTGAACACCACCTCACAATCAGCCTTTTTCAACTTCCACCATTTGATATTTGACACTGCCCTCACACTTCTCCTCCTCTTCTTCATCACCGTCATCCTACAGACCACAATCCTATGCGGCCTAACTACACATTCTCCTGTCACCACTTTACAGTCTCCAAACTCCTTCACACTGGCCCTCCTACACAGGATGTAATCCACCTGTATGCATCTTCCTTCACTCTTGTAAATCACCCTATGTTCCTCTCTGTTTTTAAAATATATATTCACCACAGCCATGTCCATTCTTTTCAAAAAATTTACTACCGTCTGACCTTCTAACATTCTTGTCCTTAACACCATACCTACCCATCACATCCTCATCCCCTCCATTCTATTCACTAACATGCCTAGTGAAATATGTTCCAATCACCACTCTCTCAACATTGGGTATACTCACCACCACTTCATCCAACCCACACCAAAATTTTTCTTTCTCATCCATCACACACCTAACTTGTGGAGCATATGCACTACCAACATTCATCATCACACCATCAGTTTCCAGCTTCATAAACATCACTATCTGACATTCTTTTCACTTCCAAAGCACTCTTAGCATACTGTTCCTTCATAGGTTCATAGGTTCATAGGTTGGTACTAGGCTATCAGCCCTAGGGCCTATACAAGCCTAGCCATAACAATTCCCTGGCTATTTCTTCCCACAATATTTACTTTCCTGGACCCCTGTCTAGCAGGGTGACTGACGTGATCCCTGGGGTGAATTTCCTTTCTCCCATCCAATCGTCAAGGTTCCTCTTGAAGAGGTCCAAAGAGGCACTCTGCTTGACATGTATGGGCAATCTATTCCAGAGTCTGGGGAGCCTCTGGGTCAGGAACCTATCCCTCCAGCATGTTTTGTTTATTGTGATGACAAGGTTTAGATCCCAGGAGCGTGTAGCTCTGAGGGATTGGGATTTCTTTAAGTGTAGCATGTCCAACAGCTCTGGGTTTGACATGGCCTTGTATGTTAAGGTAAGTTAGGATAATCCCTACCCCATTTATCCTCCCATCTACACCATATTAGAACAATTTGAACCTGCCTCCAATACACCTGGCCTTACTCCCCTCCCATCTGGTTTATTGCACACACACAATATATTAACCTTCCTTCTCTGCATCATATCAGCTAGCTCTCTCCCTATACCAGTCATTCTGCCAACATTCAAAGTTCCTACCCTCACTACCACACTCCTAATCTTTGTCCTCTCTTCCGGCCTTCAGGCATGCCTCACCCTCTTCTTCCCCTTCTCCTTCAGCCAACAGTAGCCAGACTTCCACCAACATCCTGTTGGCTAACAGTACAGGTGGCAGTCATTGTTAACCTGGACTTCAACCAATCCTGTATGGAAATCTGTATTGTTGCCCACATATGTCATTTGGCAAAAGTTTTACACCAGATCCCCTTCTTGACGTAACCCTCCCCATTTATCTGGGCTTGGGACTGGCACAAAAAAATGCACAGGCTTGTCCATCCCCAGTGGCTGGGTTGCATATATACATATATATGTATATATGGATCTAGGACTATTGAACAAAAGTTCAATATTCCAAATCCACAATCACCGAACACACTTGAATGAAAGCGCTTTCAATGAAAAAGCTCTTTCATTAAAGTACATTAAAAAAAACAATAAATCTATTTTTATGCAGGGGGCAAGCCCCCTGCACCCTCCACACCCCCCTCCTACTTTAATATTCTAACTCCGAGATCGCACTACAGTGAGGAAACCCCCACACCCCCCTATTTTAATATTCTCACTCCGAGATCCCACTACAGAGAGGAAAAGGGAATATTCCCTTATCCACACTGTAGTATGATCTCCGCAACAGTCATTCACCCACGACTCTGTGTAGCTGCAGGCATACTTCCACAAAAGTGCTTTTTCGGTAAAAAGCACTTTCACTGAAGTATGCCCAGCTGTTTGTTCTTCTGTGAAAAGTTCCTTCGGGGATCAGTACTGATCCCGTAAATTTATATATATATATATATATATATATATATATATATATATATGTATATACAGTGGATCTGTGTGGTAGATCACTTGGCTCATGCATCAATGAAAAACACAGCTAGTTGCGAGAACTAATGTGAATTGCAGGGCACATTCATCAATGACATTTCAAATGCACTTTGTGGCCCCGGGTTAGTCTCAGGGTTATGCATGTCTGAGGGTCAACGTACCTTACATCACCCCCAGGAATGTCACAACCCCAGAGGTGGTATGGCCAAAGGAGTCAATGGAGGCCATAGCAGGTTCCCTTGACCCCTCAGGGTGAGACACGGAGAGAAGAGAAGAGTCCCCGCTGCCCCAAGCTGAGAAGCCCATCAACAGTGCAGATGGCAGGGCGGAGGTGCACGTCCAGCCCACCCTGGGAGCTGTCGTTGGTACCGCCACTCAGCCGCCTTCCCAGGAGTGTGGCCCGATGTCCACCCACCTGGTGCCCAAGCGCCGGGGCCACTTTGGCCCTCCTCTGCTGCCCGGAGTACAGAGGTAGTGGGAGAGTGGGTGCATGGGTCAGGGGAGGGCTTGCACTTCCATCAATCCCCATGGCCCCTGCCACCCCCCCACCCCCCCACGACAACACTCAATATAACATCAGATAAGACCTGGCGACCCACTGAATTTAAGCATATTACTAAGCGGAGGAAAATAAACTAATCAGGATTCCCTCAGTAATAGACACTGAAGAGGGAAGAGTCCAGCACTGAATTCCTGCCTGGCTATGGGTGCAGGGAAATGTCATGTATGGGAGTCCAATTCCTCAGAACCACCCAGGGGGCCCAAGTCTTTGTGATCAAGAGTCAGGCTGCGGACAGTGTGAGGGCAGTGGCGGCCCCTAGTGTGTCGGGATCAGGTCTTCCCAGAGTCGGGTTGTTTGTGAATGCAGCCCAAAGTGGGTGGTAAACGCCATCTAAGGCTAAACACTGGCATGAGACTGAAAGCAGACAAGTACTGTAAGGGAAAATTGAAAAGAACTTTGATGAGAGAGTTCAAGACAGTATGAAACTGTTCATAGGTAAATGGATGGGGTCTGCATGGCCCCCCCAGTGCCAGTCACAGCACTCAGCAGCAGAGGAAGTGCACCCAACGGTGGCCAACACTCCCTGGGATGTTCCCCCACCCGCCAGAGGGGGAGGGGGATCTTCCTCACCTGGGAACCTGACATGACTGCTGAGCTAAATCATCCGGGCAGACCGCGCAGACCCCACCTGTTTACCTCTGCACAGTTTCACACCCTCTTGAACTCTCTCTACAAGGTTCTTTTCAACTTTCCCTTACAGTACTTGTCTGCTATTGGTCTCGTGCTAGTGTTTAGCCTTAGATGGAGTTTACCACCCGCTTTGGGCTGCATTTACAAACAACCCAGCTCTGGGAAGACCTGATTCTGATACACTGGGGGCCGCCACCTGTGTGTGTGTGTGTGTGTGTGTGTGTGTGTGTGTGTGTGTGTGTGTGTGTGTGTGTCTTTATAGTCATGCTTATCCATAAACTATTTTGCATATGAAGGGGCATATTTTCTCCCAATGACATTCCAAATATTTATATATTAGACTGAATGGAAGTCAATTGTAGGCATTAGGACCTGACGACTTCTGAACCAAGGATATGGTGCCACCTTAAGCGCATCTATTTTTCCTTTTAGATTGCCTAGGTTTTCTCTGCCTCTGTTTAATATATATTCCTCCAACTGAGGTTTATTAAAAATTTCATTGCTTATCTTTAAACATATTTAAATATTCCAAATTGAATACCTTTTTGCCAGTACACAGATGTGAAGAAGAGGGACTAGTATACTCACCTTAAAATACTTGTATAGCTGTTCCAACTCTTATTCCTTCCTTTTAAAATGCAGCTCATTCCAGTGCCTTTTTCTGCTTCTGTTTTGCCAAGTCCATTATTCCTATCTTACTATCTTATTTCTCTTTGAGTACTTACTGCTAAATGTCTGTTTCAATCTAGCCTTCTGTTTTTACATTCTATTGGGAATTCTAGAACTGAGAACAATATTCCTTTCCTGTCTTAGTAGATTTATTGTTAGGGTTTTCTCCTTCTTGTTCTCAAAATGGGCATCATTCATTGCTTAAAAAACTGCAATCACCTGACCAGCTTTTATATAATTATATCATGCAATATGGGTTCTTCATGTTCAGTTTCTGGACTGAATTATTTCACTAACTTAACTTGGGTTTCCTGGTGAATCGATCACAGGATTCTGATAATACACATTTTCATCTATCCCTTTCAGCCTATTCCAAATTTTATTTCCTTTTGATGTTCCAGTGTCAATCTTTCTCTTAATCAGGAGTGTGAATTATTAACAGTGTGCGAGGCTGCCCCCCTCTAATTTTACTAATGGCATGTTTATGCCACACAGTATCAGACTAAGGTCCCCCCAAATAAATTCCACAGTGCCTTGTTCCACTGAAAGTCTCGGCCAATTAGGGCAGCATGCGTAAATAATGTAGCAAAGGTAGTTTACCAACACACTTTCCTTTTGTCATTTGCTTTATATTTACATGCTATTTAATAAGTGTGATGATATTCCCAGAATCTTGCAGACAATTCTTTTCCTTCCCATCTACCAATGCAGTGTGTTTAGGCAATGTGGTCATACGACAGAGAATATTTACTGATTACACTATTCCGTTAGGTGCATTATGACATTCAGTTTCATTTTTGACGGGTGCAGTATTTACACATTCACTTTCAACATTTTGGTTAGAAATCATGTTTCTGTTAGCTACAGTATTTGTATTACAAGGTAAACATTATTTAGCAGTGTATCGTCTATTTTCACATATAAGACACTATTTCAGTTGCTGATAGCTTTTGTGCATTCAGGTGTCTGTACTTTCTTACTCACAGGTGCAGCTTGCTCACTTTCAAACAGTTCTTCACAAGCTGGTAACATTTCTGTTAGTATAACAAATGTATTAGTATTGTTAGAGTCACTCTGAAAAGTCCATTTACGTAAATTTCTTCAGAGTGCCATGTTGAATTTATCAACTGTCATATGTGTATTATTTTACTTTTGTTGATCACTTTGGTTATAACCATGACTTTAAAATATGCTTTAAATCCAGCATTTGTGATCCTGCCATATTACTTGAAATAAATATCTACCTAAGGATTTTCATTAATTGTGTATCAGAATGCACACCAAATCTAGCTAGCAGATCTTTTTTTAACATTTTGGTAGTCCCTATAGTTAGTGCATTATATGTCCATCAATGCCTTAAATTGCTGCCTCTGTAAGTTATGAAGACAGGATTCTCTGGCCAGCCAGCCTAACACCAATTCTTCTAGGCAATGCATTTTTCAAAGGCCATTAAGGATGACTTCAATGGCATCATTCTCTAACAGTTTTCTTCAGAAGTTACTTGGCCTTTGTGGTGGCTAGTGCTAGAAGCTTACGTAGGCTAGAGTGAAAGAGACAAATGCCCCAGGCACAAAGTGTTGGAGGGCACAACTGTCAGATCCCAATCAGTCTTTAATGCATACTGGCTTTTAAAAGATGGTATTGCATTTACAGCAAACCTGAGTGGTGTAGTAGTCTGTCTGTGGTCTAAAATGCAGGAACTGACTGTTACATTTCAGCAAACAGTTTACTATAGTTTACAAGCAAAATATTTTTTTTTCTTCTTTTCTTTTTTAATTAAGTAAAAGCTAAGCACTAAAGTGCTCTGTGTATGGTCTAAGCTAACTGTAACAACTGCTTTCTACATTGTAATTATCAGTTTGTTTGCTACAGTTTAAACTTGTATTTCTTTTTTTTTTTTAGTAAGACATGAGGACAGAGAGTTAGGGGCAGGGGACAGAAACAGGACTTGACTGGCACTTGCATTTCAGGTACCGGATTGTTGGCTTTTTTGTTTGTTTTTTTTTTTTTTGTTTTGTTTTTTGGCTCTTCCACTGAGAACTGGGGCAGGAGGGAGTGGATTTGTTGTATTCTGGTCACCTGGTTTGTGGGTCAGTAGAAAGAGTAGACATTCACTTTTTTTTTCACCTAAGGTGTTGAGGGTGAGGAGCAGTCCTTTGCGGGACCAGCACAGGATGTCAATACAGCCAGCTACACCTCTGGTCAGTACAGTGCTATCACAGGCAAATATTCATTGAAACTGATTAAATGTTTATCAGATGCATCTCTCTTCTAGTGAAGAGCCCTTTTACATAGGTTCATAGGTGTGTACTAGGCTAATGGCCCTGGAGCCTTTGCAAGCCTAGCCCATAGGATTACCCTGGCATCGTGCCACCCAACCTTAGTTCCTAGTGCCTCTGTCGAGTAGAGCCACTGGAGTGATTCCCAGGGTGAAATTTCTATTTCCCATCCACTCATCAAGATTTCTCTTGAAGAGGGCCAGTGAGGTGCTCTGCTTGACATGTATGGGAAGTCTATTCCATAGCATGGGCAGTCTCTAGGTTATGAACCTATCCCTCCAGCATGTTCTATTGATTGTGGTAATGAGGTTGAGGTCTCTGGAGCGTGTGGTGTGGAGGGACTGGGATTTTTTTAGATGTAGCATTTCTAACAGAGCTGGTTCAGACATGGCTTTGTAAGGGGTTGAGCAGAAATTGCCTCTAAGTAGGTGATATGAGAGAGAGAATAGTTGGAGGTTTTTGAGTCTGTCCATATAGGACAAGTGTTTAAGGCCTAGGATCCTCTTTGTGAGGTACTTTTGAGGTCTCTGCAGTTGTTGCAGGTGTCTAGTGAGGTACATGCTAAATGGGGCATTGTACTCGATGATTGGCCGAATGAGGGAAGAGTAAAGGGAGACGATGACCTCTTTCTTCCTGGATGAAAAACCCTTAGTAATGAGAAGTGCCACACAGAAGGACTTTCTGACCACAGCGGCAATGTGGTGGTCAAAAGAGAGGTTGCTGTCAACCTATGTTCCCAGATCTGTTATAATGCTTTCTGTGCTCACTGGACTACCATTGATGTGGTAATTTAAGGGAACTGGGTTTTTCCCAAGGTGGATGACGACATTTTTTTTGGCATTGAGCTTAAGGCCATGGTTCTGACACCAGTCATTAGTCTCAGTGAGGCCTTTCTGTAGGATGTCAATATCACTTGGGGAGTTAATAGTAACTCTCAACTTGCAATCGTCTGCGAACGTTGCCAGCCAGAGTCCCTTTGTGTTGGCCTAGACTTCAGAGATGTAGATACCAAACAGGAGAGGACCCAGGACCAAATCCTGTGGGACTCCACTCATGACTGGTTGGCAGTCTGACTTGGAGTCAGCTACTTTCACACTGTGGGTTCTATCTGTGAGCCAGTTTGCAACCCACCTAGTGATATATGGGTTGATGCCCAGCTTAGTGAGTTTTTCTATGATTCTTGAGTGGGGAATGGTATCAAAGGCCTTGGCCAGATCAAGGTAGGCTGTATGCACCACCTTGCCTTCATCCACAGCTCTGGTGACTGACTCAGAGAAGTCAACCTAGTTAAGCAGGCATGATCTACCCTTCACAAAACCAAACTGTGTAGGATCCAGAGTTTGGAGATTCCCTATATCCTTGTTTATTAGGTCCATGATGATGTGTTCTATAGCCTTGCATATCAGACTCATCAGGCTAATGGGCCAATAGTTCCCAGGGTCTGTAGTTGCTCCTCCTTTGTGGAGAGGGATGACTGTAGCAGTGCACCATTTGGTAGACACAAAGCCTGAGGTGAGGCTGTGATCGAACAGGGCACACAGGTGAGATGCCAGTTCACTCTGTAGTTCATGTAGAACACAGCCAGGGATAATGTCAGGTCCCATAGAAGCTGTATTCTTGGCCTCGGACAGTGCTGTTTTAACCTGTGCAGCAGTAATACTGGGTACCTGACAATCTACTGTTATTGTGAATGGTCCTTTGTGGGGGGAGATCAGTAAGTATATTGGCAATATTTGTCGGCTCGGTACAAGAGGGAACATTGTGCAGTAGCTCAGAGCAAATCTGGGTATTGCCATGAAGATTCTTTACATAACTATAGAAGGCCTTGTGGTTGTCTTTACTATCTGCTGCAATTTTGTTTTCATAGCAAGCCTTAGAGGATTTGATGAGGGATCTCAACCTTTTGTTGAGGCTGATAATGGAGTTTTTCCAGTCTTGGGACTTCACCTTATGCTGCATCAGTTTCCTCCTTCTGTTGTAGAGTTTGTTTATGGCAGGGGACCACCAGATTGGCTTCCTTTTTTTGGAGGAGAGTGTCTTGGTTCTATTGGGTATGGTGAGATCCATGCATTTGTGTATGTGTTCGTACAGTGCACTGGTGTATGATTCAGTGGTCATGCAACTATTTTGTCCATTTGCATTGGTGCCGTGAAGTTAGCCACCTGTGTTTTTAGGAGACCATAGTTAGCTTTGGAGAAGTTTTTCATTGTGTTTACCATTGTGGGGGTGCGGGCGGGGCGGGGGTGTGGATTTTCAAGGTGATAAGTTTGTGGTCAGATCTAACCATGGCAGAGTTGACTATTGGTGTAGAGCAACAGTTGCCCATGTTAGCAATGACCAGGTCAAGGATGTTGCTACCTCCAGTGGGGGTAAGAATGTGCTGGTCCAGAGAATTGGAATTAATGAATTCCAGGAAGTGTTGGGCAGGTGTATTGGTACATGATTAGTTTTCCTAGTTAATGGAGGGGTAGTTGAAGTCACCCAGTATGAAAGTGTTAAGCTGGAACCTAATATTCTCCAGGGTGCTTAGGAATGTGGAGTGTGAGTCTTGGGACATGGTTGGGAACCTATAGCAGGCTTTGACTTGAATTGCTGTCTTACCCAATGTTAGCTTCACCTGAAGTATCTCAGATGCGTTATGTTGGGCCACCAGTTTGGAAGTGTGCGCATCCTTTATGAATATGGAAACACCACCACCTTTGGAGCTTCGGTCCAAGTTCTGAGGCTGAAAGGTGTGGAATGAGTTATAGCCTGGTAATGCAGAGTTGCTTTCTGTTGCCTTGAACCAGGTCTCTGTTACAGCACAGATGTCGATATTCTCCATTTTAAGGAGTGCTTCCAGTGAGTGCATTTTGAGATTTAGACTTCTAGCATTGAACAGCATGATCCTCAGATTGCATTTGTTTGTAGCTGTTACGGTGGTAATTTGGTCTTTGGAACACTGCCTAAAAACGGCACTGTAGTGGTGGTAAGAGCCTTGGCCAGTATCCGGAAGCCCAGGGGTGACAGATGCAGGCCACCTCTAGCAAAGCATTGAGGTCTGTCAATCATGTCATCCCAGGCAGACAGATGCTGTTTGACATTTATCAGATATGTGAAGAATTTACCAGAGCCTCTATGCACGTCACTGTTTTTGCCAAAATGCAACAGTTCACCAAAAATGAAAACACAATTCTCTTTCTTTCTTGGTGGAGAAATGGAAAGATAGCTGTTCTGTCTTCACAAGTGAAAAACACAAAGAGAACAGCAAAAATTCTCTTTTCCCTCATGTGGGATAATTAACTGAAATATTCATGCAGTGCAGTAATTTGAAAAGCACTGTAATATGATACACACACACACACACACACACACACACACACACAAACACACACACACACACACACACACACACACACACACACACACACACACACACACAAATATACATATACATATATATCCATCCATCCTCAACCTCTTTTTCCCATGTTACCCATGGGGTCGAGGTGTCACTTTCAACAGTATATATATATATATATATATATATATATATATATATATAGAGAGAGAGAGAGATGGAGGGAGAGATATGCTACCCTTCAAAGCATTTTAATTAAAAAAGCCAGTACAGCCAATCAAAAATCAGCTGATTGAACATACTGGCTTTTCTCAATACAAATTCATGGTACAGTGTAGATTGGGGAATTTGCCCTTCCATACTGTAGAGTGATTTTGGGTTGGTATATATATTATTAGAGATATGTAAATTCTATTCAAATTATTGTTAATCAAAATGTTTTAATGCTATGACAAGTGTTCAAAGCTTTGATACATGTATATATGTGTGTGTGTATATATATATATATATATATATATATATATATATATATTTATAGTATTACTATCATATAGTGTGATCGACATATATGCAAAACTAATTTAGCATAACCGGAAATGCGAGTGCCACAATACTGAACCTTACAATAGTGAGTATTTTCTGTTGTATGGTTTGACACTGTGGTGCAGTTCGCACTGTTGGGGGCATCGGAAATTTACCCTTTCCCTCACTGTAGTGTGATCTCAGAGTCTGTATATATATAAGAAGGGGGTGTGGGGGGTGAAGCCCCACACATGGGGGGTTCAGGGGGCTTGCCCCCCTGCAAAAAGTGTTTTTCAATGTTGAGCGGATGTGAGCATTTCAGTAAAGACGAAATTCTTGACATTCGACTTTACTGAAATCTTAGTTTGACATTTTTTGTGTTCAGTTTTCTGATTTCTTAACACTCGAACACAGTGGATTTGATTATGTGATAGTAATCCTATATATATATTTATATATATATATATATATATATATATATATATATATACACATATATACATATATATATACACACACACACACACACACACACACACACACACATATATATATATATATAAAATGTACACACTATATATACACACTATATATATTTACACATACACATAAATATTTATATGAATAATAACAAATACAAAATAGTCCTCAATTTAGCCACCAGTGTGAAAAGCATATTACACTAGAGACATTTTCCTCAGTTCAAGTGCAATCTGTTTATAGTTAAATATAAAATCTAAGTTACTTCCTACACTTCCCATTTAAGCTGGAAGTAAGCATACTTTTGCTTAAGAATGTGTTCCCCCACAAGTTTTTCTCACTTGCCAAGCAGACCCACAGAGAGCCGTAATTAAGAGAGATTATTTAAAGATCCTGGGATGTTTTTTCGATCACTGTGATGGTCAGCTTAGCTGTGTAAACAATTATCTGATCAGCACCTCAAGTTGGCTAGAGGAGTTGGGATATGTAGCCTTCCACCAGCAGCCTTCCTTCTTTGAAGCATTGTTGCAGAGATTCATCAACATTCTTGAACCCTTACAGCAGCAGGACATCAATTATTTTTTGTGGGGCTACAAGCATGTCAGTACAGTGGCAGGACTTGGAATTGTTAAGTCACCTACTGGTATTTTGGCAGCTGTCCAGTTCATGGAAGGGACTGTTCCTTACTCAATTTCTTCTTCTTTAACTGAAGTCCATAAGATTTGGGGCAAATCCATGGAGTTGGGTCTTAGAATTAATCTCATGCATTAGAGTTCTGTATTGTTAATTTTAAGAAATGCAAGCTCATTGTATCCTCCATGTTTCAGCAATTTATTCTTAGTGGACCTACAACATTAAAAATGTTCATAATTTGAACATTTGTCTTTCATTTCTTTCACCTTGAGGTAATAAGAACTGAGGACGAATGCTGGGTAACATGGGTAGTTTATATATTAAAAAAGGAAATTCTTTAATTTTAAGGCAGATTATGTCTTGTATTGGTTTAACCACATGCCCGTTGTCTCAGTTTATCAGAGGTAGTTAGCTCTTTCTCCCACAGTATTAATAAATAAAATAAATAAATAAAATATATTTAAAGAAATATGAATGTAGTTGATATTTAGAAAATATTTAGCATGACTTACAATGTGAGCAGTTTTGGCAGCTATTCAAGGCTAGAATAGGTTTGCTGGTATCCGTCTCACTTATAGCAAGTTATAGTGGTAGGAGGAAGCTGGACTAAGGTGGTATTTCACATTTAGCTACTGGCTCAGACATGAAATTCTTCCAGAAATTCATTATAAAATTTGAATCTTTTTTGTAGGCTTGAAGGTCTAGTATGTATTAGAGTGTTTTTTCTACTTATATTTTGCACAACTTTCAAGAATTATTTTAGCCTTATCTCAAACCTGTTCTTTTTCTACCCTACAGGAAATCTTCACTACACATTGGGGTCATAGAGAATCAGGGACACAGCAGATGATTTCTAGAGGAATTATCTTAATGAATTAACCAAAAGTTCTAGGTTTGCCATTATAGATATCCTATTCACACTATATTTTATTGAGAGCCACTGTATTCAGTGGCTAGACTTAAGTCTTAATTTGTTTATCTCAAAGGTTCCTTCTTCACTACAGGGGTATTAAAATCTAGATGGGAAAGGATAGCAATGAAGGTTCAAAACCTTTTTACAGAATTAGTAGCTCCTTAAGACCAAGAGTGTTCTTCACCCAGCAAGAGAAAAAGTTATCCTGCTACCAACACAGATCATTCGATGGGTAAAGCCCACAGGTAAGAAATCCAGGCGATAAACACAGAAAGGAGGTCCTGACTCTCTAAGTATAAATGAGAACTCTGCACTGCAGGCACATTTACCCAGCCACAAGATGAGAGTAATGAGAAGACAGATGAAACAGTGTGGGGGGGGGGCAATTAATGTAGTTGGCAGATGAATGAGTAGAAGAATTTTTAGAATCTTATCCAGGGGAAGGTTGGTCTAAGATGTTTAATCTAGGGTTATAAAGGGGGCTTGGATCATGCCACCTCAATAGCAATATTCTTGCCGTGGGGACAGGTCAATGAGGCTTGACATCTGCTGGCACTAACATGTTAGGTCAGCCACAGTTGGTAGGTCCCTCTACGTCACTCAGAAATTAATTTCCAAAACAGGAACAGAGTCTGACTCAGTTTAAAGCCCCATTAGTGTTTCCAGTAATATATGTTCTGCAGGATGCACAAGCAACATTTCCCCAGGTGCACCCATTACAGCTCATGTACCCTCTAACATTAGAGAAAAAAATTATTAGGGCTGATTACATTGATGTCTTTAATTTGGTTGATGCTGGTTGTATTTAGATGCTAGTGGAAGCTGGAAACTCTGGCTCTAAAGATTTGGCCACTGCCTTGGCTGCCCATGGTAAAAGGATTCTCCTAAGATAATTGCTAAAACTTGGGATAATTGGTTGTTAGGTTTCATAGTTTTCAATGGCCATTCTAATAAAAATAAAAAGCTTAACATGGGTCCTTCCATTACTGGGTTATATTCTAAAACGAGAGCTGCACATCACATTCAGGTAGGCACAGCATGTTCCTGATAACACCAATGATTTAGGAAGCTCAGCACTATGGAAAGGCACTTTGCTGGAATCAATGTCACTTGGACTCATGCACCATGATAGATATGCCAGGGAATCCTAATTCCAACAATCCTAAGACACACATCCCAAGCCAAAGTTTTACTGGGCTTTTAACAATGTTAGTGTTCATAGCCAACATGTTGTTTTGCATACATATGCTCCTACTGCAAAAAGAACCACTTTTTAATCTGGTGCTGTACCAAAAATAGGTTACAGATACCAGGGAGTAGGTAGGACGCAGGTGATAAAGCTACTCTTAACAGGAATGACATGACAATAGAAGACGAAACTGCTTTTGCAGACAAAAAGGGGCTTCCTCTGAATGGCAGCCTGTTGATTCCCATCCCCCAATCACGATCAACAAATTACACAAGACAGAAGGAATTAATTAGCTATCCCAAAAGATAAGCCTCCTTTTTCTCATTAAAGGATTTCTGCTCTGTTTTTTCTATAGGGTCCCAAGCTTTAGGTAATGTTAAGCCAGTCAATAACTTCATTTCAGTAAAAAGAAGAGAAAAAGGCATTTATACAATGTCAGTGGCACAACAGGTAGCACACTTACCTTTAGTACAGAAGGCTATTGGTTCAATTTCCACACTGTGGAGATGGATTGCTGAAACTGCTCAGCATAAGAGGGATCCTGCACTCTTGAGTGTACTATTCTTTGGATGACACTTAAAAAACAAGGTCCCATCTGCTTGAGTTGGTGGTAGCTCAGATAGATGTAAAAGATTCCACAGCACCTATTGAAAACAGTAGGAGAAATTTCCTAATGCACTGACCAAATTTCCCTTAGAAGTATGAATACAAACTTGAATCTTCCTTGAAAAGAAAATACTAGTCTATAATTCAATCAACAAAGAGTAAATAAAATATACTCCTTGAAATTGAGCTCCATCTGCTATGCTTCCCTTATTCAGGTAGTGCAAAATATTTTTCTAAACCTGACAAAAATTTCTACAGAACAGATGGTGTACATTTGAATGTGTTGTGTTTAGATTTATTAAATCTTCAACTGACTCTAGTAATTAATAATACACTGGACGTCAACTAACTGGAACTTGATGTAGCTTAATAATTGTACGATGTCGTGGCTAATCAGGTTAATCTAATCCTTATTTTCAGTGTTAGGAATGATTGTTGTATTGGAACGTAAGATCTATCTTCTTTTGAACAGTCTAGGCTTCTGCAACTTTTTGAACACCCTTAATTTTCTTTCCAAGGAAAGGGCTATGAAGGGAGGAACAGCATGAAAGAGCATGCTGTTGGACAGTCACCTTGTGGCCTCACCCCAGTTATACCCCCCCTTGTGGCTCATCTGCCTCTTATTGAGCCAGACATGTGGCTGAAAGCCCATCATGTTTGGTATAATCTTTTGGTGTATCAATAAGCGTTAATAGGAGCAAGCCCCTGGTTGAATAGGTAATATCTAGCTGGTGAGCTTGGTGTAGTCCACCGATGTAACAACTGGGGACGGGATGGCAGAGACTAGATTATGCAAACTGACTCCCATAGAAAATATAAGTTGTTGATTTGATGGTTTATTAAGTTGAATTTAATGCTTAAAATTATTACAGCATTATATCTAAGATGTATATATATTAGCTCTGTTAATAAACAGGTCACAAAGGCTATATTGACTTATTGACTCTAGTTGGGGGGGACAGGAACTGCTTTTCCCACAATCTTTTGGTCACTTACTGAGCCAAGTCACAGAGAGGCAGAGTTAAGATGAGTTCCCTCTGAATATTTTTTCCATCACTCTGGTGGTCAGCTCAGCAGGATGTCCACCCTGCCCTCCCAGGTAACATGGTCACAGCCCATGTTAAAACAATCACCTTGTGGCCTCACCTCCCCTTGCAGTTTATTGGCCACTTATTGAACTAGATTTGGGGCTGACAGTCCATCATGTTTGGTAAAATCATTTAGTGTATCAGTAGAAGCTAAAACAGGCAAATCCCATGTTGGATTGGTAATATCAGCTGAGGGGGCTTGATGTACAGCACTTGGATAGCAATTAGGTGGGGCTAGCACTGGCTAGAATAAGCCAACTGGCTCCCATGGAAAATGTATGGTGCTGAACTAATTGCTTGTTAAATTAGGTTTAACATGTGAAGTTATTATAGCATTATATCTACAATCTATGCAGTATCTCTGAAAATAAATTTGTTTCAAAAACTGTATTGAGTGTTTCTGGACTCGGGTCTGGTGGAAAATATGCTTCTTTTCAACTTACAGCTCAATTCTGTATTTTTTTTTTTTTAGTCCAATTTTAAAGTTTCTCAGTAGAAGAGAACAAACTTAGTAGATCAAGCTGACTTGTACTGCACATTCATCAATAAATATACACTTGGTACTTTTTTTGGTAAATCTATAGGACTTCCCTGTGGCACTTGTATAGCTTTCTGTATTCAAGGTTCACTAAGATTCTTCACTCTCAGCCTCAACATCCTTCTTCAGGAGAGGCAGTTATATCTTATCATTGTGGCTACAAGCCCTACATTTAACAGCAACTTTATCAGCTAACTCACATTTAAATAGGACTTCCCGGCATTTGTATAGCTTTCTGTATTCAAGGTTCACTAAGATTCTTCACTCTCAGCCTCGACATCCTTCCTCAGGATGGGCAGTTATATCTTATGATTGTGGCTACAAGCCCTACATTTAACAGCAACTTTATCAGCTAACGTACATTTAAATGGCCTTGCAAATGTCACTGTCATTATACACTAATTATGCATGCTTGTATTATCACACACACATGCATGCACACACACACACATGCACACATATGCACACACACACACACACACACACACACACACACACACACACACACACACACACACGCACACGTACACACACGATGCACACGTACACACACACACACACACACACACACAAACACACTCATGCAAACTCACTCATATATTTACCCACACGTGTGTCTACTGAATGATGTATACATATACATGTGGGTGTAAATGAGTCCTACAACTTATCAAGTTAGGTCAAATAAGGCTATCTTCATTTGCCCACACAAGCCTTTGCTGTAAATACCTGTAGCTTTCTCAATATTGTTCTTTGAAATGTCTCTTTTCTCTTTCGCTATTTAAATAGGTACATCTGCCTACACTGGGATACAGTTATGCATGGTAGAGCTTTCTTAATGACTTAAACAAGGACATAATCACATGGATTCTTATTTAGATGGCACCTTTACTGTGTTTAACATATCATAATTCTTGCTCTACCTGATCCATGGCAATTTTTTTTAACAATTTTAGTTTTCCAGCTGTATTTTATTTTAGGCTCCATTCCTGTTTATTGATCTTTTCTCTCAGGCCATGATTTTAACATATAAATTATTGTATAATCATTTCAGAATACTGAGAGCCAGGGCTTTGCAATAGTCATTATAAGTGATTTTGTCTCAAACCAGTGCATATGTTATGAATAAAATGCAAATATTTAAAAATATGAATCAGAAATAAATTGGTTCTGCAGTATTAATATAATGCATTTTAAACTAAGAAAATGAGAGCTCAACTCTTGTTACATTTTAACTTATTATTTTCATGTCTTCTACAACATCATGGCTCACCTCTCCATGTTAATTACTGTTATTCTGATGTTTTCCTGGGAAATTACTTTTCGGCTTAGGCTTCCACTGAAACTGCTGCAAGTGTTTATTGATTCTCCATTAGATGTGTCTGCAAGTATGCCTTCAGCATGGTGCCTTCTGTGACTATGCTGGATTTCACCTGCTTGGAAAAGTCATAGCAGCTGGAACAGTGGGAAGTTGGCAGATACAAAATACGCAGCAGGCTAAGTGGAATTTTGGCACTGCTGCAGAGAATGCTGGCATTCAGCTGCACAGTTGTTTGCTAAGCTTGATGAAAGTAAAAGTAAAATTTCTGAAGAAGCTAAACACCAAAGACCTCTGCAGATTGCTGGTAGACAATTTCTTTGGATGAACATGGAAACATGCATGCAACATCTGTCCTTTAGAGCAGGCGATTAAATGGTACAAGAGCATATCCATAAGTGAATATAATTGACTGAAGTTTCATAAATTGCAAAAACAAAAGGCTGTAACTGCAGTAAGTGTTCTCACTTTTAAGGAATATTTGTCTATTATTCTTTGTTCATAAAGTTTTTCATTGTTCTTCTGTTCTTCTGTAAAATGGTTAGAATGCATATTATATCAGCTAACAGTATGAGACAGAGTTCATGATGTGCTATAAAGCGTTTTGCACTAAAGACGTAGTTCTGAGTCATTTACTGTGAAGTAAAACCTCAGTAAAATCATGCATATACATCTTTTGATCACAACTGACAGTGATAATAATCATACAATCATCTGAAACATACTGGAGGAGCATTTAAAAGCAGTCCATCAAACCTGCATATTATGCAGTGAAAAAAAAAAAGATTGACCAGAATCCCTGCCACTGTTTCATAGATTCATAGGTTCACAGGTTGGTACTAGGCCATTGGCCCTGGGGCCTATACAAGTCCAGCCAAAAAGGTACCCTGGCTTTTGCCACCCAAGAAAATTATTTTCCTGTGCCACTGTCGAGCAGAGCCACAGAGGTGATCCCTGGGGTGAATTTCCTATTTCTCATCTAATCATCAAGATTTTTCTTGAAGAGTGCTAATGAGGTGCTTTGTTTGATATAGACAGGTAGTTTATTCCAGAGTATGGGAAGTCTCTGGGACAGGAATCTATCCCTCCGGCATGTTCTGTTTATTGTGGTGACAAGGTTTAGGTCCCTAGAGCGTGTAGTTTGGAGGGATTGGGATTTCTTTAAGTGGAGCATGTCCAACAGCTCTGGGTTTGACATAGCTTTATATGTTAGGCAGAGATCGCCTCTGAGTAGGCAATACGTGACAGAGTAAAGCTGGAGTTTTTTTGAGATGGTCTGCATAGGGCATCTGTTTGAGGCCGGTAATCCTCTTTATGAGGTATTTCTGTGGCCTTTCCAGTTGGTGTAGATGTCTTGTGCGGTACATACCAAGAGGGTCATTGTACTCTATAATGGGTCTAATGAGTGATGAGTAGAGGGGACAATGACCTCTTTTTTTCATCCTCAAAAGCAGAGAATCTCTAGTCTTCTAATTTAGATCCAATGAACGAACGCAATGAGCCCATATTTCTTGGTTGTATTTTCAGTTACTAAAGAAAGAAGATAAAATTATGGCCATGACACTTTGAAGATAAAATTATGGCCATGATACTTTTAACACAAAATAATTATGCAGGCACAAGTTTTTATGCTACAACTGCAGTGCCATGAGTGCAACAATAAAAAATAAAGCTGTGTTAACAAGCAGTGATATAACATATTACAAAATACTGTTCATTTCATATCATGTACTGAGGTAAAACATTGCATCAGCCCATGTCTAACAAAAGAGCATTCCCTAACCAGAGTTTCGCTTACATATCACATCTTCAAGGAGAGAAACATGCTCAGCCATTAAAGCTCCATAGATCTCAGTTTGCCCACTAAAACCACTGATGTACTATCATTTGGAACATTAACCCAAATACATATGAATGTGTGTGCGTGCCTCCTACTCATCCCTATAGAATATGCCAGTAAGCTAGAACTAACCTGAAGAAATTGCTGCAAGGTACACATAAGGGACAGAGAATATCATCAGAACTCAGAAACTGGATTGCATGGCTGCCTCTCTTTATAACTGTACAAATGTTTTACAAGCCAAATGCTAGTGGAGATCTAATTATTCCACCAGACAAGTTGGACATCAATCTTGGTAGCAGAATGGCATACGAATGATGATAAAGATACTTACATTCCAAACGGGCTCTCTCTGTGCGTCTCATATTCTACAAACTGCACATTCCTCTATGATTAGAAACTTCCTGGGACGGGGGTATAAAAGATAGAACCTCATCAAGAAATGTCAAATACATGTCAGCATTAAACAAAGTAGTAACAAGATGATGTCTCCTTTTAAGAAATGATCCCTCACACCCCCATATCCAGTGGCAGGTCCAAAGCTTAACGAAGTTGTGACTCCAATCCCAACCATTTTCTGATGGAAATAACTTTTTTTTCAGCAATTGTCAGGATTTACCATCCTATACAAATAAGTAATAAGGTCTTGAAGTTTTTTTATTTTTTTACATATCATGAAAAAAAATTAGCATGGGTATATGTCTTAACAGGAAAAATGTCTTAGTAAAATTACTAACTGAATTTTAATTACGAAATGGACTATGCTAACCCCATCCCATAATGTATTCAACACTGGGCAATGTTGAGATCATAAACGTTACACTTGTCCCAATGTAGTTGTATACCCCACTGTAGCCCTCCATTGTCTATTGCTACGGGAATTTTTCTATTCATAGTGCACATAGTAAAGGCTGCATAAATTTGGAGAAACATCAGTTTTATTGAAATTAACTTTGAGACCCATAAATAATAGATACAATTTTCAAAATGTCCAAAATATCAGAAGTCTGCACTAGTGGGTTATTCAACAAACAACACAGTCATTCACAAACCATGATGTTATGTATTGGCATAATCCTCTCCCATTAATTCCATAGTGCTGGAACTTACCATGAAATTAATGATCCATGCTAGATACCAGAATAAGAAATAGTGATGTTGATAGTGGGCATCCCTTTCTAATGGCCAATATAAATTAATAGACTCAAGACATAAGCCTGTTACAAAAAACAAGCACAGTGCAATTTACTTAAAAAAAATAAAAGTAGTATGAAAAGCCATAGGCCTGAAGGGTATCTGACAAAAAATGCACTGTATTAAATGCTTTACAAAAGTCAAGAGCCCCCAGCTGTGTAGTTCTGGACATAACATATCTGTTCTGTACACTCATCCATAGAATTACTGCATCTGGTCACCACATTCCTATCTTTCACAAACCCAAGATGGTTGTCTCTAACCATTTCTGGCACCCCTTTCTCCTTTTTTAACTTAATAGTTTTGCCAAAACTTTCAACTCACTCTGAAGTGCTGAAATAGGATGACAACTCCTAGGTAGGAGGTGGTTCATGTGGAGATTACAAAAAGACATTCGCTGACTCTACCATTATCAAGAAGAAATTACTGTATGTTAATGGTTTCTTGAAATATGGATATCAGAACAAGTTTCAACTGCTTAAAAAGAAAGAAAAAGCTTTACAGAAATCTATGGTTAGCCAGTCAAAACCGGGTGCTCTGCTGGCTGGTAAGTTTTTAATAGCCTTACATATCTTTTTCACTGAGAGATATTTACCCACATTTACTCTGGATTCCTCATTAACTGCAGGCAAAAGCAAGGAATAAATTAATCACCTTTTGTCATACTCTCCAATGGGAGTGGTATACAGGGTCTGTTAGCATACTCATCAGGTAACAATTGAATAATTATGTTAAAATCCAAAAGGAAATCATGCCCAATTGATTTCACATGACAAGGATAAACACTTCCATTTCCTTGACCTTACATTCTTTGGCTAATAACGTTTAGGAGGTTACCCCACTGGCCAAGTAGAACAACTTGTATCCATCTCATTTGTCACAAGTGGATTGAAATTAGATGTGTTTTTAATTAGCATTGAAGCTTTTCATTTCCCAAGCTACTCATTTAATGGTATACTCAATATATTTGTACCATTTTTCAACTTTACCTATTTCCTGATATACATGGTTAGGTCTTTCCTTGTTCTTATCTATATCTGACTATTTATTCACTACTGCATATACTTTGCAAAGCTACTAAGTGACAAAAATGTTACATGGACCCATAACATATTTCATCTACAAATCCAAAAATCCTCAATATTCTTTGCCAAAAAATCAAAACCTATATCTCTGCTACTTATAAGCAACAGATACTGATTTCCACTGTGACACTGTAGTAGCGGCAGTACTATTACACAATTAAAGCATTAGCAAGGTCTCATCTGAGGCAATCCCTGACATAATAGTAACATCAATGATATAACAGAAGTGATGGTTATTACCTAGCCAAAAATATAATCTGCTCAAGTTAGCACATCCAAAAACATAATGTGTATAATCTTTCACTGTAGGATGCATTGTCCTCCAAGCATACAGAAGACCTTATCCTCAATGGATGATTTGTAACTGCTGTAAGCTTTGGAGATCTGACATTCCCTTCTGGAATCTGAATTAACAAGGGATTGTTAACAGTATTAATTTGCTCAAATAGTTACTTATGAGTCAACATATATACTGATTTCACCTCCAGGACATATTGCTTAAATGGCCCAACAGCATTATCATCATTAGTGCATATAAAATTAACTAGGGCAGCCTGCATTGATGTTGCAGATAGTAGGAACAAAAACCATGTATCATGTCAATAAGTAATAGTTTTAACTAATTACCAATCAAGAATGTTATAAAATAAAATAGAAACTCCTGCTATAGATGACATAGTGTAAAACAAAGGCAAATTTTCTCCATCTCACAATACTTTCAAATGCTTGTTTTTCTTGCTTTTGGTTTTCTGAAGAAGCACCACACTCAGTTTGACTTGAATATGCTCATTTAAGATAGTATTATCTTTTATAGTAGTAAATGTACATTAAAAAAAACATGTAACACAAGAAAGTTTTACTCTATCCACTGTTAATAAAGCAGGGCTGTGAATTACCATCCAGAGTAAGACAGTTCATCTAATACTATGTACATATGATGATACCAGAGCTGTACAGTCTTAAAACTGTTAATATGGTAAACATGACCAGGACTGCCAATTAGGAGACCTAAACTAAAGAAACGGGTGTACTAATATAATGTTTTTGAGGAGTTTTTATATGTACTCAATGATATTTTGTATATTCTTCTATAGATAAGATGTGCGGGTATTTAAATGGTATTGATTGAGTGATGTTGTTTCCGCTTTTTTTTCTCTTAGGAGTTTTCTGAGGAAGTTGGTGTATTATAACCAACGAAAAGCTTGGGAGAAGCTTAAACCTAATAAATTTTGTTCGTTTTATATTTTGGTGACTTGGAGTTTTATATTGGTGTTCTCGAGGGATGGAGGAGTTTCGTGCATCTCATCTCTTTTGCAATTTGAGAGACGACAAAGGTTTCTCACAAAGAAAATTCAAGGTTTTCATCAGCTATCCTATGCAGATTGGCTGAAATCACTGTCACTTTATTCCGTTGCATACAGACTACTAAGAGGTGATCTCTGCCTTGCATATAAGGTGATCTCTGATCCTGCTTTATTGGAAATGCTACACATCCGGAAGTCAAATGTCACATGAGTTAATCACTCTAAAGGCCTAAACCTGGTATGTGACATCAATAGAACCTGCTTGAGGGACATATTTATCTACCAGAGGTTTCCACAATTTTGGAATAGACTCCCACTTCACATCAAACAGCGCAACTCATTGACCTTCTTCAAACACAATCTGGATAATTGGATGGGTAGCCATAAATTCACCCTGGGGATTCCACCCATGTCCCTCTTGGACAGGGGCAATAGGTGCTGATCATGGTAACAAGGGTAAAATTTGTCTAGTCTTGTAAGGGCCCTTGGGCCATTAGCCTAGTAACTTCCTATGATCCTGTGATCCTTTAACCTGCCGAATGAAATAAAAACCTTCACCAACCTAGACAATGCTTCATCTGTCATGAAAAAAACAACAATATTATTCCCATTCCAGAAGACATGGACTGGTCATCTTCTTTCCTGAAAAGAGCTTCGGAAAAAAACTCTATGACTGATTAAAAAAAAAAAAAGCAAAATAATCTATGCTTGTGAATACCAGCAAAACCATAAAAGCATCAACCTCTGAAATACTTCTTTTTATTTAATTATCTTTAATGCTATAACAGCTATTATCAGAACTTATAATATCAATGATCAAAATCTAAAATTGGTAAAAAACAGACAGATAACTAATTCCTTCTTTGCTTACTGTCTTTAGTGACTAAACCATGGGTTTATTCAAGTATAACAAGCAACAAATACGTCTCTACTATGATGTCATATCAATTCTTACAGGTAAATATTTTCTTGATTTATAGCTTAAATAATTGTTTCAAATAATTGTCTTCAGTTTATTTCGTTTAATCTCCTTAAATGGTTGGATTGTAAAGCAGATTATGGGGTTCATTGTGTTTATCGGCTTACTTCTCATGTTGGGGTTTTGACCCTAACTACTTCCCCTCTACTTGGAAGTAGAGAGACTGATTTGTGTGATTTGTTTGTGAAGATGCATGGTTACTTGCTCCATTTTGAGATACTGGCAGAGGTGTATGAGTAATGTGTGGATCTGTGTTGTTGTTCTTTTCTTCATTTGTTCACTTGTTGGTTTACCACCTTAAACCTAAAGGGGGAAAAAGTACTTATTTCATCTTGACTGTTATAGTCAGAAGAGATTTCTATTAGAAAATGTTTGCATTTACCTTGAAACATTTTCAGTACTGCTTTTGGGATTGGATCTTTCTTTCACAGCTGTGGACTGTGTGAGGTTCTATGTGCTGTAAGTGCTTCCATTATATTGTTTCTTCCTGTGTCGAGCAGACCGGGAATACTTCCTTTCTCCCTATAAATGAGCACTCTTAATAGTAAAAAGTAGACTGAGATCATATAAACTTATAACTGATTTGTGTAAGAAGTAGGGAGTGACTGTAGAATGATAGAATTAGCATTTGTAGAATTTATACAAGTTAAATTAACTAAGTTTATAAGGACTAGCCATAAGGAATTTAGACTTTAAAAAATCAACAGAAGTATTGGACATTTAAAATATAATACACATACCCAATGCATAAGGAGTTGCTGGATTTAACTACTGCTCTTTTGCATGTCTGTATTAATTAGAAAAACAGCTCTTTTCCCTGGTTGCATTTCTCAACATGATACCACATGCTTTATTGTCTTATTATAAACTATTTCAGCTTATTAAAAGAGAGCTCTGGAAATAATATAACTTCCAGTTCCTTAAATTCAGTTACCTAAGCCAGTATTGGAGTATATAAGAAAGACTAGTTTGACTCTGACTTTGTCAAAGTACCTTATTTTGCATTGCTTACTATTAAATGAATTCCTGATGTTGTAGCCCAGCTGGAGTGTCAGCCAAGTAGTTGTTCATCACGTCAAACTCCCTATAACCTCTAGCTATAAGACCAGTTGTTCTTATTAGGATACTTGCTTTTTCAACATTTTTTGTGGGAGAAAGAAGGAAAAACTCAGTAAAATATATTGGACCAAGTCTGGTTCCATACAGAGTTGCTATAGTCAATAGTAAGTATTTTGAACTACTGTCCTGTATTATTAACAATAGCCTTATATCTACTGACCAGGAAATCACAGTGTTACATTGGGATTTATTTTTTGAGAACTATTATACAGGGAAGGAAATAAATGGTGTATTACATGAGAGCTTATTATGACAGTAGGGGAGAGCAGCCCAAAGGGCTAGATCTATTTGTGAATGCATTGTTTCCTATGGGTTGTGTACATTCAAGAAGAGAAAAAGACAATGCCATTTTGTGATGAATGTAATAAACTGTCGCTGTCCTTAATTTCAAGTCTGGCTGCTAAAATAGAATATGCCTCTCATTAATGCAGTTTAAAAAAATATATTATTGCACAGTGGAATTTGTCAGATCCTTTGCAGATGTTTCTAAATTCTTCAACACTTCTGCTTTTAATGCTGTTATATTGTAGTCAGAGTACATGATTCTTGTATTCTCTTCACATCCTTGAGGGACACAGGACTCATGACTGAAAAAGAAGGTCAAATAGCTGTTCAGATAAAGTTAATTATTATAATTTTGCAAAGGACAAAGGCTCTTATGAGGGTTAAATATTAATTGAGATGGGATTATTTACCTACATTATTTCAAATGTTATTCCTTTGATAATTAAATGTGAACACATAGTAGATTGTAAGTTATCTAAAAAGGAGTGGGAGGAAATATTAACATTATGATATATATTCTAGGCTGAACCAGTTTAAATGATATACTATTAGATGGGCACAACTGTGGCATAAAAACCCAGTAAACCTGCAGATGTTAAGCAAGGGAAGAAGAGCACACAGTTGGGAAAGTACATGCGTCACTGTTTTATTATAGTTTTACTTTGGATACTCCAAATACGTTATAGATTTATGTTAAGGGTAGTGACCAAAAAGTAAGTAAATATTGGACTTAAATCTAATTAAATAACTTAATATTAGCAGAACAATCAGGGTTTTACCCTAAAATTGTTGGTTGGTTCTCATTAAATCTGTGATTTTGGTAAATTATTGAGGTGATTTAGAGTTTGGACTTATTCAGTAAAGGCATACATTTGAGATCAGGATTAATTATCTTTAGAAGAGTGTATGATGGAACAACTTCTGCTTTTCTGGAAGCTTTTCAGGTTTATTAGGACACAGTATGAAGCCAATACCTATCTTTGGGCCTTTATTCTCCCCATTCTGTGAGGCTTTGACCTGACTTTGTGTTGGGAGTTTGAGGGATATGATGAGGATCAATATATAATAGTCGATTCTTGGGAAACACATCTATAAATATATCTCTGTTCACCTGTTATACACCAATTAGAATTTCTTCAGTATTTATTCTTTATAGTGTATGTTATAATCATAAATGTACAGCACTAGCAACACTATTCATTACTGGATTCGTAATATTTTAACAAGTTAACATACATTATCATTAACAGGGCAAATAAGAACTAGTAAAGTAAGTCCTTTCTAATGAGTTAATTGATGAATACAAATAGATGCTTAAGTAATATTTTGTTATACTTACTGCTACAGTACATTTTAGGTGGCACCTTTTACTAGTTACATTTTTTTTTCATTTTCTTAATGACAACAGTCTCTAACATTAACAGTTTCATACTTATACCTACACAATATTGATAATTTCTCTTATGTTTTGATAATGACTTTATATAGTTTCCATTAATTACTTCTTAATCGATAGAGCTCAACTTGGCATTGCTCATTCGTTATGTTGGTTAGTCTGATGGATCATTTGTTAATCTATTGGGCTAGGAATTCTGATAATTCCATGTTTGATGTTAAAGTTCTGTATTTACATTGTAATAAAGTTTCATTTATTATATTTATCATTCTTCTTTTCTTTAGGCCTGGATTACTATTTCATAGTTTCCTAGTAATCAATAGTCTTATATTATTCATAATAACTAATTACTTATGTATTTCTATTGTATTTTGTGGTGGAGAATTGTATTGGGATCTAGCAGTATTTACTTAAATATCTATCTATCTATATCTATATATATATATATATATATATATATATATATATATATATATATATATATATATAACTATATATAAAAGTATAAACAACTATTTAAAAAAATATTTAAAAACTTAAGAAATGATTGCTATTTTTGTAAGGTACATAGACACTAGGCTATTCTTTGTGTCTTTTATTTAACAAATGAATACAATTCTGACCAAAACATCAAGAATAGCCTAACATCTATGTTCCTTCCAAAATAGCAAAAGTTTCTTAAGTATATATATATATATATATATATATATATATATAGAGAGAGAGAGAGAGAGAGAAACTTAACTGTGTTATTGTTAAATATTAGTGGTTTAAATAATCCACAACAAAAAGATCAGACCTGTTAAGGTATCTAAATAATAACAAAACACAAGTCATTTTCCTTCAAGAAACTCATTTCAAAACAACTGAAAATGATATTTGGAATCCCAGTAACTTCATAACTCTTGTACACTCTTCTTATAAAACTACAATGCAAGAAGTAATGATACTTTGGGAAAAAAAAGCACCGCTAATCCCCAAATAATCTATTACAAATATGAAGATCAAAAATGGCTTTTCACCCTTGTTATTTTAAAATTTAATAAGAGAAAATGGACTTTTGTCATTATCAATTGGTTTCCTGGTATGGGGAAAATATTGTAAAAAAATCTAGACATCATAAAATACTTATAAAGGTAATGTAATACTAGGAGAGATTTCAACTGTATTCTGGAAAATCGCTAATAAAACAATATTAAGACTTATCCCAACAGCAAAAATCCTTAAAAATGGATTATCTTAATTTACTTGATACATTTAATATGAAGGATACTAAATTACTGCTCTTTTCTCATCAGGAGAAGTCTCATATGGCATTCAAACAAGAAGAAATGTAGTTTCCCATGATTTGAGTACCAGAATTTCACATTTTATCATAATTCCATGTCCTATCATGATGCCCTTATCTTTAAGTTTCAAACTGATTTTAAAAGATTATCCTTTTCAAGTAGAACTCCAGCTTACATTACTAAAATCAAAGATTTCAGACCATGGCTAATCCTAGAATTATTTTTTTTCTTGAAACAAATACAGCATCAGGTGTCAATATAGTTATGATTTGGGACTCCTTAAAAGCTTAAATTTATGGTAGAATTCTTATTTGGTATAATATAAAATTAAATAATGGGTCTCAGAACTAGAAATATCCAGTCTCAACTTCTAACAGCTAAGTACAAATTTTCCAAAATAATAATTCTAATATAAAAAAATAGACGAACTAAACAAACAATATCTTGGCATTTTATTTCATAAATCAAACTTGGCAATAGAATATTTATCACTTAAACATATGCATAATTTATCAACGAGAGTTAAAATGCATTTAAAAGCTAAAAATAGAGTAAAAATAAAGCATGAAGGTACTAAAGAAAACCTATCAGACATTGGAAATTTTTTTGATGCCTTTAAATATCATTATACTCTTAATAATAAAGCTGTCAATACAGATATCAGCTCTTCAAAATAAAATCTAGACTTTCTTAATATTAAGAAAATTCTAGCAGAATTAAAAACTAAACTTCAAACACAAATCTCATATAAAGAAATTACAGATAAAATTAAAAAATGAAAAACCAACAAAGCTCCATGAATGGACATTATAATAATAGAAATGTATAAACATTTTCTTCTATCCCATCATTCTTTCATAAAACTTTGATTGAAATTCAATCACAAGGAAGAATTTCTTATTCTTGAATATATTCATTAAAAAACCCCTATCATAAAAGAGAGTAAAGATCCTCAGTTTTGCTGCTCTAACAGACCCATCTCTCTTCTACATAATGATTACAAGATTTTTATGACTATTATTCTGATAGAATAAGAGAACCCTTAACTTATATAATCTATCATGATCAAACAGGTTTTATACATAATAGATATACTCATGATAATATTAGAAGGATGTTAACCCTTACTGATGTCTTAAATAAGAAAAATGAAGAAGCCATGATAATTGGTTTAGATATTGAAAAGGCGTTTGGCTCCTTAAATTGGGATTATTTATTTAAAGTTCTAAATTTATTTGGCTTACTGCCTTCTTTTATTTCTCTATAAAAACATTTATAATAACAACTTAGATGATTGTTAAACTAGGTCCTTTTACTTTGGAATCCATTCCCCTAACCAAAGGTACTAAACAAGGTTGCCCTTTATCCCCAATCTTATTTGCTCTTGCTATTGAAATCTTTGCTATTCCATTCTTAAATAATCCAAAGATTAATGACCTTGATATATATAGTCAATAGTCTTCCAAAGTTATGTTATTTGCAGATGACATTTTACTAACATTACGTAATTCAAGAGTAATTCTCTCAGAAATGGAATCTTCAATAAATTTATTTCAGTCTATCTCAGTTTAATCAATCAAAATCTAAATACATTATATTAAACAAAAAGAAAAAAGAAAAATTTGTAAAAATCACATTATTGGAAAACAAAAAAATCCCCTTGATTATCTGGGTATAGCTCTACTTAGTTCTGTAGCAGAGACAATAACAGCTAATTATAACAATATTGTAAAATTATAAAAAATATCTGATAAATGGAATCAACGTGTCATCTCCTTTGAAGATAGACTTTAATTAATAAAAATTATTCTTCTATCCAAAATACTATATATTACTCAAGACCTATCTATTTTCCAGATAAAAAGTGCCTTATTAATGATATAAATAAGTTCTTATTAGAATCCCTGATAGAAATAGAATAGCTTTTCTTCATCACATCAGACCATGGGATGAGGGGGGGATTAATTTCCCAGATATTGAAACCTCTATCAAAGCTTCAGTATTTAAAATCATCTCAAACTGGGTAGATCTAAATTATATTTCTAACTGTGAACATTTACATGTAACTATTTTACAAAATGATAATTTTTCAGCTAACTTCTCCTTAAAAGATCAGACTAATACATTCTGGGACTGTCTTTGTTATATTACACAATATAATATTTCTAAATCTACAAAATTTAATTTCATAAACTCTATACTTAACAATTTAAAAAATATTCTTGCTAATATCGACACTAAAATTTCATTTAAAGCTTTAATTCCCTTTAGTATACTCACCATTTTTTTTATAAAGTTCGTAAAAACATATTTATTTCTTGGGAAACTGAAAATTTTACTTGTTGACAACACTGTATTAAAGAACTCAGAGCTAATGAAATTCATCAACTTATAAAAGATTTTGATTTGGAGTCTCATGATTGGTTACTGCTTCAAAATGTGATAGCTCATTCCCATGAGCTCTGTAAAACTCTTAGTAATTATTTTTAAAGAAACCCCTAAAATGATAAACTATTTATATGAAATTATCTGCAATAAATCCCAAATTGGAAATATAACTTTAAAATTATGTAAAATGTTAATAAAATATCAGACAAAACCACAAGATAATAATTGAAATTATATTACTGTGGGTCATATGTCTTGTTTCTCCTATGAGAACAAATCACAAATTTTATCTTCAGTCAAACTTACATCTTGGTCACAATATTGGAGTATATTTACCTAGAAATTTTTTCATAGAGCATTCATAACTCCAAATAAGAAAGCTAAATTTGATAAAACCAGCAATATGTCTTGTTGAAGATGCAAGCAAGAATGTAAAACTGGTTTCTCATGTTTTATAACTGTTCTCTATTGAAACTATTTTGGTGTGATTTAGATTATTATTTTTAAAAAAAGCTTTGTTTTCTGACTCATTTTCATTATCAAAATCTTTAATTTCATTTAATGTCAATGATGACCTTGCTTTGAATAAGGATAACCTATCTTTACTTTGGACTATACTTGTGGTCGCAAGGAAAAGTATAACTAAAGAATTGAAATCCACTGCTGCACTACTTTTTGAAGACTTTTTATCTTTTCTAAAAGAAACAACTCACAAGGAAACCAAAGTTAAAGAACTCAGGATATATCCTAAACCTTTCATAAACAATTCTTGGAAGATATGTCTCATTGACATTCATCAACTGGATCTCCATAATGGGAAATATACACTGTTTATTTATTTTCTTTATTCATCTAGGAGTATAATGTTTAAATTTATTTCAGGCTTTTGTATATATTCTAAATAGTTTATTATGGCTAAATTATTTCTACTAGTTATTATAATATTATAATGTATTAATTCATTATCTTGTTAACAAAAAATAAAAAAATAAGTAAAAATGCAATGAGAAGAAAAAACACTATTTTTTAAACAACCACCTTCACATTTCAAAATATGCAGTAAGAGACTAGCAAGTAAAAAAATTCCATCCCTCAAACACATTGTTGTAGCTCCTGTAAATATTATTAAAGAAGGTCTGTACTACCATAATATGGTTTATAGCCCATAAGTATTGAAAGTTCTACTTGAGAAATAACATTAGGTTACATTGGGAAACACTTTCAGTGCCCAATACACTGTTGTCCAGATGGCCTTATATACACACACAGTGCATTTTCTGTTGTTTGACAATCAGATGTGTCATATATGGAACTTATTAGTTGGAAATCACATCCTGATATAAGGATTCTTCAGTTTGTGGAAATAATTATATTTATATATGTAACATAAGGTAAACAAAGCAGTCAAAACAGGATAAAAATCTCCCTAAAGACATAAAAAAATCAGATTCCTAATAATGGTATGACACATTCAGCAAAAAATCAACACCCCCTTTTTATACATGTCCACATTAAAGTCAGATCTTGGCAGTGCATACATCATGGACATAAAGAAAGAGAATCACACCCATATATAGCAGACAGAGGCAGTAATCATGTTACAAGAGCATTCTAATCACATACCAAGTCAGTCCCATTGGATGTGATTGTTTCTGTTAATTCATGTTAGTATTTCACACGCATCTCAGTTTCTTCTGGGGTACATCATGAGCCATGCAGAGACCATTTCTGTTATGACAGCACCTTCTTGTCTCCCTCTGGTTTGTTAATGGAGTTATATCTGCTTTGATTCTGTTGTTGAACATTAGAGGCATTGCCTCCATAGATTAGAGCTAGGCATTCCCAGCATCCTCACAGCATTATCTAATACTTCACATCCCATTTTTGTTTATTTTGAAAACTTAGCAGGGATAAAGTACTGACCCTGTCCCATTCCGTATATATCTGTCCAGATAAAGTAAATTTCTCTGTAAATTTGAATGCAATTTTCTTGCATTTTGACTTCATAAACTCTTCTACCTTTTTACAGGAATCTAGCAGCACTTGCATATTAATCTTCGTAATCCAGATATTACAGCAGGGAATTTAAAATTAATTTATATCCCAGGCCTATGTGACCTCAAACTTAAGGCAGCATCTGCTTGCTTTTACCACAGAGTGATGTACTACAGTCTGGTCTGATTCAAAATTGGCAACCTACCATTTTCAAATAAGGATCCAACACTCTTGCTTTACATAGGTCTGCTTTCCATCATTGCAGTTGCAGCACTTTAAAATAAAATGCCTGAGCAAATTATTTTGCTTACTTTTCATAATATTTCTATGGGCCTGTGCTACCTCTAGTTCATGTCTTGCATCCAGTAGTGTACTCAACTCCCTCTTGATAAATGCAGGGGGATCAGAGTCTTCCACATTTTCATGAAATTTAATAATTGCTTCATTGTTGCATTAACTGCAGTTTGTTGTATTAACCACAGTTCTTTAGGTCATATAACTGCAGTTCCAGTTTGTGCAGGCTGAATGAGTTGCCCCAATGGCCCATTATTTAGATATCTTATTTTGCTGCTGAGTTAATGCAGCATGTGCCAAATGTAGTTGTGTGTTTTGGCTTGTAGCAACTGACTTTATCTGTTAGATATCTAAGGAAATTGTCTATAGAATATCAAAAATCATCTCTAAAGTTGCTTATATAGCTAACAGCTCTTCAATAACCACCAAGGAAATGGTCACCACCTTAAAAACAGACCAATCACACTGTTGTGGTGAAATACTGATCATTTCTGCAACCTACTAGTAGCAAATCACATCAGAAATAGGGTGTCACATTCAGTAGCCCTAACCACTTCATCATTACACAAACTGAGTAATTCTGAGGCTCCGAGGATACACTTAAATTGTAAACAGAAGTGGCAAACATGAAGCTAACTGTTCAGAACATTTCCATGCTCAGTCCTATGCATACTGCTTGTTTACAAGGTTTTTCAATGAATTCTTTGCTGTAACCAAACCTAAACCTTCTGGATTTCACCATGAGACATAACAGAAAAAATAGTACAGATATTAATAAAATAGTAAATATTTGTTAGGCAATATTTTACTATAGCTATATCTCTTCTTCTCTGGTTTATAATACTATGGCTGGAATGGATCCTATTCCTAAGTCATAGTATGATTAGAGTTAATGCAATTAGTATCATTTCAGTCTTTTGGGGTTAGCCAAGAATGCTCATCTCGCCTCTTGCAATGTGTCCAGAATTGCCTCCTTCTGTAATTCATGCAGGGTTATATGTACTGGTAGCATATCTAAGTACATCTGTGTTATTTTTATTATACATATTGCTCCTGCAACTATTGGGACTGTTTGGGTGTCTTTCTTCCATTTTGCTCTCATTTCTGCCTGCAAATCCTGGTATTTTATGACTTTTTGTCTTTATGTATATAAGGCACTGTAATCAGTGGGTGTGGCAATTTCAATGATCAATGCTTTGTCTTTTTTATGGACTACTATATCTGGTTTTCTCACATCTGTTTTTTGTCTGTTGCTAATGAATGATCTCATGTGACATAAAACTCATCAGTCTTTATAATGATTTGTGGGTCATGTTTCCAATGCTTCTTAACTACTTCTATACTGTAACAGTCATGCCACATTATTGTGGCTTTCAGTATATAGGCCATCTACCATGAATGTATCATACCCAGCGACAAGATGCACAACTGTTTCCATTTTTAACAGAACTTGCATTTGTCTATTATCCCATCCTTTCAAAGGATTTTGTAAACCAGACTGCACATAGACCACTCTCCATGGCCATCATTATTAGACTTGCATCTTTTGATTTCAGTTCACCTCTCCTTAACAATTCCTGTGTCAAATCTTGGTTAATATAAAGATGTTCTAGGAGATCTCTGTACTTGACACTATATTTATGGGGTTTCCAATTTTCTTTCCTTCCCATGTAGTCCTTTTCTTACATTCTTTCTTCCATTTTTGGTGGATTTATTTGCTCTGATCTTATCTACTTCTGGTTTTATTACTATTCCTGCTTGATACCAAAATGCTTCTGCTAAACTAAGCAACAGTGTCATCTTAGACCTATTCTCTTTCTGCTTTAAAACTTTCAATATGTTTGAATCTGATGAGATTACCATATTGGATGCAATCCCGTGATTGCAGATCTATACATATAATCAATTTTAAGGAGGCTCATACCTCCTATAGAGCCAGGAATATGTGGTATAGACTGATTTTGTGTATTATTTATAAGCAATAAACATTTTTCCTTTTAGAACAGACAATGCAAATTGATTTATAGCTTGGTCTTTACTCCTAGATGTCAAGGCGTTTTTCAACATCAGTTTTAGTCTCCTGCAGTATTGTTTATTGAGCTTTAGTCTCATTTTTTATGTTTTATTGTCACTCCATCACCTCTTACCAAAGTATGTACAATCCCTTCTGCTCAAGTTCCATTATATCACATGCCTGTCCCAGACTGATATTTTCTAGGTGCTACAGCTTTCCTATTTCAATGTTGCTTTTGCACATTTATCAAGATCAAATGCCATTTGTATAAAATCTGAGAAAGTTTTAACCATTGGTATTTGTGCTTTTGACTCATTATCTGACGAACTACACAATTTTAAGTCATCCATAAAAATAGATGAGAAATCTTTAAATAAGGTTGCTTTCTGAGAGCCAAATTTTAACCATACCTATTCTGTTAAATAAATAGCTTAATGGGTTATGGGCAGGACAAAAGGCAGTGAAGACAAATAATTTCCCTGGAATATTCACTTTTCAATGTTTATCCCCTAGTAATAATTTGCCTTTTGACATGGCTCAAGTGAAAAGTGCTTTGCCACTGTTTCATGGTCACTGTAATGTAATTGATCAATAAAGGAAGTATCTTAAACATCTGTAAATATGTCTTTATTCATGCATATAGGATGTTGTCTAATGCTTTTTTTGTAATCTATCCATAGTGTACTTAAATTCTTCCACATTTTTACAATTCTCTAGTATGGCTTTATTTAGCAACACTTGATCCTTTGTTTCATATTACTTTCTTTTGTTACCCTTTTGCTCTATTGCCATAACTGCTTTTTTCTAACCGAGTATTAATTCTGTCTGTACCAAATTCTACTTTATATTTTGCATATTGTCTGAAGGCAAGTTATTGGTTATATAATTCTTGGGCTGGCCTGCAGGTTTACTCTTAAGGAGGAGTAGCATCCTTCTATTGTTAACCAGGTTAATGTCTATCTGAGATGAGCATATAAATAATTCTTATTCATAGGTGAAATCTTGCAAAGATGTTAATACCTTTATCCAGAAGTTAGGTACATCATCTAGATATGGGGATTTTCAGTTAGGAGCTTTTCTTAATTTTCTCTCAATTTCGTTGTCCATTACTTCATCCCATTTCATATCTTCACATTAGAGCTCTTTACTGTTTCTTTTAATTCTTGTATCCATTCAGCATCTTTGTTATGTTCACTGGGGTTTTCATAAATATTTCTCCAACATGTGGAGATTTTTTTCCAGTGGTGGTTCTTTGGCTTCTGCTTATTTTCCCAGTTTTCCATAAACCCTTTTGGGTCATCAATGAATTGCTTGTTTTTCTATTTTTCTTTCATATTTATCTGTATTTGAACTAATTTTTTTTCTGTTTATGTTTATATTTTTTGTTTATTATTGGGAATAATATATGATAGATCCTGGTTTGTTTTAATAGTGCACTTTGCTTTTACAGCATCTATCTTTCTAAGCATTTTTAATTATCTGCTCCCTTTTCTATATTCTTCTAACAGTGATACATCTTGTCTTAATTACTTTATAGTTTTCTCTACTGAATGCTTCCATGGTGGCATTGTACTTGTTCCTGTTATTTCCTTTATTACTGTATATTTTTGGTAACACTTATCTATTATCAGTTTTTACTGCACAGCAATGTATCCTATTTATCTTAATAGTTGTCATTACCATGTTCATTTATTTTAGCAATCTTTAAACATTATGGGTTTTATTTACTTTCTGTATTTATTTCTTTCATCAGTCTTAATATGTCTATCCATCTGTATTAAATCAAGCAGGTCTTCACTTAGATCATTTTTTTCTGGATGGAGAGTATCTTCGTTTCTCTCCATTTCATCAGCGTGTTCTTCAGAAAGCTCCAGAACATCTTCCTTTGACATATCCTCTTCAAATGCACTGTACTTCATCTGCTGCCCCTTCATATGGGGAAATAACTGGTCCATCATTCCACATTAGCTGCATCAGATTTCCTACTCCTACCCTTGCTGTGCAACCTCAACTGAACTTTTGTACCAGTATCCTACAGTAGGCTCTAGAGCATTACCATGTGCCAAGTCTCCAGATCCCTCCAGCTCTGCTTACTTCTCCTTAATCTTGGTCATATTGCTCCATCATGCAGTGACTTTGCTTGGTTTGGGTTCTCCAAATTTAATCCTTAACTTCATAGATAATCCATAACTTCATTTTCTATTTGTCTAAGTTCTACCTTACCAATCCTCTTTTCTGTATTCCCCCTTGTTTCCTTATTTGTTGATTTGAGAAAGTTTCCACTTCCACTTCTTCAAATATCTTTGGAGGTGCTTTTTGGTATTGTTTAGTTTGGCTTTCTGCTTTACATAAATATCGCACCATTCCAGATCTCTTTTTCTTTCCATTTCCATGCTTCTTTTCTGCACTTTTCAAAAAATGTCTGCGTTTTGCTGTTTATATTTCCCCCACTTCGTATGTTGCATCTTTTTCCAGGTTGCCCAAAGTTTCTTTATCTTTGCAGTGCTTTTCATGGATCTGTTGTATTAATAAATAAAAATGTTTATTTGTAGCTTTTGACAGTTTTCATATGCCAGTATTTTTCTTTCCACTAATTTCTCTCTTAATTTTTCTGCACATCCTTTGTCAGGAAATTCTGGGCTTCTTGCATAATAATAATAACAATGCATAATTTCTTTCTTATCTTTAACAGTTTACCATGCCATCTCAATGCCTTATTTTTAGCCTGTCAGTTTTTGTGTTTTCTGTGGACTACTTCCTTCTGCCACAGGAAAGCCATTCCCCTCCTGAGCCTGGCCTAACCCTGTGGTCAGACAGTTTCCATATCCTTAGGAGTCTGCACTGCATTTTCTTCCAGTCCTGGCCTCAGTAAATACACCAGGAGTTGGCAGTTTTTTATCCTGGGACCTGTGCACTCAGTCTTTTTTATTATTTATTTATTTTTATTTAGCCTAAAAAGATTTATTGGGCAATGTTTTACTATAGTTTTACCCCTTAAACTCTGTATTGTGACTTAAGACATTTCCTGTGGGACTTCATCAGCTTTATGCATTAAGGCACCAAAGTTCTAAAAATACAAAGAAAAAAATCTGCAGCGCAGTAGCAGCAGTACTACAGCAGTACTGCAACAGTATTACAGCAGTACTGCAGCAGTACTACATAACCTCACTTTTACACAGTCCCCGGGATTCATGAAGCTCGGCGCAAGGCCAGTGTAAGGCTTGTGCCAGCCGTGCGGTGTATATATGGAGTAATCGCACCATATGCATATTAATGAAGCCGCGCAGCCACCACAGCCACATGCATAGGAAACGTGCGCGAGTGCATGGGGCGTAACGAAGTTGCGCATGGAGGCGTGTCAATGTCAGCTGTCGATGAGCAACCTAAACTGCTGAATATTATATTCTGCCTGCAATAGTAATCACACCTATCAGTGTCCGTAGATACTGAAATGTATGCAAAGCATGCAAGATAGTCCCTGCGAACAGAAAATGAAGAAGCAAACACAAATGCACGGAAGGGAATAACAGGTCCCTACTCTTGAACAAATGACATGAAAACCGTGTGCCCGTAGTCCAACGTAGTGTTGATAGCTATACCATGTGGAAGTGAAACGTATCATATGTTAGCGCACCGCCAGTAGGTACATCCAGCCCAATGGAGAGGGTCACCAGCTGACCCATAATGTGAAGGAGGGTGCATAGCTGTGCAGATGTGTCCATAACAAAATACACGAGGAGAAATGTAGATATATGTAGTGACCGTATGTCCGAATCATATCCCACAAGGCATGTAATAGTCACATACAAAAGGTATGTCCGTATGTCACATACCAAATGTGATAGGAAATAGCATACGCATGTAAACGAAACAGAAGGAGCATATAAACAGCTATAACAATAAGGACACATGTAGGCCAAAAGGAACAGTATGATCCGTACCATCGACTAAGATTACCACCTGTCCCACTTTGCGAGTGACAGTCCCTCTGTGGGCAAATGTGTCCTGACACAAACTTGTAAAAATGGCAAATGTCCAGAGAATATAGGACATAATTATTCCGTAGATGTCATGTAATAGTTGCATTAAACATTTTTCACTGAACGTATATTACATAAATGTCATAAGAAACAGAATAAGACACCGAAATGCTACAAGAATAAGCTTAGATATAGGCAAGAATTGTAAGTTCTATCTGCCGAACTGACCATGGGTATGTGTCGCCTGTAAAATATGCTGTGTTCACCGCAAATGTCACACTGTGGCCAATTGAAAAGGTGGAAACACAACCGTCGACTGTGGGGAGGCATTGTCCACAACAGTCAGACATGTGTAAGGAGTAGCTTGGACACAGGAAAAGGTGCCATCCTACCAATGAGTACAACAGGCTGGCAAAATCTGGAAGTCAGCGGTATAATCCGAATGTGTATGTGACACAGTCAAATGGGTAGTACCCGGATATACCAACCAAGTAATGAAAGTGAAGTATGGGTGTGTACCTATGTGTGTGAGGTATAGCATGTGGAAAGCAAACATGGCAGGGTAGTCCACACAACCATAAAGGTACCTGACACATGTAGGGTAGTCAATGTGTTTCTCTGGCCGTGTCATGGGCCAACAACCAAAATAGTGCTCTATGGGGTGTGATGAATTTGCATGTGAGGGGTGGATGGTTAATGGTAAAATCCTCAAAGGTGATACTGTGTCGTATGCAGAAAAGGTGAACCAGAGGTGTATGAGGAGGCAGCGGGTGAAGTGGAAAGAAACACAACCACATGTAGAAACAGCTGCAAGACAAGCAGACAGGCCATAGTGTAGAACACAATCCCACAAACATATGAATATGGAAATGTGCGAGACAAATGTATAGATATGTCACCGTCACATACCCACAGATGGGTCCTGATGGAACTGGCCATAACAAATGCAACACACCTGGATGCATAATGGCCTACCCAGCATACCCTCCACACCAGACAACCTGCCTCCATACCAGAACGTCCACCAAATCCAGCCCTACTTGGTCCACTGGTTCGTTGCAGACACAGCTACACACAGTGACCCCTACGCATATGTAGTAGGTATTGTCACCCTAGGCAGTTTCAGGATTGCAAACCATGTATCGCCTGCATGTAAAACCCCCTGCACGTTTTTGTAAAGCCACAAATATCTTCGGTATCTGACTTGTTTTGGTCTTGTCCAATTTTTGGGATATCCCTCATGGGATAACCAACCTGTGTAAATAGTAGAATGGGTATGACGACATAATGTCCAATCCTGTAGATATCTGGACACAAGTCAGAACATGCAGTGGAGGTCCATGACACTGTCCAGCCCTAAGTGGGCATGCATAACCTACTACCCAGGATAAAACACCTTCCCGTGACTCACGTGTCCCGACACGAATAGGAGGGAGAATATAATGTACACATTCGCATAGTGGCAAACGGCATGAGGGTGAGGAAGACACTGACGTAAACAGGTTAACCCTGATCAAGTGTGAGAGACACTGACTGTGAGCAGGCATGACCGACCATATCTGTCAACCTGTGTGAGCAAGATATCTGGACAGAGCCGTGAATACAAGTGAGACAAAGGTCCAAAAACAGGGACAATTTGTAAAGATAGCTCTTAGAAACATAGAAATATGATAGAATAACAGTTTGCACATTGGCATTAATGTCCGGAGTATGAAGTCTGAAACCCAACTGTCTGTCAGCACGTTCCAACTGCAGTCTTTAATGCTGAGCTACTTCTATGCCAGAACACAACAGCATATTACAGAGGTCCGTACCATACCACTCAACTGTCCAGATATTCGCAGAATGACCAGAGGTTTGCATCATATTGTTGTTGTGTGCCTCCGACAATCTGCACCAGTCTGGTAAATAGCTGAGGATTGACATCACTAAATAATGAGAAATATCTTGAGTTTAAGACTCCACATCCTTCAGAAAAGTCACGCTAATGCAAAACCTAGTATTCTATCAACGTTCTAAGCTTGTAAGAGAAATCGTTAAAATGTGTCCCTATTTGTCCCCCCATCATGTAAGTTTTGCACAGATTTAGTGCTCTAAGAGGTTGAGAGGTATGGTCCGTACATATTTACAGTAACAACCCTTTACATTTGTGTAATGCACATCTGCATACCTGTAGTCACTTCATGTCCAAAATAATAATCCCCGTATGACTGTATACAGGTAATAGTCAAATGTGACTGGGAACACACCTCACCGTGGAGTATGGGCTGTAACAACCCCACCCATAATATGTATTGCCAACAGAATAAGCTGCTGACAGGTGCCCAAACACCTGTGTCTATAAACACAGGTAAAAATTCATAATAGGGAGAAGCTCCCTGTCCATATGCTTCGTCTGACATTTGAACTCGGCCAGGGAAGTTCCGTTCACCAGGCGGACAAGCCTAAACCCAGATAACTACATGAACACCCTGACAATCAAATACCTGTATGTGCCAGGACTATATGCTTTGGTGTTCTGCATATCCTTGGAGTGATTAACAATGCAGCTGGAGTCCACAGCAGTAGGTAATAGGGAATGTGTAATATGTAGTACCGCGTTTTTCCCAGCAGGAGAATGGATGCCTGTGTTGTAGGTGAAGCGGTGAGGCGTATGTTGATGTAGCTAAGTACTATGGGTATGCATATCAATGAGGCAGAACACCAACAGAATAGTGGTTCTGGCATCCGGCCAACGTGAATGCAGTCCTGGTTGACCTACGACCACTGCACATATAACTTTAAAGTGTAATGAATGCGTTCGCGCTGTACACACATTTAAATATGTAAAGGTGAACGTGTGTTTCGCAGCAGTCCGTAAACCGGAATACAGATATGTAACTGTTACAGTCAGAATTATGAAAGGCCACGTAAGCACAAATATCTATGAAACATATGTAACCCACAATAAGGATATGCAAGTGCGCCTGCGCGTGTGTAATCCGCTCACAGCATAGCAAATGAATGCTGTTTTCTCTACGTTATATATACATGGCTCATACCTGTTAACCCCGTAAAGTACGAAACCAGACAAAGCCATGAAAACAACTGGTACAAATAGGGACAATCCCCAGATATTGCCCTAACAAACATAGAAAGTGGATAAAATAACAGGTGTGTCACTAGCATGGATTCTCTGAAGGGTATGAAGTCGTAACCTGAAATGTTTGTCATTATTTACCAATGTCAGTCTTTAATGATATGCCACTAAATTGCCAGATAGACACAAGGTTATGAAAAACGGACCAAAGATAAGAGGCAAACAGCTGTACATGCAGCAAAAATCTATACAGTTTAAAGGTATGATATGGATATATATATATATATATATATATATATATATATATATATTTATACACACATATATCCACAAACTTAAACCAAAGCAAATTATGAAATGAGGAATATACAGACATATGTATATATGTACATATATATATATATATATATATATATATATATATATATATATATATATATATACACACACACACACGATACATGAATAGATATATACACAACAAACATATCTCCCTGTACATATAACACATGTACATAAATAGGTCACGGTATAGCTATTATGGATAGACAGACAGACATGCATGTAAGGTGAATACACTGCTGCTTTCCAAACCATTGCCCGGAAAGTACCAGTGTGACAGGGCCTGCCAGTTCTACAAGTTAAACATGAATATAGGTGTCCTTTGCAGGACCCCAAAAATTGATCCCGTACGAAGTGCGAACCATCATCGATGCAAAAGACGTCACAGCTGCAACTATGATGTACATGCAACAGTAGCAGGTGCAAGGGTAATAACACATGGGTCGATAGACTGTATGACGTATGACCTGATATCCGGAGAGTGGGGAGTGCTCAGAAGTGTCTTCACACTTTATTATCGCTCACATTAAACATGTCTAATGGGTACTGTGGAGGGGTGTCAGGTATGGGAATCATGGGTATGCAGAAATGGGCCTAGGTGTTGGGTGGCACAGATCTATTAGGTACGCCCCATGGGAGTGATCAGTATACCTATGTGGGTATAGCACACGCCTATATTCTCCAAAAAGGTGCAACCCATCTACTGGATATTGTGTAAACTATTGGGGGAAGACGTAGGGACCGATATCAGTGTCATGTAGGCAATTATCATGGATGGACATGCGTACGACCAAGATTGTAACCATATCTGCCAAACTTTCAGAATAAGACAGCTGGACTAAGGCATAGTACATGAAATAAAAATAGGGACTATATTAAATATACCCCAGACAAAGTCAGAACGTTGATAGAATAATGGCGTAGTCAGGAATATGAATGTTATGAGAGTTAGTAATCAAGAAATAGAAATGTCAGTCATTATTACCTAACCTCACAGTCCATCATGCCTTGCCAGCAATCTACCAGAAAGGCACATTATTATGACAAATGTAACAAAATCATAGGTCAAACCTTGAGGCGTTTACACATAATGTGTACAGGTGAGAGGTATGAAGGTAACCCGTCCTAAATAAATGTACAGAACTAGTGATACTAGGTGGACAGGTGAGAAGAAAGACATCAGGACAAATGACAAAACATGCACAAGTCAAAAGCATGTATTTCGTCAAATGTGAATGACAACGTATGCCCTGTGAAAGTCAATGTGGAAGGTTAATAGACTCAAAAGACATGTGTCCCTCAGGGTGTCATGTAGTGTCACCGATACAGTGTCCCGTCCCCCATACTCGTACTTGAGCTCTGCCACTGACGGAAAGCGCAAATACCGGCGTACACATAAGGTACATGATAGAATAATTAGTGTGGATAAGCACCTGTTGGACTGTGTGAGGAATACAACCCTCTGGGTGGGTGTGTCCTGCAATAGGAATGTAATGGCATCTGGCCTGTGATGGCACCATATATTGTGTGTATCGGTGTAAGAAAATTGATATCCTGTATCAGAAACATACCTCGCAACTGTACAGAGTCTCGCAGAATGTGCAGATGTTTGCCTCATATGTTTGGTGTGTTCCTCTTACAATCTGTACCTGTCTGGCAAATACCTGAGAACTGAAGTCATTAAATAATGACAAACATTTGAGTTTAAGACCCCAAATCCTTCAGAAAAGTCATACTAAGGCAAAACCTATTATACTGTCAACTATCTACGTTTGTAAGAGCAATATTTAAAATCTGCCCCTATTTGTCCCCCCATCATGTTAGGCTTTGTACAGACATTTTGCTCTAGGAGGTTGAGAGGTATGATCAGAAACAGATACATGTCTGAGGAACAGCATTATTGGCTGCAAGATAACTCAGAAGGTATGAAAAGCGTTGCAGTAGGAAGTTCAGTATTGGCCGCAGGTATGTGCTGACATGTCAAATGACACAGCAGTCTACATGAAGTACCTATAGGGCTGTCACCTTTACCAATGATGACAGTGGGACATACCCACAGCCATGCATACACCACAAATAGACATAGCACACAGCAAAGCCTAGGCCATGATACACGAAGCCTCCGGCATGTATGAGTTGAGTGAGAGTACAGCAAGGAAAGATGACTGCCAAGCTATTCAGCAAACACCCGTAGGGTCGTGCAAGACCGCCCATAACACGAACATTGCACGGACAATGTTGGGATTTGCAACATACCCCATTTGTATGTGAAAGCTATGCAAATTATGTAAATACGCGATACATGAAACAGTAAGCTGTCCGTGCAAGAGCAGAGTTATGTGCAGAAATGTACCCAGATGTTAGGTGACTAACATTCTGCACATTGCTAAACGGAGCAATGACAGCTGCAAATACAGTATGAATACAGTCGAAGAAGCATGCCAATGTCCAAGTCCAAGGCCAGTGGCAGCTTTGTCCATTGAATATCAATAAAACAGTAGTTGTCCTCCCCCAATCTCCGGTGTGGAAGTGTAGCGCATTGCCACGAGAACGCGCTGTGCTTCAAAACAAGTCAAATATGTATAATATACATACAAAATGTAGGTTTAGTTAGATGTTAGTACGCCATGCAGATGAATGGCAAGCTGGAGACAACATGGCTACTGCGTACTGGTTGTTATGTGTGGAAGCGCTCTGTCAGAGATGTAACGAAGCATTTGTAGGCAATCTGATGCAAGTGAGGCTGAGGATAGTGAATCACAACATGTCATGCCATATGGGCCAAGCCTCTATAGTGTAGTGTAGGATAAGGGGACTATTAGAGTAGAAGATAGGTGACAACATGAGTGTGCATGTATAAAACACTGTAATCTCACCGGAGCAGTGTCACATGTTTGCTGTCAGTACTCAGTGGAAGAGGCGTGTTATGAGCTATCTTAGGGAACGTCAGGAGACTGACGGTGTTTGCCAGGGATACCACCGATGTGACCTGCAAACCTGCCCACAGTGTGTCTGCGCCCATGCGCGCCAGTAAGCCCGAGTAAGCATGTGTGCACGCGTGTTAGCCCGTTTGTGCGTGTGGAAGAAAGAGTAAGCTAGTGTATGAATGGTGAAGCCCGTGTAATGTCGTGTATGCCAGTGTATGCATTTGTAAGCATGTATACATGTGTACTATACACATCACACATGTACTGCACACTCAGACACACATGCTGCCAATACTACACACATCAGTGAAATGGCACATGGATGGAGAATACATCATCAGAATCAACAGTGATGTTAACTATGCTACATTGATGGTCATAGCTGCAATGCATCATGCCTGCTGATATACACCTGGAAGTAACACACTTTGTGTTAACAACATGCTAACATCAATACAGTGGAATAAAGCCACCGTGTGCATCAGCACCATGTTAGTCTGATCCTGCATCAATGTTACACATCACAGGTGGTGGCACAGGTGACATCATATGCACAGGGTGTGGTGTTACATTTCCAGAGCTGTCATTGAGCCATCCAATGTACACGTAGGTGTGTGTGTGTGTGAGGGACAATGGTTATTGCATGGTCCAATGGTGATGCAATGGGTTTGTGTATGTGATAGCCCTAGCTGTTTGTGGTAAGTGTCTGCCAGTACACCATAGGAGGGAACCAGGGCATCATTACCAACATGCTGTTACAGTTGTAACCGAGACACATACTGTGAACATATCACAATGCATGCTGCACCTGGACTACATGGTATGACTGGTGCATGTCGACAGTACACGACTGATGTCACATACACATCTCTCAGTATTCACCCATGACCAATGCAACATACACATCCCTCAATATGCAAACACAAGTAATGTTAGATACACCTCTCACGATTCTATTCACCCTGTGCATCAGACCATTTGAGCATATCCCTGCACTCAGTATTCATGCACAACCAATGCAACATACACATCCCTCAATATGCATACACATGTAATGTTAGATACACCTCTCACTATTCTGTTCACCCTGTGCATCAGACCATTTGAGCATATCCCTGCACCGATGGTGTGGATGACAGGGATGCGGCACAGGATTCATCATATGCACAGGGTGATACTGTTTGCCAGGGGCATAGGCTGCACCAATGGATGACATCATGTGTGTGGGTAAGGGCCGGTGATTTGAATGGACATATCTGTTCCATATGCATGTGGGTGTTGTGGAGCCCTACAGTTGTGTTTGCTGTGTGCGTGTATGTGTGCACACAGTTCTGTCATTTGAGAGGCCTACACAAGGGTATTATGGACAGCTCCAGATTGTACAGACCAGGTTGTACAGCTCACTGTGACCGGACATGGCCAAGTGTCCTATGCCTGCCAGTGGTTGCACGGGCACTACCAGGCAGAGGTACAGAATGGCTACTGTCCGATGACACATGGCCACTGGAACCGTGTCCCCGCTGGGAACATCCAGGGCCACGTCCACGTGGCCTGCTGTGACCTGATGTGGACAGCGCAGCACCAGCTGCACTGCTACTGCTACCGGCACTATGGGAGTGGCCATGTGAGGTGGCACGCTCACGTTGACCTGCACTAGGTAGTGTAGCTGGCCTACGTCCATGTGGCCTATGCCTCACCCCTACCAAATGTTCCTGCACAGACAGCTCACACTCAGGGATTGCCATGCCATGGTCGAGGATTCTGACCATGTCACCCAATCGCCTCTCCTGAACATCAACAAGCTGCTGTTGAGCACCTGCCAATGCCTGGATGTTGTTGTTTAGGGTACTGATAGCAGCCCTCTGCAGCCTCTGCCCTTCTCTGTTGTACTGTACGGCACGTGCCTGTGCCGCATTTACAATCTGGAACATGCGTCTGGTGATCCCAGCTGATGTGCTATGTCCTGCAGGTGCATGTCTGCCAGAGGTCCTCCTATGAGCAGCACCAGCCACATGCCTGTGTGGCACATCTGCAGTCAGTATACTGCCACCATGGTGTGGAGACACACCTTCTGTAGCCACCACACGTTCCTGTTCAACACTAACCGATGCTGACTGTCCTTCCTCTATGGCCACTGTAGATGCGGTATGTGTTGGCAGCTGAACTGTGTGCGGGGAAGAGGGGGACATTGCTGGGATGGCAACTGTTGGCACAGATTCAGCCCCTGACATCCCTGCCTGTACCTCGTGCATATGTTCATCACTGCTAGCATCTGTAGGGACACTATCAGATGTACTGCAGGAGGGTAACGCACTTACATCACCTGTGAATGCAAAGAAAGACTCTAAATTACAATAGACACACACACACACTGACACACACACACACACACACACACACACACACACACACACACACACACACACACACACACACACACACACACACACTGACACACACACACACACACACACACACACACACACACACACACACTGACACACAGACACACACACACACTGACACACACACACACACACACTGACACACACACACACACAGACACACACACACACACACACACACACACACACACACACACACACACACACACACACACACACACACACACACACTGACACACACACACTGACACACACACACTGACACACCATGCACGTGATATGACAGATAGCATGCAGCATGCTTGTGATACAGCTGACAGCATGCAGCTCAGACATCAATAGTGTTTGCAAGCATAGCCCCTGGAATGCACACTACAGCAGGCAGGTGTCATATCATTCTCCATGCAATTCACACGATCATGGTAGTATGCATGCATCCCCATGATACACCATGTGGACCAGAACAGGATAACAGTACACATGGCTGACGTGACCTTGACATGTAATCTGCTGATGTGTGCATTAACATGCATGCATGCCTGACACAATGGTGTCCTGACACATGTACAGCATCGTACTGGGTATCACATTGCGGTGTTGTCCATATGCCCTACAGATAGAATGCATGTTGAGCAAATGTGCATGGGCATGGTAGGGGACTGTGAGCCATCTACATTGCTGTACAGTGTGATGCACAGACACTGTGCCATTGCATGGCATCATGAGGCATCTATATTGCTAAACAGCGCATGTTATGTACGCATTGCATATCCAGAACTGCATGCATACCCATGACATACCTGTGGATTGTGACCTACGATGCTGAGGTGTATACACACCAAACCATGCTGTGTCATGTGACAGGTCACTGGAGGACATATAGATGACACCCCTGCACGATGACTACAGAGTGTTAGCTGCCTGGCAACCATGTCCACACATAGCGGACCTGTCACGTCACCATTTCACACATGACATTGATGTACCACGCACACAAGGTGCACAGCTAACAGTGATATCCTACGGCAGCAGGGGGAAAAGTACAGTATCTGAGGCCTGGTGTCATTGTCAGTGGAATCTGTAAAGGAGACTACCATCATGCTATGACACAGACGTCATGTTCAACACATCTTATGAGGTACACGTCACTGACACCTCCACTAGCTGTGCACAGGCATTTAGGATGTGCAGCCTACCACATCACCTGTACAATCGGTCTAGTATGGCTGTAATTGGACCATGTGTGGGCAAAGTGGGACAGGGTGTATCCACATCCCATCTTCTGTGTGGCTACATGTCTCTGGCCATCCCCCATGGCCATATGTGCACATGTGTTGGTCATGTATGTGATGGCCGTCTATCACACATGTCTGTGTTGTCCCATATGACATACACCCATAGATGTTGGATATGTCACCATCCACAGGGCTATTCAGACAACAGGTGTATGTGTGGTATGTTGGGTATGGGTTATGGGAAATTGTGACAATATTGCAACCAAAACACTACGTGTCTCAGACATGTCGGATGGAACATCACAATGTGTGAAACCATTGCAGGGGCATATAACACAATGGTGACACCTGTGGTCTGCCCATATCACTGTTCACTGTGCAGTACCAGTTTGTGTACCACACGTTTTGTTCCACTGTATAGTACATATGCCTCCATTGTAGAACACCTCCACCATTGTATGCACAGCTGGACACACATGTAGCAATGACAAATACTGTAGTTTCATGTCTGTGTGTCATTTCAATTGTATATATTGCACATGGGTGGCCTGTGTGGATGATGGGTGATGCGACCTGTATATCCATGTATTAACTGGCCACATGGCGAATAGATCTATGCTTTGACATGCCTGATACCGATGACAGTCTCACCTGCAATGGACTCTTGTCTGTGCGGCACGCCAGAGGTACCTGTATAGGCTGACACAGCAGTATGAACATTATCCATGACTGTATGACAGCCACAGTGTGCACAGTGCAAGTTAACACATTTGCCTGTACAATAGCATATAGTAAGCACATGTGTGCATACCATACCTCTCAACCTATTAGAACAATATATGTGGGCAAAGCCTACTATGATGGGGGACATATAGGGACAACTGTGACATATTGCTCTTACAAACTTAGAAATTTACTAGACTAATAGGTTTGCATGCACATGGGTTTTACACGGACTGTGCAGTCATAGACACAAATGTATGTCATCATTTAATGACTCCATTCCTCAGCTATTTGCCAGAAAGGGACAGATATTAAGGGGAACACACCGACAATATGAGGCAGACATCTGGACATCCTGCAAATACCTGTACAGCTCAGAGGTATGGTGCATACACAGGGTAGCATAAAGCATGTGTGTCCACATACCTTGCATATGTTGTTACATTAAAAGATGTACACTGACACATGCATGTATGTGGGATATACTGGCCATATATTCAGTACTGACTTACCAGGCAACTCCAGGCTCATTGGTTGGGAGACACCCACCTCCATGATGGCAGCTAGTGTTTGTGGGGGCTGTTCCGAGGGTGTTCCCAGACTGGCCAGTAGCTCCTCTGTGTGTGTGAGTGGAGGCTGGGTTGGATGCCCACCACCTGTTCCACCTTGTTCCCTGGCGATTACAGTGGCACGCTGTTTTGCATGACGTATCAATTCCATGCAGTGTCTGCGCACCTGCTGGTAGGTGTGGTTGTGGCCGCCCACTTCGTTGACCCTCCTGCAAAGATCCTGCCACAGGTCATCCCGCTGCTGTGCATGCTGTGGCACATGGCTAAATAACCCCTCGTAGTTCTCATGGAGGTACGGGATTACGACATCATCCTCCTGTCGGCTGTATGCTGGTAGGCGTGTACGAGGCATTATCTGTAAGACATGATGAAGATGACAGGTCACATTTACAGACATGTACAGTGATACTGCTGCACATACATTTCTAGTACATCTGCACAGTTATCTTTGCAAATCAACATGACACTAACATGACTGGCATGTATGTGTCACACACATGTAACACCCAGTATGCATTGGATATCATCCCCATATATGTGTGTCACCTCATTAGTGTTCCTACTGCACGTGATGTCTGTCTTCATGTGGGCATGTCTGTTTGCCTGCAGTGGTGCTCTTACCTATCTATACATGCCTGATGTATCCACGGTAATGCTATTGACCTTGATGCTGTGTATATGTCACATATCAACACAGACACAGCCTTACTGGACTTGGGCAGTGACAATGCACCAAGTACGCATGGAAACCTGTACATGCATATGTTTGCCATAGACATCTACACTGCACTGTACAGCTGTTCAGCATCCTGCCACAGATTGCCTGTGTTGCACATGTGATAGACATGGGACAATGGCTAGTCGGATGTCATTCGCAGGTAAGGTTATCGGCTATAGCATGTACGGGCTGGGTTTCCTAGCTGTATCCGACACCCATTTTGCCACCGCAAGGGGCATCAGTGACACATTACTGATCCAGATAGTTGATACTACATCTACCATACGGCCATCACACCATGTATGACAGGGATGATATGTGCAGCTATGTGGACAGGGCTGCATGGTATGGCAGGAGTATGTCACAGGTATGGCACAGGGATCTGTCCAGCATGTGGCCATCCTAGTTGTAGGATGGTGGTTGTCCATGACGTATGTCTTTCAGATCAGGCTATGGACATGTAGCATGTTTAACAGCATAGTGTGGCATATGTCTGTATGCAAGGTGGATAGCATGCTGCATACTGGAGGTGAGTATTGTGGAGGCTGGTATCGGCCATCCACGCATGGGCCCTACCCCTGGAGGGTGATGTGTATTCCAATATTGGTCACATGGGTGCTGTGTATGCCTGTCCAATGACCTCCGTGCTCATGGATACCACCCTGTCATGTCATGGGTACCTCGGATGACTACCTAAAGGGCCAGGGAGATGTCTCCAGCTCAGGAGGTGTACTGCACTACACCATCCCTAACACAGTGTCCATAATGTTGACCACAGCCTAGGTGTTTCTTAATGGGTACGGGGGTATTCCCCTAGTGGTGTCATTGCTGATATCATCCACCAGAATGTGCACATATGTCACACACCTCACACACACAGCCCATTCTGTATGTTGTTCGCAACACTGTGACAACTATTGCCCATAGGTCATGGCCATTCACATCCTCACATACACAGATGGCTGACATTTGTCTGTGTGATATGGGCTACAATGCGGGTGGGGTACAACACATTAACCCTGGTTTACTGTAGCTGACACCGTGTGATATGCACATGTCACTGTAGCACCTTTAGTAGTTGTGAGTCTGTCAACAGGCCACTAGTAGAACACTCCTGTGACATACAAAGGCATTTGTAGCCGAACATCCGTACTGTCTTGTACATCTGTACTGCTAACATCTACATTGATAATGGTTCATGGACTTGCAGACTATACCCGGCAGTGTTCTGATGCGGTGCCACCAATCATGACTGTCGTCAACACTTGTGAGTTGATATTATCCAACACCCTATCTGTAATGTATGGGCATGCTCGGCACTTGTTCAGAGCTTCTTGGCACGTTATGAGCTACTGCTTAGTTTAGCACCCATTTCACACCAGTCCTCACAGGTACACTGTCTGTCCATACATTTCCAGCTTGCTTACAGTACAACAGCTGTCGTACACACATCACTTACATACCTCGTGAGACATGGTGGTTTATACGGCGTGTCCACCTGGCACGTACCACTTATATACAGGCATGTCCAACTGGCGCATACCAGTGCTATTGCCTGTCACTATGATGACTATGTTGTACATGTGGCAATAGAGCTATTCTCATGTACACAGTCAATGCACACCTACCAACATGCAACAGTACAGCCTGTGGGGGATGCACATATGCAGCCCTGCTGGGGGTTATACTGTCACCAGCCCTGACTGCACCTGACAGTCATGTGGGGATGTGCAACATTGGCAATGTACCCCACACATCACATAGTCCCACATGATCCCCACCACAGGCCACACATACGGAGACACCTTGTACAGTACCCCTCCATACTCTGTGTGGGCACCAATGGTAGCCCACATCGCCAAACACAACCACACCAACCTATAGCCCACAGACACGTGTGCCCATCACATACAGCCAATAGGGTGTCATAATTGAGTACAATGCCCCTTTTGGGATGTACCTTACCAGACACCTGCAGCAACTGGAAAGACCCCAAAAGTACCTCACCAAGAGGATCAAAGGGCTCAAACAGATGCCATATGCTGCCCGGTTAAAGAAACTCCAGCTCTACTCAGTGGCATACCGCCTGCTCAGAGGCAATCTGTGCCTGACGTATAAAGCCATGTCCAACCCGGAATTAATGGACATGTTCACCTCAGAAAATCCAAATCCCATTGAGCTATGCACTCGAGAGACTTGAACCTCAGCAATGAAATAAATAGGACATGCTGGAGGGACAGATTCATAACCCAGAGGCTTCCTTCACTGTGGAATAAAATCCCAGTCCAGATTAGGCAGAGTCCCTCATTGACTCTCTTCAAGAGGAATCTTGATGAGTGGATGGGAGATCGTAGGTTTACCCCGGGTATCACTTCTGTGTCACTGTTAGACAGAGGCACAGTATACTAACCTCGAAAAAGGGCATAGCAAAATTAATTTAAAATGTGTGGCGAAAGCCAAACACACTCTGGCTAGGCTTATAAATGCCCTAGGGCAGATAGCCTAGTATGAACCTATGAACCTATGAACATACACAACACACCTGTCATAGGTGACTGTCAGCAATCACACTGCTGTTCCACTCAGCAGGCTACACAAGGCAATAGTCACTTACATCCTGCTGTCAAGTAACTGGTGCTGCAACATAACCTATGCACACATGCCACAACTCAGCAGGAACGATGTGACTCATCTTCCATGTTTGTGTGACTGAAGTTGTATCTCAGGGCACATACTATGTGTGCAGGGACATGCAATAGCCCACCAGTGTTGTAGCCCTGATGGTGTGGTCCAAGCCCTGGGAAGCATTTTGCGGTCATCCGGACCTGTTACCACTGTAGTACGAATGACTGTGTCACTCCCAACAGTTGTCCATGCTTCTGCTGTCATTCCACAGGTGTCTAGTATATGTCCACTTTGACAGACCTGGTCAAACAACATGATGCTGTGGCACAGTTGACCTGCACCTGTCAGCCCTGGGAGTACAGATAACATGTTGGACTCTTGCTGCTTTTGTACTGCCTGTCTTGCACAGTGTCCAATAACAGTCACCACCAGAACGGGAACTGGCTAGTGAAGCATGTGGTCATGTCACACAATGCTTGACATCATCCTCTGTGATGCATGCAGGCAAGGCACACCTGATACTGCACCACTTCAATATCTCTGCAGTGACTGGGACCTGCCTCTTGGCTCTGCAGAGCACACATGCAATGACTGGTTATAGACAGACCGTACCTCTCAGGCATGTATCTGGACTGGCACACCCACGGCTGAGGTGTCCGCATATTCCAATATGTTGTACACACATCCCGGCTGGTTACTTAGCACAATGCATCACAGGTGCTCCACCATATAACTGTGTCCAGAACTACTGCTGCTACTGATGTGAGACTGACAGTAACCCACACTTAACTGTGATAGCCGCACATGTACCGACACATTAGGCGTACGCTGTGCGTGAGTCATAACCTCCACTTGGATAGTTCGACCCATACACCACTTCCAAGACCAACAGTATCCTTGACATGGACACTACCAACATGTGACTGCTGTTCCACACCTGGGGTTATCCCCTCATTGGTGGAATCCGAACATATGCTACTCACCCTTGTTACCCACATACCGGCACCACACACTTCACGGCTTACACAGTAGATGAGTACTACGACACCTACTACAGATGTCGTATGACAGCAGTAGTTGATGTCGTGACACACGTGCAGGTGGACAATGCACATGCAAATGCTGAGACATACCCTAGTGCACTTCATTAGCACATACACGACAATATGGTTCATGCTATTCCACACAGAGCCATGATGGTACACACCAGATAACAGACGACACTCTGGAGGTGCAGTCCCATGGACATACTTTACAAAAACAGATTGGGGCTGTTGCACAGTGGTGTACATTCCCATGGGTCGGGTAACTCACTGGTCAGCCTCGGTAGGACCACGGGATCCCTCATCACATACTCCATAACTAGCTACGTACACATTACTGCGACATATTCCGAGATGTACCACAAGGCATTATGGTGGTATGTCAGTAGTCGTATGCAATACCCACATCTGCTCACACATACAACTGTCACTCTGGAACATGACAGTAACAGGTGATGTTGGCAACATGCTGTCTGATGGCTTCAAAGCTAACATTACACCCTCTCACTCCCTACGGGGCCACATTCCTTGCAGGAACATTGCGGTGTACCTGTGGTCACACCTACACAGTACTGACCTGCACTCTATATGTCCTAGGACACAGGCCTCTTGTCACCCTACAAAATCCCAGGCTGTGATGTCCACAGACCACTGAACGGCATGTCTCCCCACTGGGCACCATATTCAGTAAAAGCCTTGTACCAGACATTGTGGCCCCTGACTGGCACACAGCATCAGTAACATTCCACACAAGTGGCACCACAATGCCTGACTGGGACTATTGCCCTACACACCTCACTGGACTGTTATGCACGGCTATAGGGCACATCATCATGGACATTATCCGCTGAGTCTTTGTTGTGCTCTGGTCCTTTGATGCCAGCTGGGTTGGTCTTGTTGGGGCCACAGCATGCCTCCTACACCTGTTGAACACATTTCATACAGTCGCCAGAGTAGTTGATGATGACACGGGGGTCCATACAGCCTACATTGTCCTCTCGCTGCTATTCAGCACCGTTCTCCATTCTGATATTGACAACATACACATCCACCTGCACATCACAACATATGTCTCCAGATGTTATGCAAAGTGGCTAATGGACAGGACACACACACTGAGGGTGGCATACCATATCACATAGTGCATTCCAGTTACACTTGGCATACCACAGTCCTCAGTCACGGTGCCCTCATTTTTGGTATATGCTTCCCTGAGGTACAGGCTACCACTGAGGGGACTTCCCTGCCTAGCTTTACAGACCACTGCATACCCAGCGCCATTGTTGCTCCACCAGCTGATACAGACCCCATCCATACGGGTGTCACTGTGATGGACACTGATATGAACATCATGGCCTCTACCTGCATGACAGTTGGTATGAACATCACCTTTACAGTACACCATCCACCCACTTGTTATCACATAGGTGTTAGTCCCCTACATACATGTCGCATTGTATGTGTTTGTAAGACACATGTATGTCACACACACTCCTGTGATTACCACATTGCCACTGTGGCATGGATATCCTTCTACGTGCCCACACATGTCTGTACTGGGTGTGTAGCTGGTACATTGGCACTCATTGTACCTCTGAACACCGGACTTATACATACATCCATGGGTACAACACCCCGCTTAGGGTGTACCTTACACAACAGCTTTACATAACTCAACATTAAAACGCCATGATGTTTATTGAGCTATGACAGTTAAAGTTTGCGGCTTATGTACAGACACCACATCTGTACACATTTGCGGACTACATACTCAGGGGTGACCTCTGCTGCAAAGACAGGGCCCATGTCTGCAAATATGTTAATGGATATACTCCGCATACACGACATAAACAATAGCCACTATGAGCATGATGCTCATGGATATGTGCACACACGTGACAGTGTGTGGCATGTGCTTGGGGGTTGCATTCCCAGACCGGACACTCACCATGCTTTGGGACATGATTCCTATGTACATCATGCATGGACAGTCAGTAGCAGTGTTCATGTGATACCTCGCTTGGTGGATGGTGGACACATGTACGCCAGGAATCACTGCAGTGGCTGTACTGTGCAGAGATGCAGGTTATACATGGCTCTTCTGTTCACAAGATACTACCCTAGAGAGGTGCCACTGGTGTGCACACTGTAGATGTTGTTACACATAGACTTGCCAGACTGCATGGTACCCCACTATGAACCTGTGGAGCTATTAAATATCCTTTGTGCATGGTTACTGGAATAGCCCTTCCAGTTGGATTAGCTATCATGCTATTACAATGTCCCATGACTACAGGCCATATGTATCCTGTTATTGTACACGCCAATCATGTTCATGTAGGTCTGCCACATCTCTTCTGCTATTCTAGTATGGGAGTAATGTTTGCATCCTTTGCAAATGCACAGAGTGGATTACATTATTTATGTCATCATAACTGTTTATACATAAATTAATTACATACTACTCACATCACTATACGATACCTTTGTTATGCATCATATATGCCTGTTCTCCTGTGTAGCATATCTGACATATCAATCTACTGTACTATACATTACACATGTTTTACATGGTATCCCATAATTCAAAGCCTACTTGCACAGAGGGTCCACCTTAGACATGTCATTGATGTTATATGCCCATACACATGCGTACTGTTACAGTATATCCACATATACTATCCCCTGCTATGGCACATACTTATTGGACATACCCTGCCACTGACAGCGGGTCGTATGACATTGTTCTGTTTAAAGCCGTCATGTTGCATCCCTTGTGGTGTCTGTGCTGTTTACCTTGTGGCACTGCTGGACGCACAACTTCTACAAGCATTAGTACGATCAGCAAGACATCACTACATAAATACCATTCTCCACTTTATGCATGGCGGACACTTTTAATTACTGAAAACCAGGCTAATCATATACTGACATAACTTAATACAGAACATACTATACATACAGTTAGTGTTCTACATACCTTGATATCGTTCCTGTATTTCATCTCTATCTCGCTCTTCTGTATCACTCTTTAAACTGTTTTACGGTATGAGCATACAGTTTGCATATCTGGCAAGTCATCTTTATATACATCTATACCTGCAACATGTGGTTTACTGCCAGCAATTGGTGGTCCGGTGTGACTAATTATGTGCACTTCAGCTGTGCAGCTACTCCATTCGCCAATTACGCGGCAACAGTGGGGTATAATTCAATTCTCCACTTGGGCGTTGGCCATTTGCCTTGCCTTTGGGGAGACGGCCTGTATTGTGTTTAGTTGTGTGTAATTGCAACTGCTCTGTGTAGAGCCAAGTCTATTTTGGAGTCATATCCCCCGTGGATTGTGTGTGACGGCTTGAGTATGTGGTTCTACCTGTGACTGTACCTGTCATCCCACCCGTCTGATAAAGGACTATTGCAAACACCTGTAACATCGCTGTTTGTTCCGTTATACGACGGATACAATTTTGCATGGCGCCTTTAAATGTGTCTCTCACAAGGTATGTTAACGGTTCAGCAGATGTATTTGACTAACTAGATGTTTGGGCTGTGGTTACCATCTGTATTGCTATTGTTTCCAGTGTGGGGGATGTAGGCGCGTGTACGTAGCATATACGGTTTTGTGGGGCTTGCATTTCTACGTAGTCCATATATATGTGTGTGGGCCCCTTCCCTAATTACAGTGCTATCACTTAATAGACTTCTGTTACAGGAATTTATTTTGGGCTGTTGTTAATTGGTTTCTATATGGTATGCAGGTGAGGTTGATACTTCCATACCTCCGGATGTACGGCGATATGTGCAGGGATATTTGTAAATGACCGCTATCCCGTGTATGTCTGTCCCAGATATTTGCAGTCATTGCAGTGGTGTTGGTGTCACACCCTCTGTGGCATGGCTTGCCACCTTTTCATATGGTCATAGTTGGACACTTGTGGGTCACACAGTGGTGTTTACAGGATGACATATGGCCACGGTCAGTACACAGGATAGCACATAATTTTATCCTCATTACATACCAATTGTTCTTGGTCCTTAACTACTTATCGGTTTGCATGTAACATTTCCGTTTCTTACATACAGGCATGAGTATTTTCTGCAACTATTGCATAATATTTGGGACATACTAATGTCCTAAACTCTCGGACAGTTGCCCTTTGTAATGTTTCATGTCAGGACACACCTGCTCAGGGGGGAGTGTCCCTCCCAATGTGGAACAGGTGTTTAACGCATGCCTATGGCTAGCTATACCCGCACCTACCGTAATTATCTACCTCTGAGTTGCCACCTACAGACACATGATGCGGACACACACACACACACTTTAGTCACATGGGAACACACATGACACCCTCAACACACACATACACAGGCTACATCACTCACAACCACAGTTGTACACGGTACCTACGTGGACCGTACCGCTGGCAGCGGTGACTACATGTCCTTACTATCGTCATATTGCTCGCGGTTCTACTGTTCCAGTACTGTGCTCTTTCTGTCTTTCAGCCTCCTGGTTACGCGTGTCAGTGTGTGACACGTTCCATAGTTGGCAGTATCCCATTTATTTGTAACTCAAAGGTGTTTTGAATGTCGTTGACCTATCTATATATTTGCAGATGTCAGTGACCCCTTATATATCGGCATATATCACACTATCGCCCTTTCTATCTGTATTATATATGTGTAGATATAGATATATATATATATATATATATATATATATATATATATATATATATATATATATATATATATATATATATATATATATATATATATACATATCTCGGACAGGGGTGGTGACAGGCATGCTACGCCCATTGTGTGTTTGTCAGTGTATACTGTGTTTCCTGGACTCCGCATGTTTGTGTCTGTACCTGTCACATTACGCACCTGCCATAGGTTAAGATTACCTCCCATCCCACTTTGTGAGGGACATTCCCTCTTTGTGCAGTTGAGTTCTGCGAAATATTTGCGAACATAGCAAATGTCCTGTGACTTTGGGACAAACATATTCCCTATAGTTTATGTCATAGTTGCATAAAACACTTATTCTGTATCTGACCCACCTACATGTTACAGGACACGGAACACATACCTGCGACCATTACTAGAATAAGCTTTTTATCTATGCAAAACACTGACGTTCTGGTTTTCGTGCTGGCCAGGTGTATGTGTCATCCTGCAGACATCTGGCGTATGTCCCACTTGGTCATTTGAACTGTGGCAACCCTACCATACGTACATCTTGCCTAGCAATAGTGTTGGGTGACTGTATACATGAATGCCTGTTCCACTCCTGGCAGTGGTTGTTTTACCTTTCAGAGCAGGCGCTATTTGTTCAGGGGTGACTAATGCTGGTTTCACCTGTTCTATACATCATTGACCATGATCTGCGCAGTGGTCGGTGACGCTCAGCCCTGTTTCATGCCTATCCATATAGTCGTATTTAAACATTGCTTACCAGCTGTGGGCAACGCTTATTCCCACTAACGTGTGCTACACATATTCTGATGACCTGCATACGGAATGCATTACCCGTGCTGTCGGGATTACGTTACATCCCTTGCGGGACGTGGGACCGGGAACATGCACGACAGTCACTGCATGTACCACTTGGACATCTGGGGGTTGTACATGTATTATGTCATTTTGTATGTGCAGTACACTACAGCAGTTACTCCACACTACACTCACATGGATAACTCCGTTAGTTTACAAATTGATGAGTCCAGTTAATGGTATGTCCTTGTGATGTTTACTGGCTGTACTCCGGCATTGGGTATGTATATCACAATTAGCTACACCCGATAATTTGCTACACCTTCATACGACCATGGATGCAGCATGCCGGGGTGACGAATGCCTGTCATGAGTACATCCCCTGCCTTGACACAACATCCATGATTACATTTTGTGGAGCCCCTCAGTAACGCAGCGGGGAATCCGTGATGAGTGTGTGTAGGACAGTGCTTACACACATGTGCTCCCGTGATTGCCTCTGCTCCAGTAAGCGACAGTTGCTTACTCGATGTTGTGGCATCGGGAGTCACTGTTTACCCCATTTGGTGTTTTGCCTCTGACAATCGGGTGTGTACCTACTGATGTACCTGAGAACCTATACACACAGCAACGACAGATGTTGATAGGCGCATCTACTGTTCAGGTGTTGACATTTCCGTGTTCCAATGGCTGTTGCGTGTACAATGTTTGAGGGCTGCCTATGTAGGATTCCACAGTGGGCCACCTATACATCACAATTTACAGGTAGTCATGTTTGTGTGCCATCCATGTTACTGTGTGTGCAGGTGGGGAGGGGTGTCAGTCCGTGGGAGCCTACACTGTCAAGGTATGTGCTATACGTTCCCTCTTTGCCAAGGCATAGGCATATTGGGCATGCCTCCGTCTGCCTACTGGGGCTGGCACAGTGTGTCCGTGGTCTGGATCCCTCTGTGCCTGTGTTGGTCTTGGCACTTATGGTGGGCTGTGAGGCCCTCCCCCATTTTGACCCTGCTGCAGCTGTTTCCGCAGGATCATATTATGCAGCATGGCACATACTATGAAGATGTGGGCACACATGCCTGGAGAGTACTGCAAGGCTCCACCAGATGTGTTCAAGCACTGGAACCGTGATTTCAGCATCCCAAACACACGCTCTATGATGATTCTGGTTTGTGCGTGTGCCTCATTATGGCGTTCTTGCATTGGTGTGTGTGCATTTCTGATGGGGTTCATCATCCATGGCTCCAGTGCATAGCCAGCATCCCCCACAAGGTGGCCTTGTGGGATGTCCCCCCTGACAAATACCTGATACAGCTGTGAGGCATGCCAGATATGGGAATCGTGGTAGCTTCCAGGGCTGCCAGCACACACATCCATGATAATGCACTGGGCATTGCACACAACCTGGCAGTTGATGGAGTGGAATCCCTTGCAGTTTATGTAGTGTCTACCATACTCACTGGCTGGTGACTTGATTTGTATGTGCATGCAGTCTATCACACCCAGTACCTCTGGGTAGTTTGCCACACGGTGGAAGTGACGCATATTGCTGGCCAACTCCTCCTGAGTTCGGGGGAAGTATATATGCTCATTGGCATGTGGTAACATGGCATCCAGGAACTGATGTAGTACCCTGGATGCCGATGCCTGTGAGATCCCCATTATATCTCCAGTTGGCCTTTGAACGGTACTTGTGGCTAATATTCGCAAGCTTACACATACCTTCATGTTCACTGGGATGGGTTCCCCTCTGTTGTCTCTGGTTCTCAGGCGTGGCTGGCATAGCTCTACTATTTGCTGTAAGATGTCCCTGTCCACCCTGTAACGCTGTACTATCTCCAGATCATGTAGCCCCTGCTAGGTTACCTTTGGTCTGAACACTCTTCTCCTCCTCCGAGGCCTACGGTGGTTGTCAGCATCATCCTCCACAACACCGTCGGTCTGTAACACATGCTGATGAATCACAGCTATGGCAGCTCCCAACATGTACATTTTAAAAGTTCCCCGTCTGTTTACACCTATGGTGCGGTGTTTGGGAATACACAGGTGTGTGTGGAGTGCTTTGTTTTGCTGTGAACACTGATGATGTCATAGGGTGTGTATGTACGATCGTGGATACAGGGTATCTTCTGTGTTTTATTAAAGGAACCACTATTGTGTTGCCTTTGGTGTTGCATTACATTTGGATGCTGTGAATTACCTCCTGCCCTTCCATTTACATTTGTGCATGTTACACCTACCATTTGCTGGCATGCATCCAGCTGCCTGCTTTCATTTGTACTTTCCTAGACCTGGCTTATCTAGCGTAAAATGTGCTATTGCCGGTCTACTGTGGGTTTGCTTTGCTCTGCTATGACAGTTCTCCTATCTTTGCATTCCAAGTCATCCCCTCCTTTCTTTGCAATCCTATGCCTCCCCATCCTGTTTTGCAGGTTTCTGCATGCAGGCTTGTCTACTGCCGTCGATTGGTCGCCGTGAGTTGATTGATGTTAATTGCTCATTAGTACGCCAATTACCCTGCTTCGGCCTTTCCTTCTTTTCTTCCCCTGACCTTCCTGTTTGTGCTATTGTTCGCGGTGCGTGCATCCGCTTACCGGGTTTCAGGCACGAGTTCATCCCCGTACACATGCGCTTTCGGGCACCATGTGTGCTCTCAGCTAAATGGTTCTATACCTTCCTCCCCACCCCTGTCCTGCAGCTTTGCTTAGCAACAGCCAGGCCAGATTTGCATTGCTCCAATGTGCTTACTGATACGGTGGCACACCCCTCTGCTGATGTCATGTATCACCTCTGATACACTCCTCGGTGTTATAGCGCTGCGCCGTCAGGTACTTCCTTAATCCGGCGGGACGTTTGCGATTCAGTATTACCTGCCTCATTTGCATGGCATTGACTACTAATTAATAGTTACAGTGCCGAACACTGTTGCGGGCCCTTGGCAACCCTTGTGCCTTATTTGTGGTGTGCCATGCCTACCATTGCATATTATGGTGCAATCCTGATTTGTCTTTCACTGCGATTTTATGACATTTGTATATATTTCCTTTATATTCCTGTTTGCGCACACATGCCCTGCGGTTGTACTGTGCGTTACTGTGGACATGACATTAAATGTTGTTTTTTAGGTGTTGTACATCTTTTCTTCTGCCATTGGCTGTGTATTTCACCATTGGCATATGTTAACTTTGTAATACATGAGTCTGGTCTGCTTCCATAACTCCGATGTTCTGTTTGGGAAAATGTAAACCATGCTTTCTGGTTTACATTTCCATGGGCTTGCGCTACTCCTGCACCACTTTGTGAATTGCTGTATGCCTTCATTAGCATGGTGCGACACTGCGCATGTGGTGATTTGCATACCTATGCCAAGGGCTGCGTAGATCTGGCATACGCCGGTAGTGCACATGCAGTTGGTTCGTACCTGAATCGCTCGGCGGACATATTTGGCATTGTCCAACATACGCTACGACTGCACCTGGCGCAGGCTTCATGAATCCGGGGGAGTTTCTTCCACCCTATCATCCATCATTCTAGTCTGACAGCAACAATTTCTATCACTGTTAAAACTGTGGAATAATAATAATGTAAAGTCATTCAGAAAGTCATATCAAAATAAACAAACTCAGAATTTCACAGCATCACTGGATTCCATGTTTCTTTCCATTCTACAGTGTTTTTAAAATGTTAGAAGAGAGTAACAGCAGATGACAAGTTGTGTGTGTGTGTGTGTGTGTGTGTGTGTGTGTGTGTGTGTGTGTGTGTGTGTGTGTGTGTGTGTGTGTGTCTGTGTGCATTCTGTCAAAAGCATGTGTATGTGTCTGTGTGTGTGTGTGAGAGAGAGAGAGAGAGAGAGGGGCTGTGACAGAAAGAGAGAGAAAGTGACTAGGAACATTTCTTAAAACTAAGTTGCATTGCCACTAATATTGTTCATTAATGTTGTCAAGCCAGTGTGGCAGCCACGGTGGTGCAGCGTTTAGCATTGCCGCCTCACAGCAAGAGGTTCTCTGGTTCGATCCTCGGCTGTGGTGCCTTCTGTGCGGAGTCTGCATGTCCTCCCTGTGGTCGCGTGGGTTTCCTCCGGGTGCTCCAGTTTCCTCCCACATCCCAAAGACATGCTGTAGGTGGATTGGACACTCTAAATTGGCCCTAGGTGTGAGTGTGTGCCTTCTGTGGAAGGTTGGGCACTGAGCTGGTAACTTGACACCATAAAACTCCACTGCCAATCATGAGCGGACAGTGATCCGCTGTGGAGACCCCCTAACCGGGGAAAGAAGAAGAATATTGTCAAGCCAGTGTTGGGAACTCTCTCATGTCAGGCCAAGATCTGACATGTGAATTAAATAAAATGCCACCATTGTACAGTGCAGCACATATACAGTCAGAGTCATAACCTTTGCCAAATGTTGGTTTAGTCAACATTTGCTTAGTTGATAGAATCAGGTTAACTAAGCAGATGGCTGATGGATGTGAAAGACTGGACAGTTCTCTGAGTTAGGGAATATGCCCCTTCCCTGATATTATGAAATCTCAGAGTTTGTTTATATAATTAGTGGGGTTCCTATCAGTTCAGCGAAACTTCAGCTGTTCGAACACCATATGTTCAAACTGTGAAGTTCGAAAACTGATTATCGCGAAGCTGCGGAACATCGGATTTTTTCCCAGGGAAAGAATTTGGTGGACTATTTCTGTGGCTTTGCTATTTTCAGCACTGTGGGGGAAAGTTACCATTGGGTTCAGGTAAGTGTGCGATTGTGCAGACGTTAGGGTTAGGGTGCGGGTTAGGTGAGTTAGGGTTAGGGCGCAGGTGAGGTGGGTGTGCGATAGTGACAAATTTTAGGGTTAGGGTGGGATAGGTGAGTTAGGGTTAGGGCACAGGTCAGGTGAGTGTGCGATAGTGACAGACCTTAGGGTTAGGGTTTGGGTTAAGGCACGTGGATAGATGGTAGTGTATGTACAGTTTAGTGTAGGGTTAGTTGTAGGATTTTAAGCGTATTTGTGTGGATTGCTGTTTTTTTGGTGTGCTTGTGTTGTGTGTGTGTTTCTTGGAACAGCGATTTTTTTCCCTGGGATCACTGATCTAAGCCTTCAATGTTTTTGCACTTCGAGGTTAGAAGTTCGAACATATGGTGTTCGAACGTCTGCCGTTTCGTCGAAGTGATATAAACCCTAATTAGTGGGAGGGATGCAGCTCTCCACAAGTCAACTTGCAAGAAGTTCTATTTGTTGTTTTTGCTGCTGTCGTTCCATTTCGCATTTACCAAGGTTATTGGTTACTGTGGCTTATGCAAAGTATTACGTTGACATCTGCAGTTTTGACTGTTGTCAACATCGTGAATACTGATGTTTGGTTTATTTCATCATTTTAAATTGACTTCTACAGTCAAATATGAGTCTGGTGACTCCTTAACCTTAATTTCTTTCCAAAACATCTGTGACGTCCTCATTTTGAGCCAGCAATCAAGGAGGCTCAGTCCTGACCACTGGCACTGGAAAGGGATATTCACTTGAAACAAAAATGGATACACCCAGTATTTCCAGATGCAGCTCTCTGCATCAAGCGCTATTTCCCTTAAGAGCACACAAGGAACACACTCAGTCTGGGGTCTGGGTTTCCCTCAAAGTTCCCAGTAAGACTCCCCACTGACACAGATAAAGAGTTGAGACCTCACCTGAGTATCCAAGCCAAGTTCTTCACAATTCTCTCTGTGAAACCATTGCTTCATGCCCCTGCTCCAAGTAGATAACACACACACACACACACACACACACACACACACACACACACACACACACACACACACACACACACACACACACACACACACACACTCACCTAGGAAAGGTTGGAATAGATTTACACAGACTATAAGGTAGTTACACTGTCACCAGACACCCCAAAGCCGGCTACTTTAAGGCTCTTGCAAGGGTACCCAATTTTACTGAGTGAAATTAATATTAATATAAATGGTAGTTTGACAAACAGCAAGGCTTTCAGGAGTGGTCACCAATAGATATAAGTACTCTCAAAGGTAAAATGATTCTCTAAAAGGCCAACCACAATGAAAAGTTTAAGTATATTTAATAATAAATAAGAAAAGAACATGACAATATTAAATATCTATTTACAGTAAACACCAGTGTTTCAGGAACAGGAAATATTAAAAATAACACAAGTGGACAGGTTCACATAATTACAGAAAAACAATACTTAACTAATTTCACTATATTTTCCTGACTGATCTAAAGAAATATTATTCCCTGGTTACTTACTAGAGCAAGGCAGGATGAAATAGATGAGAGAACCTTCTTTGTCAGGTTACAAAAACAGAGTATCATGAAACTTCAGTCTCACCTAGTATTAAAATGTCTTTTTTTCCCAGATTCCAGAATGACATCAGATATATCTGGTCACCTGACTTCTGGTTCCCATGCAACCCCTCTTGGCTAGAAGCTGTCAGGATTTAGCACATAGGTGCCAGTAATAGACCCCCCCAACAGACACACACACACATACACACACACAGCCTGGCTAAGATCTGCTGCAATTCCTGGAAGTCATAATAAACATAAAACACTTCCACTCTTCCTACAGGAGCTAATAAACCATACTTCTAACATACACTGTGTCTCTGGCTTCATTAAAAACTGTGAGATAACATATTTATGGCCTAAGCCCAGTAATTAAATTTATTACTATTTTCCATAGTCAGGCGGATTGAAATTAACCTCTTCTCTTCCAGTATCCTTTGTTAAGGCAGATACATTTAAACAGTTGCAATAATACATGCATATGTCTTTTTCTGTCCAGCAGGGCACACTGTTAGTACATTTTAACACAATCAGTTTTACAAATACATTTTTTTAACACAAGCACCTCTACAAATCAGTTTGATATACAAATGGCATATAATTCTTTACAAAATTCCAGCTAGCTCTGCTGGCATATGATATACGTCCACTGCCCATCTTCACCTGGCATAGTTGCCAATACCTCACATCGTCACAACATCAAACAAAAATAAAAAAAAAAGTGCTCAAAGTGAAATACACAATGCTGTTTCAAATGAAAAACAAACCAAAGTCAAAAAATAGCACAAGGACATGTGACAGGAGTGGGGTGTTAAAGGGATTCCATGCCTCTTACTGATGGAAACAATATGCAGACTATGCAAGGCAGACTATGCAAGGCAGCTTTTTAAAATGACACAGCAACATGAATGCAAATTAATATCCACAAGCGTTTTCGTCTTGTATTAAAGACTTTATAACTTACATACATACTGAATGTTTTTATAATAACAATTAATGAGAATTTGGTTTTAAGTGTTTTTAATTGATTCTATTTGATTAGTTGATTATTTAATTAATGGAACTATATATAACAGGTCACTAATGGATTTGTCATTCATCTGATGAAGTCTTTAATACAAGACGAAAATGCTTGTGGATATTTATTTGCGTTCATGTTGCTGTGATATTGAGTGTCTTTGTGCTTTTGGACTTGGAATAAACTGGTACGATTCCACCGGAATTTCCTATCTGCACTTTTTGTTCTTACTGGTTGGTTTGTGCAGAAGTTAGCAGTATTTCGTTTTTTAGCTTTTTAAAATGACCAATTATAGGTTTCAGTGCAACAACATGTAAAGTAACACACATCCTGACAATTTTATGCAAATTCCTTTTCTCAGAACTGATTTAAAATGGCAGTTATAGTAACATTTTGCCAGTTATCATGTATAAAAGTGGTTACTGAAAAGATCAATCAAATTTAATAATGAAATTATTATTAAAATGATGATTGGTTTATTTTGGTATTAAACAGACCTTCCATAGTTCATTAAAGGATATCTGTTCAGTGAGAAATATGCACAGATTACAAAAATGTAAAGGTATTAAAGTCTGTTCAAATGTAAAAGGATTTTACTGGATAACTGCAGAGAAGAATATTTAGACCAGCTACTGAACAGGAGAGGAAAAAGGTTGAGGTATCTCACTTTTCATTCAGAAGAGACTCACATAAATGATGGTAAAGAACCATGATTCACTAGAGCTTCTTCATGTCCAAATAATCATCTGAAAGGCCCTGTTACATATAATAGCTAGCAACAAATTTCCCTGTAAGACCAAATAAAGCCACAATGCCTATAAACAAGAACTGGAGTAACTCAGTGTCAAACCCAATACCATTTTTAAAGGTGATCTAAAACTATAGACTTGGACACCTATACCATCACTAGTGCATACACATGGTAATTCCTTGACTTTGTTAATAAAAAAACACCTTGGGATAATTAAACAAAGCAGTCACTGGGGGAGCGACACCTTGGATCTTTTACTGAAAAATCTGAAGCCATCATGCACAATCATTTGCATATCTTTGTCATGTATTAGGTATGACCATAAAGCCTTCGCCTTCAAAATAAAATTGAAACCAAAGACCCCTTCCATCCAATGATCTTTTAGAAACTTCTGTAAGACAAACTACATACTCCTAAGTGAGTGGCAAGTTTCATATTTCCACCAAACCCAGTTATGTCTGCTGAATGTTCAGAAGAATACACCATCACCAGAGCTGTGCCTGGCTCATGTAGCATTCTGCCACTTCAGCTTTTCAATGAAGATCCAAAAAAAAAGCTGACTTTGGCTTAACTTTCTAGCAAGTCAGTTGGTATCTTCATACTAAACAGCTTCCTACAGCAGATCCAAGTCTCCATGTTTCATCAGCTCTTAAGCAAAAAGTGAAAAAAAAAACAATGTGGGTTGAACAGTGTCATATGGATTGGCACATTTGTACCTATCAACTTCCTACTTCCAAAGTTAATCCATGCTATTCAGGGAAGAGTAAAATAACAAATAACTTCTGCTTATACTGTACCAAATCAATTAGTGCATTTTATATACTTGTACCAACTGTCTTCCTACTGTTTTTGCACCCAACTCCACACCCAGGTCTTCAGAGAACAGTGAAAAGAAAGCACTTTGACTTACACCTTTGCAAATCGATTGATACATTTATACCAGTTGTTTTCCTATAGAAGACCCTATAGAAGACCCATACTACCTCAGGTCTTCAAGTGAAAAGCAAAATGTTGATACTGAAAAATAATGAAGGAAGTGCACTTTTGCACTTCTTGATCTCTCCCTCAAACAATTTGCACTCAGGGCAACTGCTCCCTTCACCCTATCCATACTACGATACTGATCACCACACTATACCAGCATATAACAACTGCATTGATGCAGCTGTACCCTGCAAGAACAAGCACAAGGAAAATCCTAGAAACAAACCCCATAGTAGAACTATAATATCAACAAGGTTTATAATAAAAGAATTAGAATATTCACTAAAAGTACAAATAGTAATTCCCAAAATGGTAGAACCCTTTTCACTGAAAAAAACACAAGCAACTCAGGAGCTTAATAAAAGCCATCAAAGCCAAATTCAAGGCTAAAATTGCTACCACAGCCAAAGCTAATCACACGAACTTTTTTAGTTATGTTCATAATTTTAGAAGAACAATGCAGCAATGCACTGAGCTGATTGTGAATGATGCTACCTACATTGACACTGTGAAGATATAGTGAACCTACTGGCTGATAAGTTCATCTCAAACTTTTCCCCTCTTTTCCCCTTCCACCTACCCCTCAAGACATAGCTGAAACTGTCTCACCTTGAGCCATCACATGACATCAAGTCCTAAAAGTGCTATCAAAAGCTGAAAGTACTGCATCGATGAATCTTGCCAATATCCCTGGCTGCATCTTAAATAGCATGAAGCATGATTTAGCTACACCCCTAGCAACACTGTTCAGCCCCAGCCCTGATACAGGTTTTGTACCAAGTGAAAAGAGAACAGCTAAAGTCATTTTACTCCATAAGGTAGGACTTCCCACAGACATGTGTAATTACAGACCCAGAAGTATGGCCAGCCACATATGCAAAGCCAAGGAAAGACCTATTGTAGCACTAATCAATAAGGCATGTGTAACCTCAAGACAATGGACCCATTTCAGCTTCGATTTGTCATGGGCAGGTCATGCTTACTCAATCTGGTGGACTTTTTTGAAAAGGTCACCAAAGCAATGGAGGATGTTTAAAGTCTACACACTGCATACCTCAACTTGTCAATGCTTTAGACACAATCACTCATTCAGGTATAGAAGAAAACCTAAATAAACTGTGAATGAACCCCTACTTCACCCACAGGGTAGCCAACTGGCTCACAGATAGGACATAGGTGATGAAAATAGGGTACAGTACCTCTACAAATATACCCCATACCTCTCAAATGTCCTGATTTTCAAAGAATATCCATATTTTTAATTTTGCCTCATATGTTGGTCTTTTCTTCATACGTTTTGTGGTTTTGTGACAAATCATTGAGAAATGAAGTCAATAAATAATGATAGTCATTTAGTTATTAGACTTCAAATCTTTCAGAAAATGCATTTTAGCTCATAACATTTTATTATTAATTTAATAGTTTGATTATTTTTTTATAAATGTAAACTTCCTGTGTCACAAGTGATAATTCAATAAATGTCTTTTAAAAATTATTCTAGCAACTTTCTAAGGACATAAGAGCAATAGTTAAACGTCCCTATTTTTGGACCTTTCTCCCCCCTCAGTATTTTTGGCTTTGTTCAGATTTCTTGCACTTAGAGGTTGAGAACTGTGGACCAGTCACCAGTGGAATCTCCTAGGTTTTAGTACTGGGACCTCTCTTCTTTGGCATATATACACTTCTCTGAAGTAAAACCCAGTACCAAAGGCTCTGTTTGACTAAGTTGTCAGATGATTGCTAGCAAGAAGCAGTCATTCAGTCACCAAATTACTTAACCATCCGACAGGAAGGTTTGTCTCAAACAAACAAACAACTTGTGCCAGAACCACGGTCTGAAACTAAATGCCATAAAATGCATTAATGTATCCTTTAGGAAGTAATCTACCCCAATCAATTACCACATTGACAATACATACATAAGAGATGACCCAGTTGTTCAGGATTTGGGAACTTATGTGGACAGTGACCTAACTTTCAACCAACATTTGTCTACTGGGGAAAGAAAGTCAGTGCCTTATCCCATGCATGGGTCCCCCCTCAAATTACATGTGGTATGATTCCAGTTATCTTCACTATGGGTGATATATAATTTTTGACCATGGGATGGGTAAGGCCAGTTTAAAACCAAAGGGATAGGATAACTCAAGCACCAAGAGGAAAACTGTCTAGGCTTAAAATGTCCCACAAGAGCAGCTTGCATAGTACTTACCTTTAAACATATGGACCTATGAACCTGCAAACAGCATTCTAAAGTAGACATTTCTTGGCTTGCATTCAAAAACTTGCACAGCCTGGATTATAAGAAATTTCAAAATGTATGCAATGTAAAAAGTGCTAGCAGGCACAAAAGTTTGAACCAAGGCTTACAAGATGTGTCAGATATATGTAATACTTTGTCCAGCCTGATTGTTGGGGTGGGCAACTGATCTACTTCAGTTAGCTCCTGATGATCAGGGGCTCTATAAATTTGGATGCCTCCAAATGGTGCTCTTCACCTGGGTTTCTGAGCAGGGAACTACTGAGGGGGTACACATGACTCAACCATAAATCTATTATAATCAGATGGCCTAACATCTGCAGAAAGATAATGCAGTGGAAATAGGGGATCATTACAATGTACTATAGCATACTATCCAATGTCAGCAACATTATATAGAGATATCTGAAGTCTGACTTACCCACACTGGCTTGTGAGTCTCTCCCACCATCTGCAGAACTGCATTTTGGCCTGCTTCCATTACTCTTCTGCATTGTAATTCTGTAGAAGACTGTTCCCGGGATTCATGAAGCTCGGCGCAAGGCTGGCGTAAGGCTTGCGCCGGCCGTGTGGTGTATATATGGAGTAGTCGTGCCATATGCATATTAATGAAGGCGCGCAGCCGTCACAGCCACGTGCATAGGAAACGTGCTCAAGTGCATGGGGCGTAACGAAGTTGCGCATGGAGGCGTGTCAATGTCAGCTGTCGATGAGCAACCTAAACTGCTGAATATTATATTCCGCCTGCAATAGTAATCACACCTATCAGTGTCTGTGGATACTGAAACGTATGCAAAGCATGCAAGATAGTCCCTGCAAACAGAAAATGAAGAAGCAAACACAAATGCACAGTAGGGAATAACGGGTCCCTACCCTTGAACAAATGACATGAAAACCATGTGCCCATAGTCCAACGTAGTGTTGATAGCTATACCATGTGGAAGTGAAACATATCATATGTTAGCGTGCCACCAGTAGGTATGTCCAACCCAATGGAGAGGGTCACCAGCTGACCCATAATGTGAGGGAGGGTACATAGCTGTGCTGATGTGTCCATAACAAAATACACAAGGAGAAATGTAGATATATGTAGTGACCATATGTCCAAATCATATCCCACAAGGCATGTAATAGTCACATACAAAAGGTATGTCCTTATTTCACATACCAAATGTGACAGGAAATAGAATACACATGTAAACAAAACAGAAGGAGCATATAAACAGCTATAACAATAAGGACACATGTAGGCCAAAAGGAACAGTATGATTCGTACCGTTGACTAAGATTACCACCTGTCCCACTTTGCGAGTGACAGTCCCTCTGTGGGCAGATGTGTCCTGACAAAAACTTGTAAAAATGGCAAATGTCCAGAGATTATAGAACATAATTATTCCGTAGATGTCATGTAATAGTTGCATTAAACATTTTTCACTGAATGTATATTACATAAATGTCATAAGAAACAGAATAAGACACCGAAATTCTACAAGAATAAGCTTAGATATAGGCTTGAATTGTAAGTTCTATCTGCCGAACTGACTGTGGGTATGTGTCGGCCTGTAAAATATGCTGTGGTCACCACAAATGTCACACTGTGGCCAATTAAAAAGGTGGAAACACAACTGTCGACTGTGGGGAGGCATTGTCCACAACAGTCGGACATGTGTAAGGAATAGCTTGGACATAGAAAAAGGTGCCATCCTACCAATGAGTACAACAGGCTGGCAAAATCCGGAAGTCAGTGGTATAATCCGAACATGTATGTGACACAGTCGAACGGGTAGTACCCGGGTATACCAACCAAGTAATGAAAGTGAAGTATGGGCGTGTACCTATGTGCGTGAGGTATAGCATGTGGAAAGCAAACATGGCAAGGTAGTCCACACAACCATAAAGGTACCTGACACATCTAGGGTAGTCAATGTGTTACTCTGGCTGTGTCATGGGCCAACAACCAAAGTAGTGCTCTATGGGGTGTGAAGAATTTGTGTGTGAGGGGTGGGTGGTAAATGGTAAAATCCTCAAAGGTGATACTGTGTCGTATGCAGAGAAGGTGAACTGGAGGTGTACATGGGGGCAGCGGGTGAAGTGGAAAGAAACACAACCACATGTAGAAACAGCTGCAAGACAAGCAGACAGGCCATAGTGTAGAACACAATCCCACAAACATATGAATATGGAAATGTGCTATACAAATGTATAGATATGTCACCATCACATACCCACAGATGGGTCCTGATGCAACTGGCCATAACAAATGCAACACATCTGGATGCATAATGGCCTACCCAGCATACCCTCCACACCACACAACCCACATCCATACAAGAACGTCCACCAAATCCAGCCATACTTGGTCCACTGGTTCGTTGCAGACACAGCTACACACAGTGACCCCTACGCATATGTAGTAGGTATTGTTACCCTAGGCAGTGTCAGGATTGCAAACCATGTATCCCCTGCATGTAAAACCCCCTTCACATTTTTGTAAAGCCACAAATATCTTCGGTATCTGACTTGTTTTGGTCTTGTCCAATTTTTGGGATATCCCTCATGGGATAACCAACCTGTGTAAATAGTAGAACGGGTATGACGACATGATGGCCAATCCTGTAGATATCTGGACACAAGTCAGAATGTGCAGTGGAGGTCTATGACACTGTCCAGCCCTAAGTGGGCATGCATAACCTACTACCCAGGATAAAACACCTTCCCATGATGCACGTGTCCCGACACGAATAAGAGGGAGAATATAATGCACACATTGGCATAGTGGCAAATGGCATGAGGGTGAGGAAGACACTGACGTAAACAGGTTAACCCTGATCAAGTGTGAGGGACACTGACTGTGTGCAGACATGACCGACCATACCTGTCAACCTGTGCGAGCAAGATATTTGGACAGAGCCGTGAATACAAGTGAGACAAAGGTCCAAAAACAGGGACAATTTGTAAAGATAGCTCTTAGAAATATAGAAATATGATAGAATAACAGTTTGCACATTGGCATTAATGTCCGGAGTATGAAGTCTGAAACCCAACTGTCTGTCAGCACATTCCGAATGCAGTCTTTAATCATGACCTACTGCTGTGCCAGAACACAACAGCATATTACAGAGGTCTGTACCATACCACTCAACTGTCCAGATATTCGCAGAATGACCAGTGGTTTGCCTCATATTGTTGTTGTGTGCCTCCGACAATCTGCACCAGTCTGGTAAATAGCTGAGGATTGACGTCACTAAATAATGAGAAATATCTTGAGTTTAAGACTCCACATCCTTCAGAAAAGTCATGCTAATGCAAAACCTAGTATTCTATCAACGTTCTAAGCTTGTAAGAGTAATAGTTAAAATGTGTCCCTATTTGTCCCCCCATCATGTAGGTTTTGCGCAGATTTGGTGCTCTAAGAGGTTGAGAGGTATGTACATATTTACAGTAACAACCCTTCACATTTGTGTAATGTACAACTGCATACCTGTAGCCACTTCATGTCCAAAATAATAATCCCCGTATGACTGAATACAGGTAATAGTCAAATGTAAATGGGAACACCCCTCACCGTGGAGTATGGACTGTAACAACCCCACCCATAATATGTATTACCAACAGAATAAGCTGCTGACAGGTGCCCAAACACCTGTGTCTATAAACACAGGTAAAAATTCATAATAGGGAAAAACTCCCTGTCCATATGCTTCATCTGACATTTGAACTCGGCCAGGGAAGTTCCGTTCACCAGGCGGACAAACCTAAACCCAGATCACTACATGAACACCCTGACAATCAAAGACCTGTATATGCCAGGACTATATGCCTTGGTGTGCTGCATATCCTTGGAGTGATTAACAATGCAGCTGACGTCCACAGCAGTAGGCAATAGGGAATGTGTAATATGTAGTGCCACGTTTTTCCCAGCAGGAGAATGGATGCCTGTGTTGTAGGTGAAGCGGTGAGGCATATGTTGATGTAGCTAGGTACTATGGGTATGCATATCAATGAGGCAGAACACCAATAGAATAGTGGTTCGGGCATCCAGCCAAAGTGAATGCAGTCCCGGTTGACCTACGACCACTGCACATATAACTTTAAAGTGTAATGAATGCGTTTGTGCTGTGCACACATTTAAATATGTAAATGTGAACGTGTGTTTCACATCAGTCCATAAACCGGAATACAGATATGTAACTGTTACGGTCAGAATTATGAAAGGCCACATAAGCACAAATATCTATTAAACATATGTAACCCACAATAAGGATATGCAAGTGTGCCTCCACTTGTGTAATCCGCTCACAGCATAGCAAGTGAATGCTGTTTTCTCCATGTTATATATACATGGCTTATACCTGTTAACCCCGTAAAGTACGAAACCGGACAAAGCCATGAAAAAAATTGGTACAAATAGGGACAATCCCCAGATATTGCCCTAACAAACATAGAAAGTGGATAGAATAACAGGTGTGTCACTAGCATGGATTCTCTTAAGGGTATGAAGTCGTAACCTGAAATGCTTGTCATTATTTACCAATGTCAGTATTTAATGATATGCCACTAAATTGCCAGATAGACACAAGGTTATGAAAAATGGACCAAAGATAAGAGGCAAACAGCTGTACATTCAGTGAAAATCTGTACAGTTGAAATGTATGATATGGATATATATATATATATATATATATATATATATATATATATATATATATGTATACACACACACATATATCCACAGACTTAAACCAAAGCAAATTATGAAATGAGGAATGTACAGACATATGTATATATGTACATATATATATATCTATACACACACGATACATGAATAGATATATACACAACAAACATATGTCCCTGTACATATAACACATGTACATAAATAGGTCACGGTATAGCTATTATGGATAGACAGACAGACATGCATGAAAGGTGAATATACTGCTGCTTTCCAAACCATTGCCTGGAAAGTACCAGTGTGACAGGGCCTGCAAGTTCTACACGTTAAACATGAATATAGGTGTCCTTTGCAGGACCCCAAAAATTGATCCCGTACGAAGTGCGAACCATCATCGATGCAAAAGATGTCACAGCTGCAACTACGATATAGCTGTACATGCAACAGTAGCAGGTGCAATGGTAATAACACATGGGTCAATAGAATGTATGATGTAAGACCTGATACCCGGAGAGTGGGGAGTGCTTAGAAGTGTCTTCACACTTTATTATCGCTCACATTAAACATGTCTAATGGGTACTGTGGAGGGGTGTCAGGTATGGGAATCATGGGTATGCAGAAATGGGCCTGGGTGTTGGTTGGCACAGATCTATTAGGTGCGCCCCATGGGAGTGATCAATATACCTATGTGGGTATAGCACATGCCTATATTCTCCAAAAAGGTGCAACCCATCTACTGGATATTGTGTAACCCATTGGGGGAAGACGTAGGGACCTATATCAATGTCATGTAGGCGATTATCATGGATGGACATGCGTACGACCAAGATGGTAACCATACCTGCCAATCTTTCAGAATAAGACAGCTGGACTAAGGCATAGTACATGAAATACAAATAGGGACTATATTAAATATACCCCAGACAAAGTCAGAACGTTGATAGAATAATGGCGTAGTCAGGAATATGAATGTTATGAGGGTTAGTAATCATGAAATAGAAATGTCAGTCATTATTACCTAACCTCACAGTCCATCATGCCTTGCCAGCAATCTACCAGAAAGGCACATTATTATGACAAATGTAACAAAATCATAGGTCAAACCTTGGGGCATTTACCCATAATGTGTGCAGGTGAGAGGTATGAAGGTAACCCGTCCTAAATAAATGTACAGAACTAGTGATACTAGGTGGACAGGTGAGAAGAAAGACGTCAGGACAAATGACAAAACATGTACAAGTCAAAAGCATGTACTTCGACAAATGTGAATGACAACGTATGCCCTGTGAAAGTCAATGTGGAAGGTTAATAGACTCAAAAGACGTGTATCCCTCAGGGTGTCATGCAGTGTCACCGATACAGTGTCCAGTCCCCCATACTCGTACGTGAGCTTTGCCACTGACGGAAAGCGCAAATACTGGCGTACACATAAGGTACATGATAGACTAATTAGTGTGGATAAGCACCTGTTGGCCTGTGTGAGGAATACAACCCTCTGGGTGGATGTGTCCTGCAATAGGAATGTAATGGCATCTGGCCTGTGATGGCGCCATATATTGTGTGTATTGGTGTAAGAAAATTGATATCCTGTATCAGAAACATACCTCACAACTGTACAGATTCTCGCAGAATGTGCAGATGTTTGCCTCATATGTTTGGTGTGTTCCTCTTACAATCTGTACCTTTCTGGCAAATACCTGAGAACTGAAGTCATTAAATAATGACAAACATTTGAGTTTAAGACCCCAAATCCTTCAGAAAAGTCATACTAATGCAAAACCTATTACTCTGTCAACTATCTATGTTTGTAAGAGCAATATTTAAAATCTGCCCCTATTTGTCCCCCCCATCATGTTAGGCTTTGTACAGATGTTTTGCTCTAGGAGGTTGAGAGGTATGATCAGAAACAGATACATGTCTGAGGAAACAGCATTATTGACTGCAAGATAACTCAGAAGGTATGAAAAGCGCTGCAGTAGGAAGTTCAGTATTGGCCAAAGGTATGTGCTGACATGTCAAATGACACAGCAGTCTACATGAAGTACCTATAGGGCTGTCACCTTTACCAATGATGACAGTGGGACATACCCACAGCCATGCATACACCACAAACAGACATAGCACACAGCAAAGCCTAGGCCATGATACACGAAGCCTCCGGCGTGTATGAGTTGAGTGAGAGTACAGCAAGGAAAGATGACTGCCAAGCTATTCAGCAAACACCCGTAGGGTCGTGCAAGACCGCCCATAACACGAACATTGCACGGACAATGTTGGGATGTTGGGATTTGCAACATACCCCATTTGTATGTGAAAGCTATGCAAATGATGTAAATACGCAATACATGAAACAGTGAGCTGTCCATGCAAGAGCAGAGTTATGTGCAGAAATGTACCTGGATGTTAGGCGACTAACGTTCTGCACGTTGTTAAATGGAGCAATGACAGCTGCAAATATAGTATGAATACAGTCAAAGAAGCATGCCAATGTCCAAATCCAAGGCCAGTGGCATCATTGTCCATTGGATATCAATAAAACAGTAGTTGTCCTACCCCGATCTCCGGTGTGGAAGCATAGCACAGCGCCACGAGAACGCGCTGCGCTTCAAAACAAGTCAAATATGTATAATATACATACAAAATGTAGGTTTAGTTAGATGTTAGTACGCCATGCAGATGAATGGCAAGCTGGAGACAACATGGCTACTGCGTACTGGTTGTTATGTATGGAAGTGCTCTGTCAGAGATGTAACGAAGCATTTGTAGGCAATCTGATGCAAGTGAGGCTGAGGATAGTGAATCACAACATGTCATGCCATATGGGCCAAGCCTCTAGAGTGTAGTGTAGGATAAGGGGACTATTAGAGTAGAAGATAGGTGACAACATGAGTGTGTATGTATAAAACTCTGTAATCTCACTGGAGCAGTGTCACATGTTTGCTGTCAGTACTCAGTGGAAAAGGTGTGTTATGAGCTATCCTAGGGAAAGTCAGGAGACTGACGGTGTACGCCATGGATACCACCGATGTGACCTGCAAACCTGCCCATAGTGTGTCCACACCCGTGCTCGCCAGTAAGCCCGAGTAAGCATGTGTGTGCGCGTGTTAGCCCGTGTGCGCATGTAGAAGAACGAGTAAACTAGTGTACGAATGGTGAAGCCCGTGTAATGTTGTGTATGCAAGTGTATGCATTTGTAAGCATGTATACATGTGTACTACACACATCACACACGTACTGCACACTCAGACACACATGCTGCCAATACTACACACATCAGTGAAATGGCACATGGACGGAGCATACATCATCAGAATTAACAGTGCTGTAAACTGTGCTACATTAATGGTCATAGCTGCAATGCATCATGCCTGCTGATATACATCTGGAAGTAGCACACTTTGTGTTAACAGCATACTAACATCAATACAGTGGAATAAAGCCACTGTGTGCATCAGCACCAGGTTAGTCTGATCCTGCATCAATGTTACACATCACAGGTGGTGACACAGGTGACATCATATGCACAGGGTGTGGTGTTATATTTCCAGAGCTGTCATTGAGCCATCCAATGTACATGTAGGTGTGTGTGTGTGTGAGGGACAACGGTTATTGCATGGCCCAATAGTGATGCAATGGGTTTGTGTATGTGGTAGCTCTATCTGTTTGTGGTAAGTGTGTGTGTCTGCATATACACAGGTACAGCATGTGTCAGCCATATACAGGAGGTTGTGGGACAGTCACAGACCGTACCTGCCAGGCTGTAGAGATCGCCATTTCTGTCCATGGAGGCCATGAACACCCCTCCATGCATCCAACACTAACCCAGTCCTGCACCTGTCAATGTATACACATACAGTCCTGGGATCTGTGCCACAACCTGTAGATAAACATGAGTCTGTAATGTTAACCTGAGTTGCATAGAATTGCCAGTTACTACATACGGATATGAGCCATACTCACCCTCCAATGTAATAACCACTGCTGACTGTTGCCGAGATGTGCATACGACCATTCAAAGGTGCTATACTAACATTGTTTCCAATGCCCGTGTAATACGCAGCAAGACAATAACCGGTCACTACACAAGTATAACCCACGATCACTACAGCACACAGTATGTGCACTATCACAGAGCCATAGCAGATGTACATACATCCAAGGTGATCACGTACAGATAATGCAGCACATTCAAGAGTGATAATCCCAACATACATCAAAGGCAAAGACGCTGCACAGATGTTATGGAGAGTGAATACTGTAAAAGCAATGTACTGTTGTCATGCAGCTGGAAACACACACACACACTTGGCAGGGCTGGGAGTCGAACATACACCTAACTACCCTATCACACTACAGCATGACACATTTACAGAATGTGCTACCAAGATTACTAAACACAGCAGTCCCAGAGGCATACATCTAGGCGCATGTCATCATCCGCAAAGGCAAAGACTTCGGTAGGAAATATCTGTGGTGTGAGGTGTCTAAAAGCAAGAGTGAGTCCCCAGGTGGACGGGAGCATGGGCACATACACACACACACACACACACACACACACACACACACACACACACACACACACACACACACACACACACTTGGCAGGGCGTCGAACATACACCCATACACCTAACTACCCTATCACACTACAGCATGATGCATTTACAGAATGCGCTACCGAGATTACTAAACACAGCAGTCCCAGAGGCATACATCTAGGCACGTGTCATCATCCGCAAAGGCAAAGACATCGGTAGGAAATATCTGTAGTGTGAGGCATCTAAAAGCAAGACTGAGTCCCCAGGCAGATGGGAGCATGTGCGCGCACACACACACACACACACACACACACACACACACACACACACACACACACACACACACACACACACACACACACACACACACACACACACTTGGCAGGGCTGGGAGTCGAACATACACCTAACTACCCTATCACACTACAGCATGACGCATTTACAGAACGCGCTACCGAGATTGCTAAATACAGCAGTCCCAGAGGCATATTTCTAGGTGCGTGTCATCATCCACAAAGACAAGGACGCCGACAGGGAATGTATAGAGAGTGATCAGTCTGAAAGCATACAGACATATTACTGTCCCACGGTAGACGTAGACAAACACACGGCAGTGGTGTGATCGGGGCAACGTAAGATTTATGGAGCACTACAACAACAAGACATATACACGGGACACGCCACAGACAGCACACCCTTCAAGATAGTCGACCAGTGTGTACTCGGTAGGCATCCATTGTGACGTTGAAAATGGACATCTGTTGCCTGGATGACCACCATGGCTATACAGGATGTCAACGGCCATGCACATGCACAGAGGGACATCACCGACACAAGGTGTCACTAGCCATGGCCACACGCTTAGTAATGCACGTCCTTTTGGACTGTACTGCGTGTCGATCTACACAATGGCGTACTGGGCATGCTCATACACTTAGCAGTTGCAAAGGGCCATCTTGCATGCAGACGGAGTCTCAACATGCAAGGGCTCAGTTTGGACTGTCATGTGTGTCCGTCTACACAACAGCGTACTGGGCATGCTCACACACTTAGTTGCAAAGGGCCATCATGCATGCAGATGGAGTCTAAACACGGAAGGGCACAGTAAGGGATAACTGTCCCCATGCACAGGGCGGGCCGTCCTGCATGCAGACAGACTCTAAACATGGAAGGCATAGTAAGGTATAACTGTCCCCACATATTGGGTGGGCCGTCCTGCATGCAGACGGAGTCTAAACACAGAAGGGCATAGTAAGGTATAACTGTCCTCATGCACTGGGCAGGCCGTCCTGCATACAGACGGAGTCTAAACACAGAAGGGCATAGTAAGGTATAACTGTCCCCATGCACTGGATGGGCCGTCCTGCATACAGACGGAGTCTAAACACGGAAGGGCACAGTAAGGTATAACTGTCCCCACGCACAGGGCAGTCACACACATGCAGTGACCAGTACACACTCAGCTGCCATCACAGCTGTCAGAGGTGGAGATCACAGACGTACACACCGCAGTCTACACTGTAGCCCTTGAGACATCACCATGTCATTGTTGCAGCAATACACAGCAATACATTACCACAACACCATGTGACACATGACCAGTGGACTGTACAGAGGTCTACAGCAACTGTGCAGAGTACACATGTACTGACAGGGTTCCAACAGGTGTTATGCATTGCAATGATACCACTATACATGACCAGGTCAGCTCAAGACATACCAGGGGCCCCGGGTCTTACACAGCTGTGACAGATGAGTGTTGCTGTACACCAACAAACACACATGTTTGGTTATGTCATACATGTGATTGTAGTGGATGTGTGCATGGACCACACACACAACACATATGTACATAGCTTAGCCTTTGCTGTCCCCCATGCAGAACAGTGGCCTAAGCAATCATACGCATGCAAATGGAAGGTGGGTCCATGTCTGTTGAATGCTAACAGTACAGGAGGTAGCAATGTTGACCGAGGACACATTCCCCTGTAGTAGTCACCCATGACACCTGTGATATCATACCACAGTCCATGTGTTATGTATGTCAACACACATGTCCACCAATAGCAATGCATACAAACATGGCTACAGGAGACACATGTAGGACCAACACACATGTACTATCTGTACTGTGCATGCAGCAACCATGCATGTGCAGTGGCCGATGTCCGTAACACAGCTGTGCCTAACTACAACATGCAGTCGCAATGCAGCCCCATCATTGACACCTGTATATGGTGACATACAGACAGTACTGTTGGTTGTACATCACGTACGGAGGGATGTGTGTACATAAAGTGATGATCCACCTGTGTAGATTTATGTGTGCTGGGGATGGCTCACAGGTGTGTCACACTCCATCCTACCATGCCATGTGCAAACAGTACGCTATGTTACTGTTACTTGACGGTGATGACATAACGCATACACAGTGGTCAGGTGTTACCAACTGTATGTCACGTGACACCTGTAACACTGACATCTTCCCGTGTGCATATAGCAACACAATTGCCAGATATAGTGTTGGTACACATAATGCAGACATTACCGCTGTATGTCTATCAAACGGCTCATCATATGGCAGGTGTATCATTCCCAGCACTGTCATGTGTGTCTGCTTCTGTGACCACACATGCCACATATGGTGGGGACTACGTCGCAGTTGTTACACATCCCTGTACACCGTTGTAGAGATCTGTACATACTGCAGTGAGGAAAGCATGACATCGGCAGGTGTGGTGCATCACACACATCGGCTATCCGTACGCACATATCTGGTCACCACAGTGTGTGTGTGTGTATGTATGTATGTATGGCTGTCTGGTGCTTGGTGTGAGGGTGTATGCTACCATACAGAGGAAACAGAATCACTAAACCCTCATGGTGACTAACCCCTCATGGTGATGCTGTCTACTACCCTGTTGATGCCATCGGTCCCAGCCATACTGGCTACCTATGCAGGTTCCTTCTCTGTGCCATGTCATGTGGGTGCAAAGTACTGTGAGGGTGATGACCACATAGGCAAGGGTCCACACCTCAACACTATGGGGTGTGCATTATAGTGCTGTAGAGCCCGTAAATGTGGCCATGTTCCTGTACTGTGACATGGTATTACTGCTACACAGTGTGGCCTCATGCTATCAAGTGGCCTCTAACGTCATCATTGGCCAGACCACTGTGTACGACCCCTGCACCATGTCAACATACCTGCAATGTTTCCCGGTATGTATGTCATGTCTCTGTCCACTGTAGCCTGTTCAACTGACCACATGCTTCTGGTGCAGTGTATATGTGCGGACATCTGTGTCATGTTAGACTTTCCAACAGTCAGGTTGAGGGTACATTTAGCATGCTGATATTGCCATATCTGCCTGTGAATACTCCACAGTTAAACATGGGGGACTGCAAACACTGCTACCTGTAGGCACATGCCAGTAGACCATAGGAGGGAACCAGGGCATCATTACCAACATGCTGTTACTGTTGTAACAGAGACACATACTGTGAACATATCACAATGCATGCAGCACCTGGACTACATTGTATGACTGCTGCATGTTGACAGTACACCACTGATGTCACATACACATCTCTCAGTATTCACACACAACCAATGCAATATACAAATCCCTCAATATGCATACACAAGTAATATTAGATACACCTATCGCTATTCTACTCACCCTGTGCATCAGACCATTTGAGCATATCCCTGCACTCAGTATTCACACACAACCAATGCAACATACACATCCCTCAATATGCATACACAAGTAATGTTAGATACACCTCTCACTATTCTGTTCACCCTGTGCATCAGACCATTTGAGCATATCCCTGCACCGATGGTATGGATGACAGGGATGTGGCACAGGCTTCATCATATGCACAGGGTGATACTGTTTGCCAGGGGCATAGGCTGCACCAATGGATGACATCATGTGTGTGGGTAAGGGCCGGTGATTTGAATGGACATGTCTGTTCTGTATGCATGTGGGTGTTTTGGAGCCCTACAGTTGTGTTTGCTGTGTGTGTGTATGTGTGCACACAGTTCTGTCATTTGTGAGGCCTACGCAAGGGTATTATGGACAGCCCCAGATTGTACAGACCAGGTTGTACAGCTCACTGTGACCAGATACGGCCACGTGTCCTGTACCTGCCAGGGGTTGCACGGGCACTACCAGGCAGAGGTACAGAATGGTTACTGTCCTACAACACATGGCCACTAGAACCGTGTCGCTGCCGGGAACATCCAGGGCCACGTCCATGTGGCCTGCTGTGAACTGGTGTCGACAGTGCAGCACCAGCTGCACTGCTACTGCTACCTGCACTATGGCAGCGGCCATGTGAGGTGGCACGCTCACGTTGACCTGTACTAGGTGGTGTAGCTGGCCTACGTCCATGTGGCCTACGCCTCTCCTCTACCAGATGTTCCAGCACAGACAGCTCACACTCACGGATTGCCATGCCACGGTTGAGGATTCTGACCATGTCACCAAATCGCCTGTCCAGAACATCAGTAATCTGCTGTTGAGCACCTGCCAATGCCTGGATGTTGTTGTTTAGAGTACTGATAGCAGCCCTCTGCAGCCTCTGCCCTTCTCTGTTCTGTTGGTCGGCACGTGCCTGTGCCGCCATTACAGTCTGGAACATGTGTCTGGTGATTCCAGCTGCTGCGCTATGTCCTGCAGGTGCATGTCTGCCAGAGGTCCTCCTATGAGCAGCACCAGCCACATGCCTGTGTGGCACATCTGCAGTCAGTATACTGCCACCATGGTGTGGAGACACACCTTCTGTAGCCACCACATGTTCCTGTTCAACGCTAAAAGGAATGTGTGGTGGCTACATGTTTCTGTTCAATGCTAACAGACGCTGACTGTCCTTCCTCTATGGCCACTGTAGATGTGGTATGTGTTGGCAGCTGAACTGTGTGCGGGGAAGAGGGGGACATAGCTGGGATGGCAACTGTTGGCACAGATTCAGCCCCTGACATCCCTGCCTGTACTTCGTGCATATGTTCATCACTGCTAGCATCTGTGGGGACACTATCAGATGGACCGCAGGAGGGTAACACACCTACATCACCTGTGAATGCAAAGAAAGACTCTACATTACAATAGACACACACACACACAAACACACACACACACACACACACACACACACACACACACACACACACACACACACACACACACACACACACACACACACACACACACACACACACACACACACACACACACACACGCACACACGCACACACGCACACACACACACACACACACACACACACACACACACACACACACAGACACACACACACACACACACACACACACACACACTGACACACACACACTGACACACCATGCATGTGATATGACAGATGGCATGCAGCATGCTTGTGATACAGCTGACAGCATGCAGCTCAGACATCAATAGTGTTTGTAAGCATACCCCCTGGAATGCACACTACAGCAGGCAGGTGTCATATCATTATCCATGCAATTCACACGATCATGGTAGTATGCATGCATCCCCGTGATATACCATGTGGACCAGAACAGGATAACAGTACACATGGCTGACGTGACCTTGACATGTAATCTGCTGACGTGTGCATTAACATGCATGCATGCCTGACACAATGGTGTCCTGACATGTACAGCGTCATACTGGGTATCACATTGCAGTGTTGTCCATATGCCCTACAGATAGAATGCATGTTGAGCAAATGTGCATGGGCATGGTATGGGACTATGAGCCATCTACATTGCTGTACAGTGTGATGTACAGACACTGTGCCATTGCATGGCATCATGAGGTGTCTATATTGCTAAACAGTGCATGTTATGTACGCATTGCATATGTGGAACTGCATGCATACCCATGACATACCTGTGGATTGTGACCTACGATGCTGAGGTGTATACACACCAAACCATGCTGTGTCATGTGACAGGTCACTGGAGGACATACAGATGACACCCCTGCATGATGACTACAGAGTGTTAGCTGCCTGGCAACCATGTCCACACATAGCGGACCTGTCACGTCACCATTTCACACATAGGTTCATAGGTTCATAGGTTCATACTAGGCTATCTGCCCTAGGGCATTTATAAGCCTAGCCAGAGTGTGTTTGGCTTTCACCACCCATTTTAAATTAATTTTGCTATGCCTTTTTTTGAGGTTAGTATACTGTGCCTCTGTCTAACAGTGACACAAAAGTGATAGCCGGGTAAACCTACGATCTCCCATCCACTCATCAAGATTCCTCTTGAAGAGAGTCATTGTGGGACTCTGCCTAACCTGGACTGGGATTTTATTCCAGAGTGAAGGGAGCCTCTGGGTTATGAATCTGTCCCTCCAGCATGTCCTATTTATTTCAGTGCTGAGGTTCAAGTCTCTCAAGCGTGAAGCTTGATGGGATTTGGATTTTCTGAGGTGCAGCATGTCCATTAATTCTGGGTTGGAAATGGCTTTATACGTCAGGCACAGATCGCCTCTGAGCAGGCGGTATGCCACTGAGTAGAGCTGGAGTTTCTTTAACCGGGCAGCATATGGCATCTGTTTGAGCCCTTTGATCCTCTTGGTGAGGTACTTTTGGGGTCTTTCCAGTTGCTGCAGGTGTCTGGTAAGGTACATCCCAAAAGGGGCATTGTACTCAATTATGGGCCTGATGAGGGATGAGTAAAGAGGTACGATGACCTCCCCTGATCTAGATGTGAATCCCTTCATGATTAGGTGGGCTATATAAAATGTTTTTCTAACCACTTTGGCCACGTGGTTGTCAAATGAGAGATTGCTATCAACTTGGGTCCCCAGGTCCCTAATGACTTCTTCTGTACTTAATGGATTACCACCTATGTGGTAATTTGTGGGCACTGTTTTTGCCAAAGGTGATGACTATACACTTTTGGCGTTTAGCTTGAGGCCATGGCTCTGGCACCAGTTGTCTGTTTCTATGAGGCCCTTTTGGAGGATGCTTGTGTCGGCTGGAGAGTTGATTATGGCCCAGTTTGCAGTCATCTGCAAACTTGGTCAGCCACAGTCCTTCCGTGTTGGCCTGTACCGAGAAATATATACCGAACAAGAGAGGTCCCAGGACTGAGCCTTGTGGGACAACTTGTAACTGGTTTGGAGTCTGACATGGCTCCAGCAATTCTAACCATGTGGGTTCTGTCCTTGAGCCAGTTTGCGACCCATCTAGTGACATAGGGTTTATATTTAAGCTGGTGAGCTTATCTATAATGCCCGAGTGGCGTATTGTATCGAAGGCTTTTGCGAGGTCCAGGTAGGCTGTGTGGACCACCTTCCCCTTGTCAATGGCCTTGGTGACTGTTTCAAAGAAATCAACCAGGTTTAAGAGGCAGGATCTGCCCTTAACAAAGCCAAACTGGGTAGGATCCAGTGTCTGTAGGTCCCCAATATCTTTATTTATGAGGTCCATGATGATCCTTTCCATAGCTTTGCAGACCAAGCTAGTCAGGCTTATAGGGCGATAGTTTCCAGGATCCGTTGAGGCACCACCTTTGTGAAGAGGGACCACTGTTGCTGTACGCCACTCTTTGGGTACATATCCTGTAGTAAGGCTAAGATTGAACAGTAGTTTTATGTTTGGGTTTAGCTCTTCTTGGAGGTCATGTAGGACGCAGCCCAGGACACCATCTGGTCCCATTGATGCTGTGTTTTTTGCTTTGGAGAGGGCGGCTCTTACCTGAGCATCTGAGATGTCAGGGGGGCAGCACTCTGTTGGGATATATATTTGCCCTTTTGGTGGGGAGAGGGGGGAGAAGTTTGCACTGAACCTATCAGCTAGGATGTTGGCAATGTCTGTGGGCTCGGTGTATTTTTTGTCATTTGCATGGATCATGCGATCCCAAATAAAACCAAGACCCAATCCTCCAAAGGCAGACGTCCTGTCTGGTGGACCCCAGCCATAAACAAACTATACAATAGAAGGAGGAAGCTACTACATGATAGAGCAAAATCCCAAAAAGGGAAGGCATCTCTGATCAGTATTAGCAAAAAACTACGGGCACTCATAAAATCATCTAAGGCCAGCTTCGAGAGAAAAATTGCACAGGACACTAAGGATAATCACAAGGCTTTCTTTAGTTATGTTAGGAACCTGGGTGGGAATTCCCAGATATGCTCAGAATTAGTCCAAAATGACAAAAAATACACCGAGCCCACAGACATTGCCAACATCCTAGCTGATAGGTTCAGTGCAAACTTCTCCCCCCTCTCCCCACCAAAAGGGCAAATATATATCCCAACAGAGTGCTGCCCCCCTGACATCTCAGATGCTCAGGTAAGAGCCGCCCTCTCCAAAGCAAAAAACACAGCATCAATGGGACCAGATGGTGTCCTGGGCTGCGTCCTACATGACCTCCAAGAAGAGCTAAACCCAAACATAAAACTACTGTTCAATCTTAGCCTTACTACAGGATATGTACCCAAAGAGTGGCGTACAGCAACAGTGGTCCCTCTTCACAAAGGTGGTGCCTCAACGGATCCTGGAAACTATCGCCCTATAAGCCTGACTAGCTTGGTCTGCAAAGCTATGGAAAGGATCATCATGGACCTCATAAATAAAGATATTGGGGACCTACAGACACTGGATCCTACCCAGTTTGGCTTTGTTAAGGGCAGATCCTGCCTCTTAAACCTGGTTGATTTCTTTGAAACAGTCACCAAGGCCATTGACAAGGGGAAGGTGGTCCACACAGCCTACCTGGACCTCGCAAAAGCCTCCGATACAATACCCCACTCGGGCATTATAGATAAGCTCACCAGCTTAAATATAAACCCCTATGTCACTAGATGGGTCGCAAACTGGCTCAAGGACAGAACCCACATGGTTAGAATTGCTGGAGCCATGTCAGACTCCAAACCAGTTACAAGTTGCGTCCCACAAGGCTCAGTCCTGGGACCTCTCTTGTTCGGTATATATTTCTCGGTACAGGCCAACACGGAAGGACTGTGGCTGACCAAGTTTGCAGATGACTGCAAACTGGGCGCCATAATCAACTCTCCAGCCGACACAAGCATCCTCCAAAAGGGCCTCATAGAAACAGACAACTGGTGCCAGAGCCATGGCCTCAAGCTAAACGCCAAAAAGTGTATAGTCATCACCTTTGGCAAAACAAAGTGCCCACAAATTACCACATAGGTGGTAATCCATTAAGTACAGAAGAAGTCATTAGGGACCTGGGGACCCAAGTTGATAGCAATCTCTCATTTGACAACCACGTGGCCAAAGTGGTTAGAAAAACATTTTATATAGCCCACCTAATCATGAAGGGATTCACATCTAGATCAGGGCAGGTCATCGTGCCTCTTTACTCATCCCTCATCAGGCCCATAATTGAGTACAATACCCTTTCGGGATGTACCTTACCAGACACCTGCAGCAACTGGAAAGACCCCAAAAGTACCTCACCAAGAGGATCAAAGGGCTCAAACAGATGCCATATGCTGCCCGGTTAAAGAAACTCCAGCTCTACTCAGTGGCATACCGCCTGCTCAGAGGCGATCTGTGCCTGACGTATAAAGCCATTTCCAACCCAGAATTAATGGACATGCTGCACCTCAGAAAATCCAAATCCCATCGAGCTTCACGCTTGAGAGACTTGAACCTCAGCACTGAAATAAATAGGACATGCTGGAGGGACAGATTCATAACCCAGAGGCTCCCTTCACTCTGGAATAAAATCCCAGTCCAGGTTAGGCAGAGTCCCACAATGACTCTCTTCAAGAGGAATCTTGATGAGTGGATGGGAGATCGTAGGTTTACCCCGGCTATCACTTTTGTGTCACTGTTAGACAGAGGCACAGTATACTAACCTCAAAAAAAGGCATAGCAAAATTAATTTAAAATGGGTGGTGAAAGCCAAACACACTCTGGCTAGGCTTATAAATGCCCTAGGGCAGATAGCCTAGTATGAACCTATGAACCTATGAACCTATGTGTGAAATGGTGACGTGACAGGTCCGCTATGTGTGGACATGGTTGCCAGGCAGCTAACACTCTGTAGTCATCATGCAGGGGTGTCATCTGTATGTCCTCCAGTGACCTGTCACATGACACAGCATGGTTTGGTGTGTATACACCTCAGCATCGTAGGTCACAATCCACAGGTATGTCATGGGTATGCATGCAGTTCCACATATGCAATGCGTACATAACATGCACTGTTTAGCAATATAGACACCTCATGATGCCATGCAATGGCACAGTGTCTGTACATCACACTGTACAGCAATGTAGATGGCTCATAGTCCCATACCATGCCCATGCACATTTGCTCAACATGCATTCTATCTGTAGGGCATATGGACAACACTGCAATGTGATACCCAGTATGACGCTGTACATGTCAGGACACCATTGTGTCAGGCATGCATGCATGTTAATGCACACGCCAGCAGATTACATGTCAAGGTCACGTCAGCCATGTGTACTGTTATCCTGTTCTGGTCCACATGGTGTATCACGGGATGCATGCATACTACCATGATCGTGTGAATTGCATGGATAATGATATGACACCTGCCTGCTGTAGTGTGCATTCCAGGGGGTATGCTTACAAACACTATTGATGTCTGAGCTGCATGCTGTCAGCTGTATCACAAGCATGCTGCATGCCATCTGTCATATCACATGCATGGTGTGTCAGTGTGTGTGTGTCAGTGTGTGTGTGTGTGTGTGTGTGTGTGTGTGTGTGTGTGTGTGTGTGTCAGTGTGTGTGTGTGTGTGTGTGTGTGTGTGTGTGTCAGTGTGTGTGTGTGTGTGTGTGTGTGTGTGTGTGTGTGTGTGTGTGTGTGTGTGTGTGTGTCAGTGTGTGTGTGTGTGTGTGTGTGTGTGTGTGTGTGTGTGTGTGTGTGTGTGTGTGTGTGTCTATTGTAATGTAGAGTCTTTCTTTGCATTCACAGGTGATGTAGGTGTGTTACCCTCCTGCGGTCCATCTGATAGTGTCCCCACAGATGCTAGCAGTGATGAACATATGCACGAAGTACAGGCAGGGATGTCAGGGGCTGAATCTGTGCCAACAGTTGCCATCCCAGCTATGTCCCCCTCTTCCCCGCACACAGTTCAGCTGCCAACACATACCACATCTACAGTGGCCATAGAGGAAGGACAGTCAGCGTCTGTTAGCATTGAACAGAAACATGTAGCCACCACACATTCCTTTTAGCGTTGAACAGGAACGTGTGGTGGCTACAGAAGGTGTGTCTCCACACCATGGTGGCAGTATACTGACTGCAGATGTGCCACACAGGCATGTGGCTGGTGCTGCTCATAGGAGGACCTCTGGCAGACATGCACCTGCAGGACATAGCGCAGCAGCTGGAATCACCAGACACATGTTCCAGACTGTAATGGCGGCACAGGCACGTGCCGACCAACAGAACAGAGAAGGGCAGAGGCTGCAGAGGGCTGCTATCAGTACTCTAAACAACAACATCCAGGCATTGGCAGGTGCTCAACAGCAGATTACTGATGTTCTGGACAGGCGATTTGGTGACATGGTCAGAATCCTCAACCGTGGCATGGCAATCCGTGAGTGTGAGCTGTCTGTGCTGGAACATCTGGTAGAGGAGAGGCGTAGGCCACATGGACGTAGGCCAGCTACACCACCTAGTACAGGTCAACGTGAGCGTGCCACCTCACATGGCCGCTGCCATAGTGCAGGTAGCAGTAGCAGTGCAGCTGGTGCTGCACTGTCGACACCAGTTCACAGCAGGCCACGTGGACGTGGCCCTGGATGTTCCCGGCAGCGACACGGTTCTAGTGGCCATGTGTTGTAGGACAGTAACCATTCTGTACCTCTGCCTGGTAGTGCCCGTGCAACCCCTGGCAGGTACAGGACACGTGGCCGTATCTGGTCACAGTGAGCTGTACAACCTGGTCTGTACAATCTGGGGCTGTCCATAATACCCTTGCGTAGGCCTCACAAATGACAGAACTGTGTGCACACATACACACACACAGCAAACACAACTGTAGGGCTCCAAAACACCCACATGCATACAGAACAGACATGTCCATTCAAATCACCGGCCCTTACCCACACACATGATGTCATCCATTGGTGCAGCCTATGCCCCTGGCAAACAGTATCACCCTGTGCATATGATGAAGCCTGTGCCACATCCCTGTCATCCATACCATCGGTGCAGGGATATGCTCAAATGGTCTGATGCACAGGGTGAACAGAATAGTGAGAGGTGTATCTAACATTACTTGTGTATGCATATTGAGGGATGTGTATGTTGCATTGGTTGTGTGTGAATACTGAGTGCAGGGATATGCTCAAATGGTCTGATGCACAGGGTGAGTAGAATAGCGATAGGTGTATCTAATATTACTTGTGTATGCATATTGAGGATTTGTATATTGCATTGGTTGTGTGTGAATACTGAGAGATGTGTATGTGACATCAGTGGTGTACTGTCAACATGCAGCAGTCATACAATGTAGTCCAGGTGCTGCATGCATTGTGATATGTTCACAGTATGTGTCTCTGTTACAACAGTAACAGCATGTTGGTAATGATGCCCTGGTTCCCTCCTATGGTCTACTGGCATGTGCCTACAGGTAGCAGTGTTTGCAGTCCCCCATGTTTAACTGTGGAGTATTCACAGGCAGATATGGCAATATCAGCATGCTAAATGTACCCTCAACCTGACTGTTGGAAAGTCTAACATGACACAGATGTCCGCACATATACACTGCACCAGAAGCATGTGGTCAGTTGAACAGGCTACAGTGGACAGAGACATGACATACATACCGGGAAACATTGCAGGTATGTTGACATGGTGCAGGGTCGTACATAGTGGTCTGGCCAATGATGACGTTAGAGGCCACTTGATAGCATGAGGCCACACTGTGTAGCAGTAATACCATGTCACAGTACAGGAACATGGCCACATTTACGGGCTCTACAGCACTATAATGCACACCCCATAGTGTTGAGGTGTGGACCCTTGCCTATGTGGTCATCACCCTCACAGTACTTTGCACCCACATGACATGGCACAGAGAAGGAACCTGCATAGGTAGCCAGTATGGCTGGGACCGATGGCATCAACAGGGTAGTAGACAGCATCACCATGAGGGGTTAGTCACCATGAGGGTTTAGTGATTCTGTTTCCTCTGTATGGTAGCATACACCCTCACACCAAGCACCAGACAGCCATACATACATACATACATACACACACACACACTGTGGTGACCAGATATGTGCGTACGGATAGCCGATGTGTGTGATGCACCACACCTGCCGATGTCATGCTTTCCTCACTGCAGTATGTACAGATCTCTACAACGGTGTACAGGGATGTGTAACAACTGCGACGTAGTCCCCACCATATGTGGCATGTGTGGTCACAGAAGCAGACACACATGACAGTGCTGGGAATGATACACCTGCCATATGATGAGCCGTTTGATAGACATACAGCGGTAATGTCTGCATTATGTGTACCAACACTATATCTGGCAATTGTGTTGCTATATGCACACGGGAAGATGTCAGTGTTACAGGTGTCACGTGACATACAGTTGGTAACACCTGACCACTGTGTATGCGTTATGTCATCACCGTCAAGTAACAGTAACATAGCGTATTCATTAACATTCCTGAAGGTGTTCATAGAATGCGTTTATAAAGGATTCTGCGGTCTGGGCCGTATTTTCCACAGGCCCGGGGGCTTTGAAGGATTTCGCCTCGGTTTTGAGGCATGTGAAATTTGCTTTAGAGAAGTTTTTCACTGTGGTTTTCTGGGCAGGGGGTGGGGTCGGGATGTGAATATCCAGTGAGATTAGTTTATGGTCTGATCTTACCAGTGAGGGATACACTTCTGGTCTGGAGCATAGTGTCCCCATGTTGGTGATGATCAGGTCCAGTATGTTTTCCCCTCTTGTGGGAGTGGTAACAAGTTGTTCCATAGCATTTGAGTTTATAATTTCTAGGAACCTTTGGGCTAGGGTGTTGGAGCTAGAGTAATGCTCCCAGTCTATGTTTGGGTAGTTGAAGTCGCCCAATATAATGGTGTTTGTAGAGACCTTCATATTTTCCAGTATTCTCAGGAAGGCCAAGTGGGGTTCCTGTGTTTGGGAGGGTGGTCTGTAGCAGGCTATAAACTGGAAGGCAGTTTTACCCACAGTTAGTTGCACATGGATAGTCTCTGATGCTTTGTGCTGTGCCACCAACCTGGAGGTGTGGGTATCTTTGACGAATATTGATACTCCCTCCTTTTGTGGTTCGGTCCAAGTTTTGGGGCCGAAAAGCATGGTATGAGGTATAACCTGGTAGTGCTGGGGTGCTCTCGGGAGCCTTGAACCAGGTTTCTGTTACTGCACAGATATCAATGTTCTCCATGCTAAGGAGAGTTTCGAGTGCGTGCATCTTGAGGTTTAGACTTCTGGCGTTGAGTAGCATTACTCTTAGTTTCTTATCCCTTGTGATACCTATGGAGGTGGGTTTGTCTTTTGAGCCTTGCCTAAAAAGGCACTATGGGGGTAGCAAGAGCCTTTGCCTATATCCAAAAGCCCAGGGGTGACAGGTACAAGCCGTCCCTAGCGAAGCATCGTGGCTTGTCGAGCATGTCATCCCAGGCTGACAGGCATTGGATCCCCTTTGAATGACACCAACACTTAAGCCAATTGTTGAAATTGATCATCTTGTCTTCATATTGTGGCATCATTCTTGGTGAGGGTAAGATGCTACTCAAGGTCAGGGTCATACCGGCCTGGGCTACATGCTCAGAGAGCTCCTCTATGTCTCTTTTCATGTAGTCCAGTGAGGTATGTCTCAGGTCATTCACACCAGCATGGACAATGACTGAGTCATATTTGTACTTGTCTTGGAGTGACCTGAGTGCTTGTGTTATGTGGCGGATCCTAGCGCCTGACAGGCAGCTCACCGTGACCTTCTCCTTGTTCAGCCTGGTGAGCGGGACGTCAGTGTGCCTGACGATAGAGTCACCTATTACAAGTGTATCAGGTGTGTTGTTTAGCCTTAAAGGCTGTGACTGTTCGGCACACTGGCTTTGTGAGTTATGTGTTGCACGTGTTTTGTTTTGGGGTAGCGGTTGCTTGGGTGTCTACTTTGGAGGTCCGATTTACCACGCACACAAGGTGCACAGCTAACAGTGATGTCCTACAGCTGCAGGGGAAAAGTACAGTATCCGTGGCCTGGTGTCACTGCCAGTAGAATCTGTAAAGGTGACTACCATCATGCTATGACACAGACGTCATGTTCAACACATCTTATGAGGTACACGTCACTGACACCTCCACTAGCTGTGCACAGGCATTTAGGATGTGCAGAGTACCACATCACCTGTACAATCGGTCTAGTATGGCTGTAATTGGACCATGTGTGGACAAAGTGGGACAGGGTGTATCGACATCCCATCTTCTGTGTGGCTACGTGTCTCTGGCCATCCCCATGGCCATGTGTGCACATGTGTTGGTCATGTATGTGATAGCCATCTATCACACATGTCTCTGTTGTCCCATATGACATACACCCATAGATGTTGGACATGTCACCATCCACAGGGCTATGCAGACAACAGGTGTATGTGTGGTATGTGGGGTATCGGTTATTGGAAATTGTGACAATATTGCAACCAAAATGCTACGTGTCCCAGACATGTCGGATGGAACATTACAATGTGTGAACCCATTGCATGGGCATATAACACAATGGTGACGCCTGTGGTCTGCCCATATCACTGCTCACTGTGCGGTACTGGTTTGTGTACCACACGTTTTGTTCCACTGTATAGTACATATGCCTCCATTGTAGAACACCTCCACCATTGTATGCACAGCTGGACACACATATAGTAATGACAAATACTGTAGTTTCATGTCTGTGTGTTATTTCATTTGTATATATTGCACATGGGTGGCCTGTGTGGATGATGGGTGATGCAACCTGTATATCCATGTATTAACTGGCCACATGGTGAATAAATCTATGCTTTGACATAGCTGATACCGATGACAGTCTCACCTGCAACGGACTCTTGTCTGTGCGGCATGCCAGAGGTACCTGTATAGGGTGACACAGCAGTATGAACATTATCCATGACTGTATGACAGCCACAGGGTACACAGTGCAAGTTAACACATTCGCCTGTACAATAGAATATAGTAAGCACATGTGTGCATACCATACCTCTCAACCACTTAGAACAATAATTGTGGACAAAGCCTACTATGATGGGGGACATATAGGGACAACTGTGACATATTGCTCTTACAAACTTAGAAATTTGCTAGACTAATAGGTTTGCATGCACATGGGTTTTACATGGAATGTGCAGTCGTAAACACAAATGTATGTCATCATTTAATGATTCCATTCCTCAGCTATTTGCCAGAAAGGGACAGATATTAAGGGGAACACACCAACAATATGAGGCAGACATCTAGACATCCTGCAAATACCTGCACAGTTCAGAGGTATGGTGCATACACAGGGTAGCATAAAGCATGTGTGTCCACATACCTTGCATATGTTGTTACATTACATGATGTACACTGACACATGCACGTACGTGGGATATACTGGCCATATGTTCAGTACTGACTTACCAGGCAACTCCAGGCTCATTGCTTGGGAGACACCCACCTCCACGATGGCAGCTAGTGTTTGTGGGAGCTGTTCCGAGGGTGTTCCCAGACTGGCCAGTAGCTCCTCTGTGTGTGTGAGTGGAGGCTGGGTTGGTGGCCCACCACCTGTTCCACCTTGTTCCCTAGCGATTGCAGTGACACGCTGTTTTGCATGACGTATCAAGTCCGTGTAGTGTCTGCGCACCTGCTGGTAGGTGCGTTTGTGGCCACCCACTTTATTGACCCTCCTGCGAAGATCCTGCCACAGGTCGTCCCGCTGCTGTGCGTGCTGTGGCACATGGCTAAATAACACCTCATAGTTCTCATGGAGGTACGGGATTACAACATCATCCTCCTGTCGGCTGTATGCTGGTAGGCGTGTACGAGGCATTATCTCTAAGACATGATGAAGGTGACAGGTCACATTTACAGACATGTACAGTGATACTGCTGCACATACCTTTCTAGTACATCTGCACAGTTATCTTTGCAAATTAACATGACACTAACACGACTGGCATGTATGTGTCACACACATGTAACACCCAGTATGCATTGGATATCATCCCCATATATGTGTGTCACCTCATTAGTGTTCCTACTGCATGTGACATCTGTCTTCATGTGGGCATGTCTGTTTGCCTGCACTGGTGTTCTTACCTATCTACACATGCCTGATGTATCCACGGTAATGCTGTTGACCTTGATGCTGTGTATATGTCACATATCAACACAGACACAGCCTTAATGGACTTGGGCAGTGACAATGCACCAAGTACACATGGAAACCTGTACATGCATCTGTTTTGCCATAGACATCTACACTGCACTGCACAGCTGTTCAACATCCTGCCATGGATCGCCTGTGTTGCAAATGTGATAGACATGGGACAATGGCTAGTCGGACGTCATTCGCAGGTAAGGTTATTGGCTATAGCATGTACGGGCTGGGTTTCCTAGCTGTATATGACACCCATTACGCCACCGTGAGGGGCATCAGTGACACATTACTGATCCAGATAGTTGATACTACATCTACCATACGGCCATCACACCATGTATGACAGGGATGATATGTGCAGGTATGTGGACAGGGCTGCATGTTATGGCAGGAGTATGTCACAGGTATGGCACAGGGATCTGTCCAGCATGTGGCCATCTTAGTCGTAGGACAGTGGTTGTCCATGACGTATGTCTTTCAGATCAGGCTATGGACATGTAGCATGTCTAACAGCATAGTGTGGCATATGTCTGTATGCAAAGTGGATAGCATGCTGCATACTGGAGGTGAGTATTGTGGAGGCTGGTATCGGCCATCCACGCATGGGCCATACCCCTGGAGGGTGATATGTGTTCCAATATTGGTCACACGGGTGCTGTGTATGCCTGTCCAATGATCTCCATGCTCATGGATACCACCCTGTCATGTCATGGGTACCTCGGATGACTACCTAAAGGGCCAGGGAGATGTCTCCAGCTCAGGGAGGTGTACTGCACTACACCATCCCTAACACAGTGTCCATAATGTTGACCACAGCCTAGGAGTTTCTTAATGGGTACGGGGGTATTCCCCTAGTGGTGTCATTGCTGATATCATCCACCAGAATGTGCACATATGTCACACACCTCACACACACAGCCCATTCTGTATGTTGTTCACAACACTGTGACAACTATTGCCCATAGGTCATGGCCATTCATATCCTCACATACACAGATGGCTGACATTTGTCTGTGTGGTATGGGCTACAATGCGGGCGGGGTACAACACCTTAACCCTGGTTTACTGTAGCTGACACTGTGTGATATGCACATGTCACTGTAGCACCTTTAGTAGTTGTGAGTCTGTCAACAGGCCACTAGTAGAAGATTCCTGTGACATACAAAGGCATTTGTAGCCGAACATCTGTACTGTCTTGTACATCTGTACTGCTAACATCTACATTGATAATGGTTCATGGACTTGCAGACCATACCCAGCAGTGTTCTGATGCAGTGCCACCAGTCATGACTGTCGTCAACACTTGTGGGTTGATATTATCCAACACCCTCTCTGTAATGTATGGGCATGCTCGGCACTTGTTCTGAGCTTCTTGGCACGTTATAAGCTACTGCTTAGTTTAGCACCCATTTCACACCAGTCCTCACAGGTACACTGTCTGTCCATACATTTCCAGCTTGCTTACAGTACAACAGCTATCGTACACACATCACTCACATACCTCGTGAGACATGGTGATTTATACGGCGTGTCCACCTGGCACGTACCACTTATATACAGGCATGTCCAACTGGCACGTACCAGTGCTATTGCCTGTCACTAAGATAACTATGTTGTACATGTGGCAATACAGCTATTCTCATGTACACAGTCAATGCACACCTCCCAACATAAAAATGTCAATATCAAGGTGCAGGTACTCCACGACTATCGAAGCCAACCATCAACCAAAAAAGCAAAAATCAATAAAAATTTTTTATACTTGAACAGCAAAAGAACTTTATTCCATGGGTTGTTAGCGCTTTCACGTCTACTCTGGATGCTTCTTCAGACTTTAATAAAACACTTCATCACTTCTGTATTTAAACACTTATCAATTAAACAGTTAACCAATGAAAGCCTTTGTACGAATACATAACTATAAAAAGTCAGAAACTTCTAAATAGATAGAAAGTCAGAAACTTATATTGTGAAAATTAAAACTTCAAAATTCAACATTGACATTAAAATGGATGTAGTAATAGATTATAACTGTTATTAACATTTCAGATGGCAAATAGCATATAAATATTTAAAAATACAAGAGCATATAAAAAACAGCATGTAATAAAAGCTTTCAAGTGTATGAAACTACTGAAAAACTTCTAAAAATACATATTCCTACTAACACCAAGAAACATGAAAGTCAAAGGTATAGCAATAAATAACTGCTAATGCTTAAGATGACGACTGACTAGAAAGGGTTTCAGAGTAACCCTCTCATTGAGGCCATGTCCTTCATCTGCTTTCATTCTGATGATCCATTTACATTCTTCCCTTTCAGTGAAGTTACTTACATTGCCTAATCTCAATGTGGTGTGTATCAATTCAATAACTAAGAACTCAAAGGTGTGTGTGGTGCCTTGTGATAGAACATGTCTAGCCAGTGCGTTCCTGTCATTCTCCCTGTTGATCGCATATAAATGCTCTCTAACCCTTTCCCTCAACGTTCTATTCGTCATACCGACATGATTTATTTTATGATAATGACAACACTGAGACAAGGGATATAGTAATTAATAATTTTAGGAAACCTTCATGCTTTGTACCAGAACTGCATTCGCTTTTAGAAAGTTTTGAGAAAGTTTGTTGCAATGATTTTTATATGTTGTTTGAACAAACAGGTTTTAAGTCAGAATTTTACAATTTAAGCCGACAAGAAACAGCAGCTTTAAAAAGTTTACAAAACAATGATACTATAGTTATCCACCCAGTGGATAAAGGTGGTGCAATAGTGTTGTTTGATAGTGTATATTATAACAATAGAATGTTAGAAATGTTATTGGATGAAACCACATATAAAAAAATACATATGTATGATCTAAACAAGGTTATTAGTAAACTTCATGCCTCATTGTATGATATGTTGATGTCCAATATTATAAACAATGATCTCTATAATTATTTTTTAGTTGAAAACCTTTGGTACCTATCATCAGAGGTCTTCGAAGGTGCATAAGACATTGTCTGACCCACCCTTCAGACCTATAGTCTCAGGGAGAGGCTGGCTAACTGAATGTATCTCAATTTATATTGAGAAGCAACTTAGACCTATAGTTGATTCTACCTTCTCCATTTTGAGAGATACTAAACAACTATTGGAATCTCTAGCTGAGAGTGCTGTTGAAAAGGCATACTTGGAGAATGACATTATGATGACTTTAGATGTTCAGTCTTTATTCACCTGCATACCTAATGATATAGGGATAGACTTCCTGAGGCTTTTTCTTCTAGAGAAGGGCATGACTAACAACAAAGTGATTATGATCACCATGCTGATGGAATTAGTGTTAGAAAATAATGTATTTTTATATGGTGATGGTTATTATCTGCAGACTTCAGGGGTAGCGATGGGCACGTCATGTGCCAATTCTTATGCAAACCTTATACTAGCCTACTGGGAATCTATGTATATCTTTGGAAATGAGTTTTATTCACAGCACCTCAAGTATTATAAACGTTTTGTGGACGATGTGTTTTTTGTTTGGAGTGGTGATGTTACTATCCTAGATGAGTTTCTAAGTTACATCAACAACACCACATCTTTTCTTAGGCTGACTGGGGAAAGATCATGTTACCAGATTGACTTCTTAGATGTTAACATCAGGAAGCATAATGGGTGTTTCACTACCAACATTTACAGGAAACCCTGTAGAAAGAACAAATACTTACATTGTGACAGTATGCACCCTCCCCACATACACAAGAACATTGTTAAGAATCTAGCAGCACGCTGTTCACACCTAACAAGCGATGATTCAGCATATAGGAATGTATTGATAGGCTTAGATGCTGACTTTAAGTCCAGGGGTTACCATGACAATGATTTGACAGTCCTGCAACAAACAGAACGCAATGAAGAAACAAGACCATACATTAGGATAGCAACTAGTGAACAGGTGGAACAAAGCAGGCCATTTACTAGAAGTAAAAAGAGGATGGTACTTTCATATACTAATAAGAATAAGAGTATTACTAATGTCATTAGAAAGAACTGGGGTATCCTACAGTTGGATGATAGGCTTAGAGCACTTGTAGGTCCTCACCCCAGTTTTTCCTACAAGAATACTAGATCTTTAAGGAACATGTTATGTTATGAAAGGCGACTTCAAGATCAACCACTCACTGTTAGAATGGGTACCTTTCCATGTCGCAGTTGCAATCAGTGCAAATACTGGGCAGGAATAACTTTAGGCACCCGGACACAGGTGTGCTATATAAATTCGATCATTATGCAGACTGTAGGACAAGGAACATAGTTTATTTAGCCATCTGCACCAAATGCCAGGCTTTCTATGTCGGTATGACGAATAGAACGTTGAGTGAAAGGGTTAGAGAGCATTTATATGCGATCAACAGGGAGAATGACAGGAACACACTGGCTAGACATGTTCTATCACAAGGCACCACACACACCTTTGAGTTCTTAGTTATTGAATTGATACACACCACATTGAGATTAGGCAATGTAAATAACTTCACTGAAAGGGAAGAATGTAAATGGATCATCAGAATGAAAGCAGATGAAGGACATGGCCTCAATGAGAGGGTTACTCTGAAACCCTTTCTAGTCAGTCGTCATCTTAAGCATTAGCAGTTATTTATTGCTATACCTTTGACTTTTTCATGTTTCTTGGTGTTAGTAGGAATATGTATTTTTAGAAGTTTTTCAGTAGTTTCATACACTTGAAATGTTTTTATTACATGCTGTTTTTATATGCTCTTGTATTTTTAAATATTTATATGCTATTTGCCATCTGAAATGTTAATAACAGTTATAATCTATTACTACATCCATTTTAATGTCAATGTTGAATTTTGAAGTTTTAATTTTCACAATATGTTTCTGACTTTCTATCTATTTAGAAGTTTCTGACTTTTTATAGTTATGTATTCGTACAAAGGCTTTCATTGGTTAACTGTTTAATTGATAAGTGTTTAAATACAGAAGTGATGAAGTGTTTTATTAAAGTCTGAAGAAGCGTCCAGAGTAGACGTGAAAGCGCTAACAACCCATGGAATAAAGTTCTTTTGCTGTTCAAGTATAAAAAATTTTTATTGATTTTTGCTTTTTTGGTTGATGGTTGGCTTCGATAGTCGTGGAGTACCTGCACCTTGATATTGACATTTTTTTGTTTGGGGGCATAGCAGGTACCTTACCCTGAGAGATCTCTGTTTTTTTATCATTTGCCTCTTTGTTATCTCGAGGGGACATGACAGAAGGAACCAAACACATTGAGGAAGCTGCATCTGAGGACATGATTTGTTCATTCTCTCAACTGATTTCCAGGTGTGAAAATCCACTGCTAAAACTTTCTTATTCACAACTAGCTAATACTAATGTTACCCACAAAGGTAAGCAGTTAGATATCAATGTGCTACAACTGATGAGACAATTTGAAGATACTTTACTTAAAATGAAGAATGTGCAGTGGCAGAAACAACATATGGAAGCATGTTTATCCTTTATAGTTATTCCAAGAGGGCTACGCATTTTAAAGATGCCCACCTTTGGTAACAAATATCCAGACCTTTTAATAGACTGGCAGAAACTTAATATTGAGACTAGCAATAGTTATATCAAGCTGTTAATAAGACAGTATTCGCTAAATGAGAAAGAACTCATGAAAGAGATCTCCATTCTGGAACACCGTTTAAATTCCTCTTTAACATCTGTACAGTTATCTGATTACTTCTCTGAACTTTCCACTACTTTAACTCTAACTGATAACAGACTCTTGCAACAGAAAAAGAAGAAACTGGAGAGAGATTGTTCCGATTTTGCACGTGGGAACGTCTTCTCTTGGCCTAAGGTATCCATCCGGTCAGCTATTGATGTAACAAACTCATGCATTCCTGACAATAGGAAGGATGGTAACAGCGAAATGCATCCCACTACATTAGGAAGTATTAATGTGGCCATCTTTGAAGGCACTCATGCAGAGGGGTGTACAACAGAGAATGGTTCAGATTTATTACTAGTGGAGAATGAAGGAACATCTGAAAACCTACAAAATAGGAATACTACAGCAGATAATATTCTACCAACCATTAGACAATTGGACACTAAGAGCTTGGGACCGGTAGTAAGGAAGAAGACTTTGCTCCCAGCAGAAGGGAATTCAGTGACTAATGAGAGAGACAACACAAATCTTACATTCCCTTTATCATTTCTACCAGCAGATCGCAAGACATGGAGTCCCCAGTACAAGGGGAAGAAACGGAAACCCTCAGGGGAGTCAGGGGAACCACAGAAGAGAATGTGGAAGAAAACTCCAATGAACTGGTAATTAATTTATCTAGCCATGAGTTGAGTGATGCTGAAATGAAAGTGTTAAACAGAGGTCTATCATTTGTGCCTTCACAAGGGATAGACATTAGTGAGTTGATAGTACAATTAAAACTTTTTACTAGGGGTTTAGCACTTGATTTATTTTATGATAATGACAACACTGAGACAAGGGATATAGTAATTAATAATTTTAGGAAACCTTCATGCTTTGTACCAGAACTGCATCCGCTTTTAGAAAGTTTTGAGAAAGTTTGTTGCAATGATTTTTATATGTTGTTTGAACAAACAGGTTTTAAGTCAGAATTTTACAATTTAAGCCGACAAGAAACAGCAGCTTTAAAAAGTTTACAAAACAATGATACTATAGTTATCTGCCCAGCGGATAAAGCTGGTGCAATAGTGTTGTTTGATAGTGTATATTATAACAATAGAATGTTAGAAATGTTATTGGATGAAACCACATATAAAAAAATACATATGTATGATCTAAACAAGGTTATTAGTAAACTTCATGCCTCATTGTATGATATGTTGATGTCCAATATTATAAACAATGATCTCTATAATTATTTTTTAGTTGAAAAACCTTTGGTACCTATCATCAGAGGTCTTCCGAAGGTGCATAAGACATTGTCTGACCCACCCTTCAGACCTATAGTCTCAGGGAGAGGCTGGCTAACTGAATGTATCTCAATTTATATTGAGAAGCAACTTAGACCTATAGTTGATTCTACCTTCTCCATTTTGAGAGATACTAAACAACTATTGGAATCTCTAGCTGAGAGTGCTGTTGAAAAAGCATACTTGGAGAATGACATTATGATGACTTTAGATGTTCAGTCTTTATTCACCTGCATACCTAATGATATAGGGATAGACTTCCTGAGGCTTTTTCTTCTAGAGAAGGGCATGACTAACAACAAAGTGATTATGATCACCATGCTGATGGAATTAGTGTTAGAAAATAATGTATTTTTATATGGTGATGGTTATTATCTGCAGACTTCAGGGGTAGCGATGGGCACGTCATGTGCCAATTCTTATGCAAACCTTATACTAGCCTACTGGGAATCTATGTATATCTTTGGAAATGAGTTTTATTCACAGCACCTCAAGTATTATAAACGTTTTGTGGACGATGTGTTTTTTGTTTGGAGTGGTGATGTTACTATCCTAGATGAGTTTCTAAGTTACATCAACAACACCACATCTTTTCTTAGGCTGACTGGGGAAAGATCATGTTACCAGATTGACTTCTTAGATGTTAACATCAGGAAGCATAATGGGTGTTTCACTACCAACATTTACAGGAAACTCTGTAGAAAGAACAAATACTTACATTGTGACAGTATGCACCCTCCCCACATACACAAGAACATTGTTAAGAATCTAGCAGCACGCTGTTCACACCTAACAAGCGATGATTCAGCATATAGGAATGTATTGATAGGCTTAGATGCTGACTTTAAGTCCAGGGGTTACCATGACAATGATTTGACAGTCCTGCAACAAACAGAACGCAATGAAGAAACAAGACCATACATTAGGATAGCAACTAGTGAACAGGTGGAACAAAGCAGGCCATTTACTAGAAGTAAAAAGAGGATGGTACTTTCATATACTAATAAGAATAAGAGTATTACTAATGTCATTAGAAAGAACTGGGGTATCCTACAGTTGGATGATAGGCTTAGAGCACTTGTAGGTCCTCACCCCAGTTTTTCCTACAAGAATACTAGATCTTTAAGGAACATGTTATGTTATGAAAGGCGACTTCAAGATCAACCACTCACTGTTAGAATGGGTACCTTTCCATGTCGCAGTTGCAATCAGTGCAAATACGTACTGGGCAGGAATAACTTTAGGCACCCGGACACAGGTGTGCTATATAAATTCGATCATTATGCAGACTGTAGGACAAGGAACATAGTTTATTTAGCCATCTGCACCAAATGCCAGGCTTTCTATGTCGGTATGACGAATAGAACGTTGAGTGAAAGGGTTAGAGAGCATTTATATGCGATCAACAGGGAGAATGACAGGAACACACTGGCTAGACATGTTCTATCACAAGGCACCACACACACCTTTGAGTTCTTAGTTATTGAATTGATACACACCACATTGAGATTAGGCAATGTAAATAACTTCACTGAAAGGGAAGAATGTAAATGGATCATCAGAATGAAAGCAGATGAAGGACATGGCCTCAATGAGAGGGTTACTCTGAAACCCTTTCTAGTCAGTCGTCATCTTAAGCATTAGCAGTTATTTATTGCTATACCTTTGACTTTTCATGTTTCTTGGTGTTAGTAGGAATATGTATTTTTAGAAGTTTTTCAGTAGTTTCATACACTTGAAATGTTTTTATTACATGCTGTTTTTATATGCTCTTGTATTTTTAAATATTTATATGCTATTTGCCATCTGAAATGTTAATAACAGTTATAATCTATTACTACATCCATTTTAATGTCAATGTTGAATTTTGAAGTTTTAATTTTCACAATATGTTTCTGACTTTCTATCTATTTAGAAGTTTCTGACTTTTTATAGTTATGTATTCGTACAAAGGCTTTCATTGGTTAACTGTTTAATTGATAAGTGTTTAAATACAGAAGTGATGAAGTGTTTTATTAAAGTCTGAAGAAGCGTCCAGAGTAGACGTGAAAGCGCTAACAACCCATGGAATAAAGTTCTTTTGCTGTTCAAGTATAAAAAATTTTTATTGATTTTTGCTTTTTTGGTTGATGGTTGGCTTCGATAGTCGTGGAGTACCTGCACCTTGATATTGACATTTTTTTGTTTGGGGGCATAGCAGGTACCTTACCCTGAGAGATCTCTGTTTTTTATCATTCACCTCCCAACATACAACAGTACAGCCTGTGGAGGATGCACATATGCAGCCCTGCTGGGGGTTATACTGTCACCAACCCTTACTGCACCTGACAGTCATGTGGGGATGTGCAACATTGACAATGCACCCCACACATCACATAGTCCCACATGATCCCCACCACAGGCCATACATACGGAGACACCTTGTACAGTACCCCTCCATACTCTGTGTGGGCACAAACGGTAGCCCACATCGCCAAACACAACCACACCAACCTATAGCCCACAGACACGTGTGCCCATCACATACAGCCAATAGGGTGTCATAACATACACAACACACCTGTCATAGGTGACTGTCGGTGGTCACACTACTGTTCCCCTCAGCAGGCTACACAAGGCGATAGTCACTTACATGCTGCTGTCAAGTAACTGGTTCTGCATCATAACCTATGCACACATGCCACAACTCAGCAGGTACGATGTGACTCATCTTCCATGTTTGTGCGACTGAAGTTGTATCTCAGGGCATAGACTATGTGTGCAGGGACATGCAATAGCCCACCAGTGTTGTAGCCCTGATGGTGTGGTCCAAGCCATGGGGAGCATTTTGTGGACATCCGGACCTGTTACCACTGTACTACGAGCGACTGTGTCACTCCCAACAGTTGTCCATGCTTATGCTGTCATTCCACAGGCATCTAGTATACGTCCACTTTGACAGACCTGGTCAAACAACATGATGCTGTGGCACAGCTGACCTGCACCTGTCAGCCCTGGGAGTACAGATCACATGTTGGACTCCTGCTGCTTTTATACTGCCTGTCTTGCACAGTGTCCAATAGCAGTCACCACCAGAACGGGAACTGGCTAGCGAAGCATGTGGTCCTGTCACACAATGCTTGACATCATCCTCTGTGACGCATGGAGGCAAGGCACACCTGATACTGCACCACTTCAATATCTCTGCAGTGTCTGGGACCTGCCTCTTGGCTCTGCAGAGCACACCTGCAATGACTGGTTATAGACAGACCGTACCTCTCAGGCACGTACCTGGACTGGCACACCCACGGCTGAGTTGTCCCCATATTCCACTATGTTGTACACACATCCCGGCTGGTTACTTAGCACAATGCATCACAGGTGCTCCACGTGCATATAACTGTGTCCAGAACTACTGATGTGAGACTGACAGTAACCCACACTTAACTATGATAGCCGCACATGTACCGACACATTAGGTGTACGGTGTCCGTGAGTCATAACCTCCGCTCGGCTGGTTTGACCCATACACCACCTCCAAGACCAACAGTATCCTTGACATGGACACTACCAACATGTGAATGCTGTTCCACACCTGGGGTTATCCCCTCATTGGTGGAATCCAAACATATGCTACTCACCCTTGTTAGCCACATAACGGCACCACACACTTCACGGCATACACAGTAGATGAGTACTACAACACCACTACAGATGTCGTATGACAGCAGTAGTTGACGTTGTGACAATGTGCAGGTGGACAATGCACATCAAACGCTGAGACATACCCCAGTGCACTTCATTAGCACGTACACGACAATATGGTTCATGCTATTCCACACAGAGCCATGATGGCACACACCAGATAACAGACGACACTCTGGGGGTGTGGTTCCACGGACATACTTTACAACAACAGGTGGGGGCTGTTGCACAGTGGTGTACATTCCCATGGGTGGGGTAACTCACTGGTCAGCCTCAATAGGGCCACGGGATCCCTCATCACATACTCCATAACTAGCTACGTACACATTACTGCGACACATTCCGAGATGTTCCACAAGGCATTATGGTGGTATGTCAGTAGTCGTACGAAATACCCACATCTGCTCACACATACAACTGTCACTCTGGAACATGACAGTAACAGATGATGTTGGCAACATGCTGTCTGATGGCTTCAATGCTAACATTACGCCCTCTCACTCCCTACAGGGCCACATTCCTTGCAGGAACATTGCGGTGTACCTGCAGTCACACCTGCACAGTACTTGACCTCCACTCTATATGTCCTAGGACACTGGCCCCTTGTCACCCTACAAAATCCCAGGCTGTGATGTCCACAGACCTCTGAATGGCATGTCTCCCCACTGGCACACCATATTCAGTAATAGCCTTGTACCAGACATTGTGGCCCCTGACTGGCACACAGCGAAAGTTACACTCCACACAGGTGGTGCCACAATGCACGACTGGGACTATTGCCCTACACACCTCACTGGACTGTTATGCACGGCTATAGGGCACATCATCATGGACATCATTCGCTGAGTCTTTGCTGTGCTCCGGTCCTTTGATGCCAGCTGGGTTGGTCTTGTTGGGGCCACAACATGCATCCTACACCCGTTGAACACCTTTCATACAGTCGCCAGAGTAGTTGATGATGACACGGGGGTCCACACGGCCTAAATTGTCCTCTCGCTGCCTTTCAGCACCGTTCTCCATTCTGGTATTGACAACATACACATCCACCTGCACATCACAACATATGTCTTAGGATGTTATGCAAAGTGGCTAATGGAAGGGACACACACACTGAGGGTGGCATACCATATCACATACTGTATTCCAGTTACACTTGGCATACCACAGTCCTCAGTCATGGGGCCCTCATGTTCGGTATATGCTTTCCTGAGGTACAGGCTACCACTGAGGGGACTTCCCTGCCTAGCTTTACAGAGTACTGCATACCCAGCACTGTTTTTACTGCACCAGCTGATACAGACCCCATCCATACGGGTGTCACTGTGACGGATACCGATATGAACATCATGGCCTCAACCTGCATGACACTTGTTATGAACATCACCTTTGCAGTACACCATACACCCACTGGTTATCACATAGGTGTTAGTCCCCTACATACATGTCGCATTGTATGTGTTCGTAAGACACATGTATATCGCACACACTCCTGTGATTACCACATTGCCACTGTGGCGTGGATATCCTTCTACGTGTCCACACATGTCTGTACTGGGTGTGTAGCTGGTACATAGGCACCCATTGTACCTCTGAACACCAGACTTATACACACATCCATGGGTACAACACCCCGCTTAGGGTGTACCTTACACAACAGCTTTACATAACTCAACATTAAAACGCCATGACGTTTATTGAGCTACGACAGTTAAAGTTTGCGGCTTATGTACAGACACCACGTCTGTACACATTTGCGGACTACATACTCAGCGGTGACCTCTGCTGCAAAGACAGGGCCCATGTCTGCAAATATGTTAATGGATATACTCCGCATACACGACATAAACAATAGCCACTATGAGCATGATGCTCATGGATAGGTGCACACACGCGACAGTGTGTGGCATGTGCTTGGGGGTTACATTCCCAGACCGGACACTCACCATGCTTTGGGATAAGATTCCTATGTACATCACGCATGGACAGTCAGTAGCAGTGTTCATGTGATACCTCGCTTGGTGGATGGTGGACACATGTACGCCAGGGATCACTGCAGTGGCTGTACTGTGCAGAGATTCAGGTTACACATGGCTCTTCTGTTCACAGAACACTACCCTAGAGAGGTGCCACTGGTGTGCACACTGTAGTTGTTGTTACACATAGACTTGCCAGACTGCATGGTACCCCACTATGAACCTGTGGAGCTATTACATGTCCTTTGTGCATGGTTACTGGAATAGCCCTTACAGTTAGATTAGCTGTCATGCTATTACAATGTCCCATGACTACAGGCCATATGTATCCTGTTATTGTACACGCCAATCATGTTCATGTTTGTCTGCCACATCTCTTCTGCTATTCTAGTATGGGAGTAATGTTTGCGCCCTTTGCAAATGTGCAGAGTGGATTACATTATTTATTTCATCATAACTGTTTATACATAAATTAATTACATACTACTCACATCACTATACGATACCTTTGTTATGCATCATATGCCTGTTCTCCTGTGTAGCATATCTGACATATCCATCTACTGTACTATACATTACACATGTTTTGCATGGTATCCCATAATTCAAAGCATACTTGCACAGAGGGACCCCCTTAGACATGTCATTGACGTTATATGCCCATACACATGCGTACTGTTACAGTATATCCACATATACTATCCCCTGCTATGGCACGTACTTATTGGACATACCCTGCCACTGACGGAGGGTCGTATGACATTGTTCTGTTTAAAGCCATCATGTTGCATCCCTTGTGGTGTCTGTGCTGTTTACCTTGTGGCCCAATGCTGGACGCACAACTTCTACAAGCATTAATACAATCAGCAAGACATCACTACATAAATACCATTCCCCACTTTATGCATGGAGGACACTTTTAATTACTGCAAACCAGGCTATGCATAAACTGACATAACTTAATACAGAACAAACTATGCATACAATTTGTGTTCTACATACCTTGATACCGTTCCGGTATTTTGTCTCTCTATCTCGCTCTCCTGTATCACTCTTGAAACTGTTTTACGGTATGAGCATACAGTTTGCATATCTGGCAAGTCATCCTTATATACGTCTATACTTGCAACATGTGGTTTACTGCCACCAATTGGTGGTCCGGTGTGACTTGTTACGTGCACTTCAGCTGTGCAGCTACTCTATTCACCAATTACGCGGCAACAGTGTGGTGTAGTTGAATTCTCCACTTGGGCATTGGCCATTTGCCCTGCCTTCGGGGAGACGGCCTGTATTGTGTTTTGGTGTGTGCAATTGCAACTGCTATGTGTAGAGCCAAGTCTATTTTGGAGTCATGTCCCCCGTGGATTGTGTGTGATGGCTTGAGTATTTGGTTCTACCTGTGACTGTACCTGTCATCCCACCCGTCTGATAAAGGACTATTGCAAACACCTGTAACATCGCCGTTTGTTCCGTTATACGACGGATACAATTTTGCATGGCACCTTTAAATGTGTCTCTCACAAGGTATGTTAATGGTTCAGCAGATGTAATTGACTTACTAGATGTTTGGGCTGTGGTTATGGTCTGTATTGCTATTGTTTCCAGTGTGGGGGATGTAGGCGGGTGTACTTAGCATATATGGTTTTGTGGGGCTTGCCTTTCTACGTAATCCATATATATGTGTGTGTGGGCCCCTTCCCTAATTACAGTGCTATCACTTAATAGATTTCTGTTACGAGAATTTACTTTGGGCCATTGTTAATTGGTTTCTATATGGTATGCAAGTGAGGTTGATACTTCCATACCTCCGGATGTACGGCGATATGTGCAGGGATATTTGTAAATGACCGCTATCCCATGTATGTCTGTCCCAGATATTTGCAGTCATTGCAGTGGTGTTGGTGTCAGACCCTCTGTGACATGGCTTGCCACTTTTCATATGGCCATATTTGGACACTTGCGGGTCACACAGTGGTGTTTACAGGCTGACATATGGCCATGGACAGTACACAGGATAGCACATACTTTTATCCTCATTACACACAATTGTTCTTGGACCTTAACTACTTATCGGTTTGCATGTCACATTTCCATTTCTTACATACAGGCATGATTATTTCCTGCAACTATTGCATAATACTTGGGACATACTAATGTCCTAAACTCTCGGACAGTTGCCCTTTGTAATGTTTCATGTCAGGACACACCTGCCCAGGGGGGGCTGTCCCTCCCAATGTGGGACAGGTGTTTACCGCATGCCTACTGCTAGCTATACCCGCACCTACCGTAATCATCTACCTCCGAGTTGCCACCTACAGACACATAATGCGGACACACACACACACACACACACACACACACACACTTTACAGTCACACGGGAACACACACGGCACCCTCAACACACACATACACCGGCTACATCACTCACAACCACAGTTGTACATGGTACCTACGTGGACTGCACCGCCGGAAGCGGTGACTACATGTCCTTATTATCGTCATATTGCTCGTGGTTCTACTGTTCCAGTACTGTGTTCTTTCTGTCTTTCAGCCTCCTGGTTATGCGTGTCGGTGTGTGCCACTTTCCATAGTTGTCGGTATCCTATTTATTTGTACCTCAAAGGTGTTTTGAATGTCATTGACCTATCTATATATTTGCAGATGTCAGTGACCCCTTATATATCGACATGTATCACACTATCGCCCTTTCTATCTGTATTATATATGTGTAGATATATAGATATATATATATATATAATCGGATAGGGGTGGTGACAGGCATGCTACGCCTTTCATTGTGTGTTTGTCAGTGTATACTATGTTTCCTGGACTCCGCACGTTTGTGTCTGTACCTCTCACATTACACACCTGCCATAGGTTAAGATTACCTCCCATCCCACTTTGCGAGGGACAGTCCCTCTTTGTGCAGTTGTGTCCTGCGAAATATTTGTGAACATAGCAAATATCCTGCGACTTTGGGACAAACATATTCCCTATAATTTATGTCATAGTTGCATAAAACACTTATTCTGTATCTGACCCACCTACATGTTACAGGACACGGAACACGTACCTGCGACCATTACTAGAATAAGCTTGTTATCTATGCAAAATACTGACGTTCTGGTTTTCGTACTGGCCGGGTGTAGGTGTCGTCCTGCAGACATCTGGTGTATGTCCCGCATTGGTCATTTGAACTGTGGCAACCCTACCGTACGTACATCTTGCCTAGCAATAGTGTTGGGTGATTGTATACATGAATGCCTGTTCCACTCCTGGCAGTGGTCGTTTTACCCTTCAGAGCAGGCGCTATTTGTTCAGGGGTGACTAATGCTGGTTTCACCTGTTCTGTACATCATTGACCGTGATCTGCACAGTGGTCGGTGACGCTTAGCCCTGTTTCGCGCATATCTGTATAGTCGTATTTAAATATCACTTACAAGCTGTGGGCAACGCTTATTCCCACTAATGTGTGCTACACATATTCTGATGACCTGCATCCGGAATGCATTACCCGTGCCATCGGTATTACGTTACATCCATTGCGGGACATGGGACAGGGAACATGCATGACAGTCACTGCATGTACCACTTGGTCATCTGGGGGTTGTACACGTATTATGTCATTTTGTATGTACAGTACACTACAGCAGTTACTCCACACTACACTCACATGGATAACTCCGTTAGTTTACAAATTGATGAGTCCAGTTAATGGTATATCCATGTGATGTTTACTGGCTGTACTCCGGCATTGGGTATGTATATCACAATTAGCTACACCCGATAATGTGCTACACCTTCATATGACCGTGGATGCAGCATGCTGGGGTGACGAATGCCTGTCATGGGTACATCCCCTGCCTTGACACAACATCCATGATTACATTTTGTGGAACCCCTCAGTAACGCAGCAGGGAATCCGTGATGTGTGTGTGTAGGACAGTGCTTACACACATGTGCTCCAGTGATTGCCTCTGCTCCAGTAAGCGACAGTTGCTTACTCGATGTTGTGGCGAAGGGAGTCACTGTTTGCCCTGTTTGGTGTTTTGCCTCTGACAATCGGGCGTGTACCTACCGATGTACCTGAGGACCTATACACACAACACACACAGATGCTGATAGGCACATCTACTGTTCAGGTGTTGACATTTCCGTGTTCCAATGGCTGTTGCGTGTACAATGTTTGAGGGCTGCCTATGTAGGATTCCACAGTGGGCCACCTATACATCACAGTTTACAGGTAGTCATGTTTGTGTGCCATCCATGTTACTGTGTGTGCAGGTGGGGAGGGGTGTCAGTCTGTGGGAGCCTACACTGTCAAGGTATGTGCTATATGTTCCCTCTTTGCCAATGTGTAGGCATATTGGGCATGCCTCCGTCTGCCTACTGGGGCTGGCACAGTGTGTCCGTGGTCTCGATCCCTCTGTGCCTGTGTTGACCTTGGCAATTGCGGTGGGCTGTGAGGCCCTCCCCCATTTTGACCCTGCTACAGCTGTTTCTGCAGGATCATATTATGTAGCATGGCGCATACTATGAAGATGTGGGCACACGTGCCTGGAGAGTACTGCAAGGCTCCACCAGATGTGTCCAAGCACCAGAACCGTGATTTCAGCATCCTGAACACACGCTCTATGATGATTCTGGTTTGTGCATGTGCCTCATTATGGCGTTCTTGTATTGGTGTGTGTGCATTTCTGATGGGGGGTCATCATCCACGGCACCAGTACATAGCCAGCATCCCCCACAAGGTGGCCTCGTGGGATGTCCCCCCTGACAAATACCTGATACAGCTGTGAGGCATGCCAGATATGGGAGTCGTGGTAGCTTCCTGGGCTGCCAGCACACACATCCATGATAATGCCCTGGGCATTGCAAACGACCTGGCAGTTGATGGAGTGGAATCCCTTGTGGTTTATGTAGCACCTACCATACTCACCGGGTGGTGACTTGATTTATATGTGCGTGCAGTCTATCGCACCCAGTACCTCCAGGTAGTTTGCCACACGGTGGAAGTGACGCATATTGCTGGCCAACTCCTCCTGAGTTCGGGGGAAGTATATATGCTCATTGGCATGTGGTAACATGGCATCCAGGAACTGGTGTAGTACCCTGGATGCAGATGACTGTGAGATCCCCATTATAGCTCCAGTTGGCCTTTGAAAGGTACCTGTGGCTAGTATTCTCAAGCTTACACATACCTTCGTGTCCACTGGGATGGGTTCCCCTCTGTTGTTTCTGGTTCTCAGGCATGGCCGGCACAGTTCTACTATTTGCTATAAGATGTCCCTGTCCATCCTGTAATGCTCTACTATCTCCAGATCATGTAGCCCCTGGTAGGTTACCCTTGGTCTGAACACTCTTCTCCTCCTCCGAGGCCTACCGTGGTTGTCGGCATCATCCTCTACAACACCGTCTGTCTGTAACACATGCTGATGAATCACAGCTATGGCAGCTATCAACATGTACATTTTAAAAGTTCCCCATCTGTTTATACCTATGGTGCAGTGTTTGTGAATGCACAGGTGTGTGTTGGCTGCTTTCACACTTTATACTGTTTTGCTGTGAACACTGATGATGTCATATGGTGTGTATGTACGATCGTGGCTACAGGGTATCTTCTGTGTTTTATTAACGGAACCACTATTGTGCTGCCTTTGGTGTTGCATTACATTTGGATGCCGTGAATTACCTCCTGCCCTTCCATTTACATTTATGCACGTTACACCTACGATTTACTAGCATGCATCCAGCTGCCTGCTTTCATTTGTACTTTCCTGGACCTGGCTTATCTTGCGTAATGTGTGCTATTGCCGGTCTACTGTGGGTTTGCTTTGCTCTGCTATGACAGTTCTCCTATCTTTGCATTCCAAGTCCTCCCCTCCTTTCTTTGCAATCCTATGCCTCCCCTATCCTGTTTTGCAGGTTTCTAAATGCAGGCTTGTCTACTGCTGTCGATTGGCCGCCGTGAGTTGATTGGTGTTAATTGCTCATTAGTACGCCAATTACTCTGCTTCGGCATTTCCTTCTTTTCTTCCCCTGACCTTCCTGTTTGTGCTATTGTTTGCGGAGCGTGCATCTGCTTGCTGGGTTTTGGGCACGATTTCATCCCCGAAGACATGCACTTTCGGGCACCATGTGTGCTCTCAGCTAAACGGTTCTATACCTTCCTCCCCACCCCTGTCCTGCAGCTTTGCTTAGCAACGGCCAGGCCAGATTTGCATTGCTCCAATGTGCTTACTGTTACGGTGGCACACCCCTCTGCTGATATCATGTATCACCTCTGATACACTCCTCGGTGTTATAGCGCTGCGCCGTCAGGTACATCCTTAATCCGGCGGGACGTTTGCGATTCAGTATTACCTGCCTCATAAGCATGGCATTGACTACTAATTCATAGTTACAGCACCGAACACTGTTGCGGGCCCTTGGCAACCCTTGCGCCTTATTTGTGGTGTGCCATGCCTACCATTACGTATTATGGTGCAATCCTGATTTGTCTTACATTGCGATTTTATGACATTTGTATATATATTTCCTTTGTATTCCTATTTGCACACACATGCCCTGCGGTTGTACTGTGCGTTACTGTGGACATGACATTAAATGTTGTTTTTTTAGGTGTTGTACATCTTTTCTTGTGCCATTGGCTGTGTATTTCACCATTGGCATATGTTAACTTTGTAATACATGAGTCTGGTCTGCTTCCATAACTCCGATGTTCTGTTTGGGAAAATGTAAACCATGTTTTTTGGTTTACATTTCCATGGGCTTGCGCTACGCCTGCACCATTTCATGAATCACTGTATGCCTTCATTAGCATGGTGCAACACTGCGCATGAGGTGATTTGCATACCTATGCCGAGGGCTGCATAGATCTGGCGTACGCCAGTAGTGCACGTGGAGTTGGTTCGTACCTGAATCGCTTGGCGGACATATTTGGCGTTATCCCACATACGTTACGCCTGCGCCTGGCGCAGGCTTCATGAATCCGGGGGTGTGTCAAGTAGCAGGACCACCCCCCAACAGCTATATATTCCCATACAATTGCAGCCACCCTATGTCTTACCTGTATGATCATGCCACTGACCGTTTATCTTATTTTTGGATAGATATGGCCATGCCCTCCTACTGTACTGACATTATTGACCACCTGCTCCCAGACACAGTCACAGGAGGATTGTTCCCTCTTCCTCTAAGAGGAATAAACCATGTCAGTGTAGTTCATGGAAGATGACTTCATTCTCTGCATTTCTGTAGGGTGGTTTACAGGGTGCAGATTTCTTGGGCACCACAGCCCTGTATGAGATGAAACATAAAAGGGATAAAATAAAAGTAATCCACAACTGATTGTTAAAAAAATATGTATTCATCCATCCTGCACAAAATAACTGAAAAAGTAAGACTCCATATAAATACACACAAAGTTAATACAGAACGCCCCCCCCCCCCAAAAAAAAAAAAAAGAATGGAAATGAAAAACAATGCTAAAAGAATGTTTGGAGGACAGAATTTCTGTAACTCATTGCAGCATTAAAAAAAATAATTTACACTTTTCAAGTAAAAATAGATAAAAAGTTCACGGGATATCCACTTGTATAGAGGGCAGGCAGATATATATCATAGGCTTAACACATTTTTTGGACTAATAATGCAAACACCCTGACCTTGCTAATAAGTTATAAAAATACTCTTCTGCAATAAATGGTCAGATTCCAAAAATAAAAGTTTCCATAATGTCAGGTAACATTCTTGAAAACATGTTTAATGCACAAGAAATAACTAATATACATGGCTATGTCAACAGCAAGGGAGAAAAATGCAGTCATTAAACCAATGGGTGCATTTAGAAATGCAATTGATCAGTAAGTTATAATTAAGCAATTAAAAAAACAGCAACATCACTTTGCAGCAATTCAGTTGCTAAACTGCAAAGAAGTTTTGAAAGCAAATGTCAGTATAAGTCTGGATCCAGTCTTCTCTACTATGATACAAGTTTCCTACCTACATGATTACTTTTACACAGTATAGATTCAGCCTCCTGAGCACTGTGAACATGCAAATGAGGTCTGTACTCATTATCATTCATGAATTCCAAAATCTGCTCTAAGTGTATGGCAGGTAAACATTGTGGAAGGACCCACACAATTGCTGCACATGCCCTAACAATTCATAAATAAGCACTGGAAATTGTAACATGATAAGGGCTTGCAAGTGTGAATAGTTAGAAGAGCTTCAGGAATAAGCAGTGCTTCATAGTCAGTCCCCTTTGATCTACACTTACTGAGGATGTCTCAGGGATAAGAGACTTACAAGAAGTCTGTTTGTACAGTGACTGACTAAAGAAAGCAACATTCCTAACATTTGTGTCACTTGTTTGTCTCTATCAAAAATAATAAGAAGGCTTGGGGTTTTGTTTAGATGCTTTAATACATAGAAACATATCAGAATGGGCAGCAACATCTTTAAATATGAACAGACTAGTTAACAGACAGACCTTACATAAATGCATGTTCACATCTCAACAGCTGACTACAAAATGACAGTCAGACTTGCACTTGTTCAGTATTTATGCACTTGTGCAAGCCCTTGGATAGCTTCTTAAAGGTATATACACATATATTGAGCTACATAGGTTTATAGGTCACTAGGCTAACAACCACAAGGGCTTTTTTAAGCCTAGCCATGCATCCCAAATCTCTGACAAGCTCAGATACCCTTGATTAGTGTAAGCATGGGCCTGGGAGATGGACCATTTACAGTTTACCTGTGTCCATTAGAAACATAGATGCCAAACCAGGGATGAATTTCTGGCTTCCCATGCAATTGTCCAGGTTGCACTTGAATTGAGTTAGGGAGGAACCTTGCTTAACATGGATGGGGATCCTGTTCCATAGATTGGGTAGTCTCTGGGATACATACCTATCTCTACTGCAGGTCCTTTTTATATCACAGGCAAGGTTGTGCAGTGGTGCAGTGGTAGCATTGTCGCCTTACTGCAAGAGGTTCTCCAGTTCAATTCTTGGCTGGAGTGCCTTCTGCGCAGAGTCTGCATGTCCTCCCTGCATTCATGTGGGTTTTCTTTGGGTACTCTGGTTTTCTCCCACATTACAAAGACATGGATCTGGAGCATTTCTCCCTGGCCTCCGCTGAAAATTGGCTTCATTCCAAGTTGGACTTTCCTGGTAAACAAATGTTAAATGAATAAACACAAATAAAAAAAGTTTAAGTATTTAGAATGGGTAATTATGGTACTGTTTGTTTTGTGGATATGCAGGATGTCCATCAGAGTGGGGTCTGACAATGCCCTGTATGCCAGGCATAGATCTCCCCTCAAAAGACTGTAGGAGACAGAATGCAGGGATAAGGCCTTGAGGCTATCTGCATAGGACATATTACTTACACCCTGTATTCTTTTAGCGAGGAAGTCTGTGGATGTTCCAATTGTTGGATATGCCTGGTTACATATATACCAAAGGGGGCACTGTACTCAATGATAGGTCTGATGACTGCTGAATAGTGGAACAATTACTTCCTTGGACTTAGATGCCATACCTTTGGTTATAAGTTGTGCAACATAGAATGATTTTCTCACCACTGCAGACACATGATGATGAAAGGTTAGATTACTATCTATGTGTGTACCAAAGTCCCTGACTTCTGGGTCAACTTTAAGGGGTGTGTTGTCAATATGATAGTTACCAGGGATGGATAACTTCCTAAAGGATACTATTATGTATTTCTTGGCATTTAGTTTCAGACCAAGACTCTGACACCAGTTGTTTGTCTGTGTCAGCCCCTCCTGGAGAATGTTTGTGTCCGTGTGAGACTCAATGACAGTTACTAATTTGCAATCACCTGCAAACTTAGTCAGCCAGAGACCACTGACATTGGCCTTGACTTCTGAGAAGTAAATGCCAAAAAGCAGCTGTCCAAGGACTGATCCCTGAGGGATTCCACTTGTGACTGGCCTCTTTGTAGAGGTGGACTCCCCATTTAACTTCCTGGATCCTGTCTGTGAGCCAGTTGGCTATACAGTGGGTGACATACAAGTTTGTACCTAGCCTCTTGAGTTTGTCAACAATGCCTGAGTGGAGTATAGTGTCAAATGCCTTGGCCAAGTCAAGGTAGGCAGTGTGAATGTTTTTGCCCTCATCCATTATTTGGGTGACCTTCTCAAAGAAGTCCACTAGGCTGAGTAGGCAAGATCTGCCCTTGATGAAACCAAACTTGGTTGGGTGCAGTATCTGGAAGTTTACTATATCTCTGTTGATCATCTCCATGATAATTTTTCCATGGCTTTACATATACGACTAGTGAAACTTATGGGTCTGTAGATGGCCCATCTTTATGCAGAGGGATGACTGCTGCCTTTATCCATTCATGAGGCATGAAGCTTGTTTGGAGGCGACAGTTAATTAGTAATTCCAGAGGTCCTGATAAGCAATGTTTCATGCTATTTAGAAGGCATCCTGGGATATTGTCTGCGCCCATTGATGCAGTGTTCTTGGTCTTAAAGAGAGCATTAAAGACCTATTCCCTAGTGATAGTAGGGGGAGTTATATTTGATGATATTTCCTGGGGGAAGGTTGATGGGGGGAGAGGGATAAAGTTGGAGTAGAATTTATCAGCCAGGAGGTTTGGTATATCTTCTGGCTCAGCATATGTGGCTCCATTTACAATGAGTTCTGCACACAATCGTGTATTGCATTTGAGGTTACGGACATAGCTAAAGAATGCTTTGTGGTTGTCCTTGGCCTAGGAGATCAAACTTACCTCAGATTTGACTTTGTAGACTTTATTTGTCCTCTGAGCTGTTTGTTTAGTTTGATGAGAGTGCTGTTATCCTGCTTGGTGTTGCATCTCCTAATTTTTGCCATGATTTTCTTCCTCCTGTTATACAACTGATTGTTTTGTGATTCCACCAGTGTGACTTATTTTTTGAGTTAGTTCTGTACTTCTTCATGGTGGGTACAACTGTCTCTATGCAGCTATTAACATGCTTGTACAGGGTTTCTGTGAACAGTTCTGCATAGGCTGAAGTGTTCTCAGGTTTTATGGGGGTTTGCAATTTTGCCAGGTTCTCACTTAATAGCAGGAGGTAAGCCTTATAATAGTTCCTGGATATTCCAGATTTAGCTGGGGGTCCAGGATTTATTTTCACTTCAATGGAGACAATTTTGTGGTCTGACTATACCAAGGAAGGCATTACAGTAGAGGGGTGTGCAGCCGTCTCCCATATTAGTGAGGACCACGTCCAGTATGGTTGCATCCCTGGTTGGTGTATTGAGTATCTGGTCCAGGGAGTTTGTGTTTACAAAATCCAGGAATCTCTGTGCATGTACATTTGGTGTCCTATAGGATTCCCAGTTAATAGTGGGGTAATTAAAGTCACCCATGAATATGGTATTGGGTTGGATGGTTAATTTTTCTAATAAGTTTAAATACATGGTATGGATTTCCTTGGTCATAGAGGGGGACCTATAGCTTGCAAGGAAGTAGTACTGGATTTTACCTATGATGATATGAATATGGAGCAACTCAAGTGCATTGTTTTGTTTGACCAGTCTTGAAGTTTATTCTTTTTTATATAAATAGAAACACTTCTACCTTTCATCCCTGCCTGTGAAGTAGCTGGCATAAATGTGTGGAAGACATTATAACCTTGCACTGTTGATGTGCTCTCTGTGTCTTTAAACCATGTCTGAGTGAGTACACAGACATCAGCATTCTCTAGGGTAAAGAGACCTTCTAGGGAGTGGAGTTATTTGTTTAGTCTCCTAGCACTGAGCAGTAATACCTTTAGATTTTCTTAGTTTTGATGTGCTATGTCATAAGTACTTTCAGTATCGCATTGCCTAAAAAAGGCACTATGGGGGAAGACAATGTTTTAGCTAATATTTAAAAGCCTAGAGGGGAGAGGTGCAGACCATCCCTGGCAAAGCAGCATGGTCGGTTGATCATCTCCTTCCATGCTGACAAGTACTGCACCCTCTTAGAATGACACCAGAAACTAAGCCAATTATTAAAGTTAATCATCTTTTGTTTGTGTTGTGGCATCATCCTTGGAGAAGGTAAAATGTTGTTCAATGCCAGGCTCAAACCAGCCTGAGACACATATTCTGAGAGCTCCATGATGTCTCTCTTCATATAGTCTAAGGAGGTACATCTCAGGTCATTTACTCCCACATAGACTATGAATGAGCCATATTGGTAATTGTGGTCTAATGACCTGTGTGCATGCTTAATGTGACGGATCATACCTCCCTGATACGTAACTGACAGTAACTTTTTTCTTACTCAGCCTGGTGAGAAGGACATCAGTGTGTCTCATGATGGAGTCTCCAATGACTAGAATATTGGATTGTGTGTTGACTTGCCTTATGGGCTTAGAGGTAGAGACTCCATGAGATGCAGCTCTATGTGCTGATGTGGGTGGTGTTTTGAAAGAGCACATTTGGGGCTCCTGAGGGTATTTGTGATGTGTACATCATCTAGGAGGTCTTTGTGGTTTAGGAAGGTTACATGTAAGTGCCTCAGCATATGTGGGTCTAATGTCTGCTTTGAACTGTGCATAATGGGTGCAGTGTGTGTATACTACTGACAACCTTATTGACATTAGGAGTACTTTTATGTGACAGCTTTGCCTCCAGTGACATTGTGTAAATAAAATCTCTTACGTACCATATCAGTTTGTTTGAGAATTAACTGGTTGTCAGTAAACATGAGGCAATTTCTACATTGCCTCAGGGTACCCATGTCCACCAAGCCAGTAATGGAAACAGTAGGAAAGTTCATATCCATGGCAACAGACCCTTTTTATAGATTAGACAGCTTGAGTGAGAACATCAATCACTGACAGGAGTATCCAGTTTGCAACTATATGTACAGTGCTTGTCACTGCAAACTAGTTGTCCTGTGTGCAACTAGGTAATGGAGAAATTTCAGTTGTACTTTTACAGGAAAATGTTACTCAAGGTGTCTGACTCTGCACAGAACACTGCCAAACACTTGAGGGGAAGCTAATATATAGACCCTGAAAATTTAAGGGTGAAGTATTTAGGCATGTATTCTGAAGTTAGAAACAAATCAAGCAGTACTTACTATAAACAAAGAATTAGCTTGTCAAGAATGATGAAAAGAGGAGAGTCGCTTGAATAGCTACTGCCTGGCTACTACTAGTGTTGGTCTCATCAGAGCTTCACTCTGTTGGGATACAATGCTCTTTTGCGTCTTCTCTCACCAGAAGCAAAATGTTAGCACAAATTCCAAGAAGAAACAATTTTCAGGTGGAATCAGAAACCAGTCCTGCCTCTTAAAAAGACTAACCTTTATGTAAAACAATAGCAGAGCTAGACATGCATTACTATGTACACCAGAAACAAAATACAGTATTCATGTCCAAGTTGCTTCATATCAGCTACAGGGTTTAGAGATTCGACCATATCTCATAACATAACAGCTGGGACTAAATTTAGCAGCAGGGTCAGTCTGCGGTGCACAATTCATATCAGGAACTTCTGGATTTATTATAGAAATAGGAATACCCTCTGGAACATTCTCTGGAATTGGAACAGCAGACAACTCACTCTAAGATGAAGAGTCTTTCTCACAGGGTATCCACTGTGGTATAGGCTTGGACACCAGTCTCAGATGTTTCCAATTCCACCTGAAAATGTCTCCTTCTGACTATAATGTACGATCTTGGCTCTGGACCAATATTCTTCATGACACCAATCTGATCCTAATCTTTGGACGTTTGCATCCTTACCTCTTCTTCCTCTCTTAATGGATTGACAATTTACTGGTCTTATCCTAGTCGGACTTCTAGGTTACGCACTTTTTCAATAGATTAGCTTTTACTGATCTGTTGTTCTTGACACATGGAACCAACAACTGACTACTGAGTGGTAATGTGGTTCTGGTTTGTCTCGACAGAAGTCTCTGAGCAGGTGAACCAAGATGTTTATCATGAGGAACATTTTTGAGATTCAAGCGATTCAAGAAAATATCAGTATTAACTCATTTTGATTTCTCTAGTAACTGTTTTGCACTTTGCACTGCATGTTCTGCCAAACCATTTGACTGCGGGTACTCTGGACTACTTGTGACATGAGTAAAGTCCCATTCTTCAGGAAATCTTTTGAACTGCTGGCTTGAAAACAGCGTACCATTGTCAGAAATAAATTTGTTTGGACTCCAATGTGCAGCAAAATGACGTTTCATCTTAGTAATGTCTGTATTGGATGCTAGGTTAAGAAGCAAATCAATACTGAACCAATTGGAGTAAGAGTCTACTAACACCAAATAATGTTGACCATTCCATTCGAAGATATCAGTGGCTACTGTTGACCAAGGTAGTTCCAGAATCTGGTTAAGCTGAAGTGGTTTGCTCTGTTGATATGGCTTTGTAGTATTGCACATGGAACAAAACAATAGTGCTCTCTCAATGTCTTGCAATATAGAAGGCCAAAATACTAGTCCTCTCACCTTTCTTTTGGTAGAGTTGATTCTTGGGTGACCATAATGCAAGATAGTAATGTACGCTAGTTGCAAGGACTTTGGAGCAATTACTTTTGGACCTTTTATAATGATACCTTTGTCAGCCAAAATCTTGTCTCTGTATGGAAAATAAACTTGCAGTTCTTGAGGTAAACTAGATTACTTTGATGGCCATCCTTGATTGATGAATTGTTTGAGCTTCTGTAAAACTGTACCTGTGGCTGTCTGATCTCCCAGCTCATCAAGATGTGTGAAAGTAAAGTGACACACTTACATGACTTTAAAATAATCATCTGAATGAGAATCTTGATTTTCACTCTGTTCAGTGGTATTTCTGGGTGATCTGGATAATGTATCAGCAAGATAAAGAAGTTTGTCTTTCTTGTAGAGAAGATTGAAATTGTACTTTTACAGTCTCAGCATCATGTGTTGCAGTCTGGCTGTAGCTGAATGCATTGGCTTTCTCAGACTAATGGCTAGTGGTCTGTTTCGATCTGGATAGGTCTACCATAAACGTAATCATGGAACTTGGGACATGTAAACACAATTGCCAAAAGCACTTTCTCAATCTGGGTGTACTGCATCTCAAATTGGGTAAGAGTTCTCGATGCATAGGCAACAGGTTAATCCTCTTGTTGAATGACTGCACCAAGCCCAAATTTCAAAGCATCACAAGAAAGTGTAACTGTTTTTTAAACATCATAGCATCAGAGCATTGGTGGTCTAGCAATTTTCTATTTTCAGGGCTTCAAATGCTCTTTGGTGGTGCTCTAACAAATACCAGGATATATCTTTATGTGTTAGCTCTCTGAGTAGCGCTGGCAGTTGGCTCAAGTCTAGAATGAACTTGCATAGGTAGTTGACCATGTTAAGAAAATGTTGCAAGGCTTGAACATTGTCTGGAGCTGCCATCTCAAGAATGGCTGATTGCTTTGAAGGGTCTCGTCATAGGCCTATACTTAATAAACAAAACTGGCTCTTTGGTAGTTTCACACCCTAGAAAAGCATATATTCTGTAGGACTATACTTGTAAATATGTGACCAACATAAGTGACTTCTTGTAGCCTGAATTTGCATCTGTGTGGGTTGAGCTTAAGATTCACTTGACGTTCCCTTTCTAGAACTTTTCTGAGATTTTTGTTATGTTCGGCTTCATCACGACCTCCTAGCAGTATGTCATCTACTATGACAGCGCAAGGATACCTAGAAAAAATTTGCTCGATTACACTTTGAAAGACATCACTTGCAGAATTTATCCCAAATGTCATTCTTAAAATTCTGTACCTGTCAAACATAGTACTAAAAGTAGTGAGGAAAGAGGATTTGCATCTAAGACAGAAAAAATACAGGCATTTGGTATTAAGGCTGCGACTTCTTCAACTGTGTGCATTGGATGATGAGTTCTTTTTACTGCTTTGTTCAAATCTCATGGATCCAAATCTCATGGATCAATACATATTCTGATGTCATCTGAGCTTTTCTTATGAGCTACCACCATGGAAGATACCCATTCATTTAGAGTTTCCACTGGACAAATCACACCTTGTCACACCATTTTTTTTAACTCAGCTTCAACTCTGTCCTGCATGGCTATTGGAACTTTATGTGCTGGCCTGATAACTGGACTGATCTCTGGGTCTAACTTCACAGAGTACACAATTGGAAGTTTGTCTAGTTTGTCTTGGAAAAAATCAGTATAGGTACAAAAAATATGCTGGGTAAAATTAGAGTAGTGGCCTTTTAAGCTAACATGGTGAGCTTCTTTGTTAAATGAAAGTAGTCCCATTTTTAAAGAGTTTCTAAGCCGTAATAATGACTGGACATGCCTCTTGACCACATAAAATAATAAGTCGTTGCTTCTTCCACTCTGCTGGAAGCAAGAGGAAAGCAACGAGCCCTCAGTTTAAATTTCTTCACCTCCAATAACAATATGTTTTGCAGACCTTGCCAAATCAAGCCTTTCACCTCTACACACTTTCCCAAATGTTTCTGCTGACATAACATTGAACTTGCAGCCTGTATCATCTTTGAGCTCTACGGGTTTGCCATTTATCCAAACAGTAGAAAATACTTCATCTTTTGCATTGACACATCAACATAAAGAGTAGTGTTGACACTGTCTAACTGATCAACTCATCTCTTAAAATATTCCCTTTTAGTAAAAGAATGTGAGCCTTTTGATTTATAAAATCTTTTGAAGTGATTCTGTTTATTACATTTATGGCATTGTTGACCAAAAGCTAAACATTTTTCCTTTCAGAGTCATAATTACGACTGCAATTATGACAGTTGGCAATGAAACTAGATTGGATCCCATGCTTTGAGTTTGCTGACTCAATCTTATGCTTCACTGAGACTGTGCAAATTCTGGAAATGTGCTAGAAAGTTCTGGGGAGACCTGCAGTAGTTCCTGGGAAACCCCATAGCTGCCATGTGCTTGATACTGTTTCTTTTAATAATGTGCTGCATACTATCAACATGAGCTTTATCACTGTGCATTTTAGAGCTATTCCCATTTGTAAACATATTTGTGTGCTTTTCTGTGCGCTCGTATATCTGACAAATCTCAGTGGCCTTATTCAAAGTTAAATCACTATCACAAAGCAAAACCCTACTCACAGCATCATCTTTAATGACACACAAGTCTGTCTTTTATCAACTCATCCCTTACGTCACCAAAGCCATACGTTTTATCTTTATCTCTCAGGTCAGTTATATATGCTGCAAGAAATTCACCAGGCTTTTGATCCCTTGTGTAAAATATGTACCTTTCCATTGTAATATTTGTCTGGGGGTTACACATTTCTCTAAATTTAAGTTTTAAGCACTCTGGGTCCTCCCTTGACTCAGCCAGTACAACGATATGATGGCTTTCTCCCTCTCCAGCATAGGTGCATATGCAAATGAACGTTCCCTTTCAATAGCTTCTGACCCAGCTAAATGAAGTAGAATAAATGCCTTTGTTTGATCATCTTTATCTGAAAATGCAGCCTGTATGAAAATACCACTCTCTTGCTCAAACACTCTCCAGATCTCAGCAATATTACTGTCAAACACAAGTAAAACTTTGTCTACAATTCTAAGGAAGTACTTTACTCATTGAAATAGATATCAAAAGCATACCTCTTGACTGTCTAGATTTTTGCAGAATGTCCCTGATTTTTGCCTTATATTCTTGGTATGTTCCTCATAACATCTGCAGTTTTCTGGCAAATCATTGAGGACTGATTTCACTAAATAATGACATTTAAGTTTTAGACCTCATATCATTCAGATAATGGATGGTAACACAATAGCTTTCATTCTAGCAACGTTCTAAGTTTATAAGAGCAATACTTAAAATTTGTCCCTATTTTTGGGTCCCATTATTTTTGGCTTTATCCAGATTTCATGTGCTAAGAGGTATGATCAAAAGCAATGTAAATGACACTGCAGTGATATTAGAAAAGCATAGATAAGGGAATGGTGCTCACAAAATAAAGAAAAGAAAGGAGCTGCATCATTGCAGATATTTGTTTTATATTGTCTGAGGAAAGGTTGGCTTAAATGTTACCATTATCCATTCATCCACACATTTAATGGCAAATTGCAAAGATCAACTTTTAGAACTCATTTCTATTGCACCTTTAATGTGAATTGATACAATGTCACATGCTGAATATTTGCAATCTATGTCTAAGTCTGGCAAATAGTGATAACAATCTCAAGTGTGTGCTAATAATGCCTTGGTGTGATGTCTCAAATCGATGGAGGGTGCTGTTTGTATGAATATAGTGATGTTTAGGAAGCATTCATGTTGCAACACAGCAAAGTTGAGGAAGCATCACAACTGTACATGTACTCATTTCATGTTTCTTTTTTTAATTTTTTTTTCTCTGTCTTCATCCTTTGCATGTCATTTGAAATTGCACACACTTGACTGGCAGCAGTCACTTCCAAAGGTTTAAATTGACACATTTTATTTGAAATCCCATCAACAGCACAAATTAGACTGGTGCCGAAGTACTTTCATCAGCACTCTAGACAGTATTGAATGAAAAAATTCCAGCTCCTCTATCTATCTCTGTAGCACAAGGTATAAGTGAAGTGAGCTTAGAGAAAGAGGTCACATAATGCATGGTCTTAGTCCAGTTTGCAGATATTTCTATAAATGGATTCATAATAAATATTGACACCCAGTGTTGTGTATGAAATTAACAGGCTAGTGTCTATGATAAATGCTAAAAGTCTTACCTGCACTCCATGGGAATTGATGTTACAAAGGTGTTGTAAACTCACCTCTTTTCATTGTTAATAACAATATATGCTATGAATGTTGCAGCATGTGACATTTCATAAAGTATGACACAAAAAGAGTAACGAGTAATAGGACGTGTCACATATGCTGAAGAACTTATTGATATCTCAGAGGTAATCATCATGACAGTAATACATTATATTGTAAACTTTTATGTCACTAATAAAAGTATCACCATGGCAAGAATGACTTCTTGTCATTCTTTGTCTTCTTTCAGAACAGTTCCCATTACATGAAATCCTGATAATGTGTAACCAAAATACTATTTGGGATGTGTCAGCTAGATGTGAAAAGGATGAATTTGTCATGCTAATGCTATAACTGCTGTGCTTGCAACATATATGCATTAAATGTGCTACTCTGCAATACAAGGCAATTATTTTGTAATGCCCTTTGCATTTGTCTTCTGTCTGTCAGCATGCAAACACAGTTCCCAGATCAAGGAATAAAGTGAAACATTTTCTTTAGGCTGCCTTCTGTAGCTCAAATGAGCCTGGCACCAGTGCATAGCAGTCAGCACTCTGGATAGTAGTTGCTGAAAAAATACAATTATCTGGTAACTGTGTGGTGAGGTTAGAGGAAGAGGAAAGTTGATACAGGGTTTCAATCCAGTTTACAGATAACATTGCAGAGGGGGCTATGAATAAATATTGACACACATTTTGACATTTAATTACGTTATTTGAAACTCAACTGTTGTCAGTATTGGTAACTTGAGCTGTTATCTGTCCCCTATCACATTATTTGGCATTACCTAAAGTCCTGATAATGTGTGCCAGAAATTAAATTTCTGATGTAAGAAGGATAATTGCATCACTGTAATGCACTTCTTGCTCTGGTCATTGCTAGTCATACCATTTGATTGTTTTAATTTTCTTTTCAATTGTTTAATATTCTATTTTTTTTTGTTTTGTTTTGTTTTGTTTGTGTTCTTTTTTTTTTACAATACCCTTTTATTTGCACTTAGAACACAACTACTGTTCAGAGATAAAAGAAAAAAGTGAAGCATACTTTGGGCTGTCTTCTGTAGTGCAAATGAACCTGGTGCCATTGTTTAGCCTTCAGCAGTCTGAATAGTACTCACTAAAGAAAATGCAACTGTCAGGCTGCTTTCCTTGTAGCCAGCGGTGTAAGTGCAGTGTTCTTAGTGAAAGAAGATAGATGAATTAAGGTTCAAGTCTAGTTTACAGATACTTTTAAAGAGGGGGGGGTCAGAATGCCATTTGTCACAATATTTTGAAAAGGAATGTAACAGTAAATACAAATGAGTATCATAACAATGCATACTGCAACAAATGTATCATTAATGCGTGCTATAGAATCCCATAATAATATGTGTACATTATGTTAAGCAAATTGACAATATCTAATTTGGAATGCACTTACATAGGTATGATTTGTGCAATAGATTTGTTGTAATTATTATTATGAGTTATCACATATTTAAGTATGTGTTTAGGACAGTATGTCTTGTGAAGCATATGGGTAACACACCTCACCATGTATTATTCGCATCATGCAACTCCATACATCTGAAATGTATTTACAACCACAAATATTACCTTTTACATGGAAATACAGTCCCATAAGTGACTAAATTCACACACGTGCAGGCACCTATTACCTCTATTTCCATTCATATGTAAAAGAGTATATTTCTAATAAACATGTTAAAAAGTAAGTTCTCTTTTGGTAGTGACAGTTAATATGCAAAGTTTAAAATTCTATCCTTTTTTTTTCCTCATGGATAAAGTTCCCAGATGTTACTATTCAGTCTTACTACTATGCAAATCCCAACAGCCCAATATGTCACAGGTCATACTATTATTTCTCCACCCAATCATAATCATAGCAAACACCATAAAGCATTTCAATGTTTAACATTGTAACATGTGTCAATAGTAGAGCATCACACAGTCAAACTTCACTGCCATATTTTTGCTTTTTTGATGTAATCACTACCAATGTGTCTGCCAAGCCATTATTGTGTTTCCAATTGTGCAAATGCAGCTGGCAAAGCTGTGCATCTCTACGCAAGCTGCTACATGCAAGAACTGAATTGGGTGCCAATGCAGACACATATTTGTAGCATGTCTTCTACGGATATGGCTGCTGAAGTCAGGGATGGTGTTCTATTTTGAGTACAAAGGTGGGTTGATGAGTAGTCCAAGATTTTTCTGGCACTCTTCACATTTTAGCTAGAACGCCTTTCAGAGTAGTTTTGTAAGATGGGAGGGTGGGCATTGGCCCAATGGATAATGGTAAGGAGTTCCAGGCCTTTGCATCCTTGTATGAGCACAGACAATGCCCAGCAGATTTGCTAGCCTTGAAGGCAGACAGGAGTTTTTGGTCACTGGATCACGATAACTGACTAGGAACATAGTTGTGTAGAATGTTTTTAGTGCTGGACAAGCAGATAGATGCTGGATAATTTTATACGTGGTAAGAAGCCGTGCAAGTGGATGTGACAGTTCTAACCAGTTTAGGTTTTTAAGTGCTATACAGTGGTGGGGTCTGAAAGGGGTATGTGCTGTAAATTTTGCAACTTTGTTATAGCATTGTTATGGCATTTTTGTAAAGACTAGAGGTTGGTAAGGATGGCAGCACCATAAAGAACAGTGGGGAGGAGATAAGCAGTGGTAAATGTAGCTTTCATTGCATCAGTGAGAAGTGCTCTGTAAAGCATCCTCAGTTTTTGATGAGTTTTCCTTATGCAATTTTGTATATGTAGGTCAAAAGTAAGATTATCATCCACTATCACAACTAATAGTTTGCTATAAAAAGTAACTTCAATGGTATATTATCAAGAGCAAGGACTTTAAATTTTGTTTTTTTCATGAGAGAAGGATCTTGGAGAAAAATGTAGTACTTTGGTGTTTTTCGGATTGAGCATGAGCTGTGAGTTCTGAAGCCATATTTCAGTGGCTGTTAAAGCTTCCTGAGTAATATTTTGGAGGTGTACCATGTTGTCAGTTGTGCAAATGAAAGTGGAATCATCTGCATATTGTATTAGGGTGGCCTGTTCTGTGGAAGTATAGAGGGGGTTGGTGACAATGTTAAAGAGGAGGGGACCAAGGATAGAGCTTTATAGTACACCGGTGGTGACTGTGAGGTAAGAAGAGAAGACAGAGTGCCATTTTCCTGACTGATACCTATTGGACAGGTAGCTTTAAAACCACAGAAGGGTGGGCTGAGAAATACCTACTGAGGACAATTGAAGTGGAAGTTTGCTGTGGCAAACTGTGTCTTGACGATTGGATGGGAGATAGGAAATTCACCCTGGGGATCACGACAGTTGCTAGACAGGGGTTCAGGGAAATAATTATTGTGGGAAGAAATAGAGAGGGAATTGTTATGGCTAGGCTTATATAGGCCCTAGGGCTGATAGCCTAGTACCAACCTATGAACCTATAAGCCAAGTTTAGAAATAAGGACAAGACTAGCTTGCCATTATCTCTAGCCTTATTAATAGCATCTATATTCTTTAGAAGGGCAGTGCTAGTACTGTGGGAGGGATGGAAGCCATGTTGTGTAGGGGGTAGGAGTTCTTCCTGCAGAAGATAGTTTACCAATTGTTTCTGAATACATTTTTCAAGTATTTTGCAAGGGGGATAAGATTGCTATAGGACTAAAGTCATTAATGTCTGGTGAATGTCCTCCTTTGGACAGAGGGATAATGTGTTATTTTATAAATACACTTTTTAGCTGGATGTGTGAGATGTCTAGTCATATGGATTGCAAGATGATCACTGAGAGAGGCTGACATTATACCTGTGATAGAGTGTTTGCTAGCAGCTGATACTAAGATTCAGTCTAATAGAGAATTTGATGTGTTAGTATAATGTGTGGGGCTATTAATTAGTTGTGTGAAACCATATAAGTTCATGCTAGATGTAGGGGAGTAAGAGTTTATACCCAACCAATTGACATTCACATCACCTGATATTTTTTTCCTCGTGGAAATGCTATGGATATCCAGTGTAGGATATGTTTCAGTGTAGCTGTATTGTCACCAGAAGGGATATTAAGGACAATAATACATATTTGTTTATAAATGTTTATTTTGAGGAAAGCAATAAGAAGCTCTGCAGAATGGAATTTTGGTGCTGGTTTCCTGTACGAGGAAATGTGGTAGGTACTGGGAAAATATTAAAGCGATACCACTAGCTATCCTTTTTATATGGTCATTATGGATGATATTATAGCCAGGAGGTATAATTGCAGAATCATTTATGCTGGGTTTAAGCCAAGTTTCAGTTAGAGCAAGTACACCAGACTTATGTTGGGTAATCCAGTAATGAAGTTCTGCAGTTTTAGTTATTATATTTCTAACATTGATTGCAGCAAAAATTAGATCACCAGGGATGGGGACTGACTCTTATTGGGTTAAAGATATGTGTGGGAGATCATTATCTTTGTATTCATTGTGATAGGTGGGGCCAGGATTAGGGTCTATACCTCCTCCTAGAATGATTTTAGTATATTGTGGAATTATGCATACTTGTTTTTTGGAGGAGATTCTTGCAGTTAATTTTGTTTTGGCTTGAGATGAAGTGCAATTCCCACCTTCAGGTCAATTCATAACTGAGATCAATCAATTTATAGCCATAAAAAAACAATTAACAAAGAGATGCAGGTATAACAGGTTGTCTTTCATTTCCTGAGACTAAATAACTGGCATATGCAGTACAGTCTACTGGTCAAGCGAAAAAGGATATGTATCAATAAAATAGTTTCCTATCATGTTCAATATCTTCATATAAATTGTCTTCAAATTTTATTTGATCTTGTCTCACACTATGATCAATTTGTTTGTCCAGCTTGTTTATTTCAGTTTTCGAAGTTGTAGTTTGACCTCTTTTCCATTTCTTATATTTCCACACCTGACTGGAAAATACATTTCCCTCAAGCAGCACATACGCAGTTCCTACTACATTCTTCAAATTGTTAGTTAATCTCCTACATCCATTCTCTCCATATGCTTTACTTGGTCCATGTCTGACGGTAAAAGACATTTCCCTCAACTTCAGCTCACTCCATCTATTCTGGCTAAAGGGTACTACGCTACCTGTACTCTCCCAGTTTCACTATTTCTCTTTTTTACTCTTCAGAAACCTTCACTGTGGACTATCCATAGCTCTTGTGGACTATTCAGTTACCCATTTCTCTCCTCAGTAACGCATACCTTGGCTTTAACAAACATTCTCTCTGTATGCAATCCTTCATTACCACTTCCTAAATAAACAAGTTTTCCTTTTGTGTCTCCTCTTCCTAGGTCCTATGTCTATTCTCTCCATATGTTTTGCTTGGTCTATGCCTTACTTGAAAAGACATTTCCCTCAAGCAGCACCTACTCGGTTCCTACTACATTCTTTAAACTGTTAATTAATGTAAGTGTAATTTTTGAACTGTTTTCCATTAGCTGTACCAACCAGCAGTTAGTTACAGCACCTCACCGTGAAGTGGCCCTTCTCCTCCCACTTAATGAACTGTCTCTGACATTCTATCTGTCTCTAAAACCTTATAGTCATACAATTCAATACCATAGGTTTACATGCCTGTTGAGCATTTTCCCTAATTCTATACACCCTGTTAATTGTAGTTATCCTGCACACTGCATGTTATTTCACTCCCAGTTCTCTGCTTAATTGTTTTTCCTATATTTTTCTCCTATACTTACTCTTAGCCATTCTACCTAGCAGCAGCTTTATCCATAAGTTTAAATTATCTCCCCAACTGCTCTATTCCTTACACTATTTTCTGCCCCCCCATATATAGTACTGCTTTTATCTGTTTAGGTTTAACAAACAGATATATAAACGACAATATTCAATAGCTTATCGATAGTTTTTCTTCACTGTCTCACAGAGGTGCGGACCAGGTCTAACTCACTTCGTTCTCCTTTGCTACATTCGGGCTCACAACATTCACCACCCTAACCCAAATCTCACCCAGCCCCACTACTCTTACATTTATTTCAACTTAACCACACCTACCAGACCTAAGTATCCAATCACCAGCTCCACCACTATATAGCCTCCAGTAACTTAGTACCTACCTTCCCAATAAAACATTAAATCACTCCTCCTCTTCTACTCCCATCCAAATACCTTACTATTTAAATACTTCTAATCATGCACTCATCTCATTCATTGTACTTATAATACTCCTAAATAAAATACAAGTCTCAACATCCGAAGTCCCACAATGTTAATCATTCACACATCTCTCCTAATTCCAGCCTTTTATCTAACATCTTATCACAATCATTTAATAACAAAACTGTGTTGTCCTACCTTTGCATTCCCATCTCCACCCACACTACATACATAAACATTGCCATAGCACCAAACCTCTTTGATACCACCAGGACAGAACTTTTTACATATAGATATGCACATCAACTCACTACTCACTATCTGCTATGTAAATACAATAGAATGACACTCAAACACTCACATCCATTCCAAGACATAATATCTCACCTCAAACTTAGTGGGGAGATTCACCCTAATCCAGGCCCTCAAACTTGTCAACATGAACCCCACACACCACCCAGTGCATACTCCCATAACACTAATAACCTATCCCATAATGGATATGACCTTTTACTTATCAAAATGAATATTAGAAGAAGAGCAAACAAAATACACAAATTTCATGCTTCTCTCTCACTCTAATCCCATGATTTAGAAAACCTGGATGAAGCCTTAGATAAATGACAATGAAATTTTAACCCCAGGCTGTAACATCCATAGACCGGACAGATTACACAAACGCAGTGTATGTATAGGTATAAAGTATAAAAACATACTCAAACTAAAATGCTTAGAACCCCCCCCCCCGGACTCAATAACACATAGATATTATTTACCCATCTTGAAGTTAATCCCAATAAATACAGAATCTTTATAGCAATCTATATCTATCCTGGTAGCAACATCTCCATAACTGAGGACTTTCTTCACTGGATGTCCTTAACATTTAATCAGGAAAAAATAATAGCGGGAGATTTCAGTACTCATTTGGTCCTCTTATACATCAGATAACCCTTCAAACGTCATTAACCCATATGGATTCTCCCAGCTAATACAATCTCTAACTAGAATAGACAAAAACAGTAACAGACAATCAGTTCTAGACTGGACTCTAACCAACAACCCATCACTGGCCTGTCAAATAGGCTGCCTCCTGACAGCCTCAGCGACCTAAGAACCTACCTACCTACTTCAACAACATGTGCACCCCCCAGAAAAATACTATATACAGACAAATTTGCAACAAAAATAAACATCACCCCATATTTTTATATCCATCCTCCAGCACTGTGACTAGTCCTTCACTAAAAGTACTCCACCTAGACTCTGCCAAACAATACTTTAACAACAAATTCATAGACATAGTAAATAGCCTAGCACCCTCTAGAAATTTCAGGGTAAAATCTATCTATGCACCATGTTTAACAAAATACACCAAAGAGTTACTCAAGCTTAGAGATAAAGCATGGAGAAAATATCAGGCCAAAAAAAAAGCATCCTAGATTATTACTGGCAACTAAGGAATAATGCCAAAAAACATATCAAGAATGAAAAAAAAACATTCTAATTATCCAATCACCAGCTCCACTATATAGCCATTCTAACCTTCACTCAACAACAGTGAAATCTTAATAACCAAACTAGAAATTAATAAAAATAAATCTATCTACATCATTTGCTGTTATATCCCCCCAGGTAACAATATTAATAGCCTAGAAAACATACTGAGCTGGCTCTCAACCTCTTTCCCTCAGGAAACCATACTATTAGGTGACTTTAATATTGATTGGAACTGTTGTATTTCCCAATTTCCAACCTCTCACATAAACCTCTATGGCTTTACTCAGACTATTACCGTCCCTACCCAAATAAATAAAACCAGTTCCAAACAGAATATCCTGGACTGGATTCTAGTTAACACTAACCCTATGTGTTATATCACAGGTACACTACCTGATAATATCAGTGACCATCAAATCACTTTTATCAACCGACAAAAAAGCCCCATCCCCACTAATACTCAACTCAGAACTAACAGGAACAAAACTAACTACAACATAGTCAACTTCCTATTAAAGCTAAAAGCTTGCAACTGGTCTCCTCTGAAATACTTGCCTCTAGATGAAGTTGTCTCATACTTTAAAAATAAATTCCTTCAAATCCTTGGCCACCATGCCCCTACAAGAGTAACAAGAACCAAAACAAAGCCTGTTCCTTGGCTATCCAAAGAAAACAAACAAAAAATGTTACTTAGAAATAGAACATGGGACAAATGGAGAGCTACCAAAAACCCAGCTGACCATGAGACCTTTAAACAACTTAGAAATGAAACAAAGAAACTGATAGTCACTGATAAAATAAATTACTACTCAAAAGTCCAACACGCACAACATCAAAACCCCCAGAAATTCTGGATAGGTATCAACAAATTACTGCACCCAGGTAACTCCAAAACACCTACACCCTCAAACCTCACTCAGACCTCCCAAAATCAAATTGCTGATGTATTTAACTCATTTTTCAAAGATTCTGTTACTTCCCTAGCTTCATCCCTATCCCCACCATCCACGCAAGCACCCAACTCCCTAAACGATAATACCCTCTCATTTAAACTACAACCAGTCTCAACAGATCTCATTCATAAATTACTTACCAAGCTAAAACCTTGTACCCCTTCAGCTGACCGCATTCCAGCAGAATACCTGCAGATTGCAGCCAAACCACTGGCCTCCCCTGTCTCTATTTTAATCAATCGTACCATAACAGAAGGCTGTATCCCAACCCTTTGGAAAGTCTCTCATATCATCCCATTACATTAGGGTGGTAACGTAAATGACCTCTCTAACTTCCATCCCATAGCCTTACTTTCCCCTTTAGCAAAAATCATGGAAAGATGTATACAATCACCTCCTCCAAAACAATCTCCTAGCAGACTGTTACCATGGTTTTAGACCTTATCACAGTACTGCTACTACTGCTCTCTTGTCTTTCACTGACCATATTAATAAAAATCGGAATAACAACTTACTGTCCTCTGCTCTATTCTTAGACCTCTCTAAAGCCTTTGATATGGTCAACCACACTCTCTTACTTAACATCCTGAAATCTTTTGCTTTGGACTCTCAGGCTATCCAGTGGTTCTATTCCTACTTAGATAATAGACAACAAGCAGTGCTATGGGAAAATCACTTATCATCTCTTCTTCCTATCAAAATAGGTGTAGCGCAAGGCTCAATACTAGGACCTCTCCTCTTTTCTATTTTTATAAACAACCTAAATGAGTCCCTTCCTCAATCAATCTGTATTCAATATGCCGATGATTCAACACTCATATGCTCAGCTTCTTCCATAAATGACCTTCAAAATATCACTCAAAAAGCTTTCACAGCAACCGAAAACTGGTTCCAACAATATTGCCTCTTACTGAATCCTAAAAAGACAAAACTATTACTTTCCACTCCATCACATAAATCATCCTCTCTCACCTTCAATATATCCTCTAACAATGGCACCATAATATCCCCTGAACCTACGACCAAACTTCTTGGTGTCACAATAGACCACAACCTCAACTTTGATTCCCATATTAACTTAACTATCAAATCAATCAATAGAAAACTTGGATCTCTCTACAGACTTAAACCCTTCCTCACCCCCTCAGCCAGAAGTACTTTAGTACAAACCCACCTACTCTCTACCCTATTTTATGCCTCTCCAATCTATACTAACCTAACTAAAAGTAACCTCAACAAACTAGCAACAGCCTACCATAACATAGCCAGATTTGCAGCAGGAGCCCCATTTCGTGCCCACCATTGCTCTAATCTCAAACAACTAGGCTGGCTAGAACTACAAAATCATATACGACTTCAGCAACTGACCATCACCCACAAAATCTTTCATCAGTCCACTAATACCACTATACTCTGTTCCCTTATTACCCCATATAACAACATATCTTCCCTACGCTCTGCTACCAAACTACTAGCTGCCTCCAACAAATCCAACAGCAAAGCTGGGGATAGTCTGTTCTCCAACTCTACTGCACCCATCTTGAACAAACTGCCAAGTGAACTTATGTCAATTACCTCTTTACCTAATTTCAAGAAGCAGCTAAAATCATGGCTCTACTCCCAGTGGCTCTGCCCTTGTTCTAACCCTGACTAGTCCTCTGCTCTCCTTTGTTCCATGCCTTTTCCTTCTCCTGCGATCCATAACAAGATATTCTCTTACTGTTTCTTCATTTCTCATCTACTCTTGGACTCTCAATACCACTAGGATGGATGGATGATTAAAAGAAAAATCTATTGTACTTTTTCCTGTTGCTGCTAGTATTAGTTTTAGACTTTTATGAAAATGTTATGTACTACATTCTGTCTGTTAAATACTCCCTCTGTGCAACTATCTTACTAAAATTATGTCTTACTGTGGAGCTTTTCTCCCCGGGCCTCTACTGAAAATGGACATTTATCCAGCTAGACTATCCCGGTCAACAAATGTAAAATAAAAATAAAATAAAATAAAATAAATATACTGTCATTCAACAAAACCACTGAAACTACCCTCAAAATTTCTGAGCTGCTTTAAAACAACTACTATAACCTAGCCAATCCTCAACTCCAGCCCCTAACACTACAGATAATACAGGTTGTTTAGCTACCCAGTTTAATACATATTTTATCAACTCCATACTATAGCCAAAATTAACACTAATGCCCCCGATCCATACCTAAAGAAGCTGAGAAAATTACCAGTGCCTTCTCCCTTTATCCTGTCCAAACCAGCACCATAAAAAATGTTCCATATAATCTGTAATTCTTCTTCTGTGCAATGGTTCAGATTTCAGTTTGCCATAATTAGTCATATATTAAATAACTGCAACAAATTTACCTTTATAACCCTATGATCACTGCACATCAACAGTGGTAAAACCTGACATGAAGTAACAGTAATTGCACTAGGAACACAAACAATCTGCTGGATTCACAATGGCTTGCACGGAGTGTACGAGTAGAGTAAGACTCCATGCAGCCATCATGTCCAACGAGCGATCCAGGAACAGCTTGTAGGGGCATGTAAGAGAGATCCTAAAATGTCTCCTACACGGACAGGGCTGGGATATGCAAATTACCTCACTTGCAGCCGAAAGGCATGTAAATGAGGTAAATTTGCGATCCAGGAAGTACAAACCTGTCCGAGTAGGAGCTGTGTTAGCTGCAAAAATGTACTCAGTTGACAACTGAGTACCGTTCTGCAAATAGCACAATGGAGCCTTATCAGCTCCAAATAAAGGTTGCATATGGTTGAGGAAGCATGCCAATGGCCAAATATATGGCCATTGGAAATGTTCCCAGATGCAAAATTAAAATAAAAATACTTTTTTTTTTCTGCGATTTCCGATGTTTAAGCGTAGCGCCATGCAAACGGGGTGCCCTAAAAAAATCATAAAATAAGAAAATAAAAGCCACAAATGTGGAATCTATGAAAACTGTTAAATTACAATGTAAGGGAATAGCAGGCTGAAGACAACATGGCCACCGAGTAGGGGTTGCTAAGAGGAGAAGCCCAGTCTAAGACATGTAACCAAGCATTAGTAGGCAATCCTATGTAAATGAGTGTTAGGACAGTGAATTACTCTTATACATAGCAAATGAGCACAGTTAGTGGAGTGTAGGAGTAGGATATGGGGAGTAACAGAGTAGGAGATAGGTGACATCACAAGGGGGATATGTATGAAAGTAGTGAAGCTCATAGGAGCAGAGTGGCATGTGTCAGCTGTCAGTTAGACATCATGGAAAGAGGTGTGTCAACAGGTAGGCCAGGGAAAGCCAAGAAATGGAAGGTGTATACTGTGGATAACACCAAAGTTTCTTGCTGAGCCGGTATGCGCGCGTGTGCGCCTGTAAACCCGAGTAAGACAGAGTGTGCGCATGAAAGCGTGAGTGCGCACGTGTAAGCCAGAGTAAGCAGGTATACGGCTGTTTAAAGACCTGTAAGCACATTTGCGCTGGTGTGCATGCATTTTAACCCAAACAAGCAAGTTTTAGTCCGTCTAAGCATGTGTGCACGCGTGTGAGCTGCTGTGAGCGTGTTTGCGCTTGTATGCGCATCGCTCCCCCCTGAGGAAACAGAAAGGAAAAAGGAAGCACAACAAATAGTAGGAAGCTACCAGTGAATACTAGTAGAGCTAGCAGGTGAAAACAATCAGAATTATGCAATTACACAGGCAGAACACTAGCCCAGGCCAGCACTTAAAACTCTGCAAACAACAGTGCAGTTTATTTCTCTCAAGAGACACTGCAGCACTGGAGTAAGCTACTAAAAGTGAAAACTGAAAAAGCTTCACTCAGACAAAAAATGCTAGGGGCTGCCATTGCTGTTATAAGGCTACATATGCAACATGCTGAGGGTGGTGACAATGCAAATGCTGCCGGACAACCCACAGTGAGGAGACAGAAAAGAGTGTACAGGCCCAGGGTCACCTATCTGGGGTTACATGAGCTGGAGATAGTAGAGCGCTATAGAGTGGACAGAGACCTCCTTCAGCAAATTGTTGAGCTGTGCAGGCCATGCCTCACACACAGAAACAACAGAGGGGAACCCATCCCAGTGGAAACCAAGGTATGTGTTGGCCTAAGAATACTAGCAACAGGTACCTTCCAGAGACCAACTGGTGATATGATGGGGATATCACCGGCATCAGCATCCAGGGTACTGCACCAGTTCCTGGATGCCATGTCAGCACATGTCGGTGATCATGTATATTTCTCCAATTCCCGTGAGGTTTTGTCCAGCAATATGCGTCTCTTCCAGCAAATAGCAGAATACCCTGAGGTAGTGGGTGCAATAGACTGCATCCATATATGCATCAAAGCACCAGCCGGTGAGTGGGGTAGGGCCTACATTAACCGCAAGGGCTTCCCCTCCATCAACTTCCAGGTCGTGTGTGATGCCCAGGGCATAATAATGAATATGTGTGCTGGCTGCCCTGGAAGCTACCATGATTCCCATATCTGGCATCTGATGCAGCTGTACCAGACATTTGCCAGTGGGGACATCCCACATGGTCATTTAGTGGGGGGTGCTGGCTATGCACTGGAGCTGTGGCTGATGACACCCATCAGAAACGCACACACACCTGAACAGGTACGCCATAATGAGGCACATGCACAAACACGAAATGTAATTGAGCGTGTGTTTGGGTTGCTCAAGTCATGGTTCCGGTGCCTGGACACATCTGGTAGAGCCTTGCAATGCTCACCAACTACATGTACCCAAATTGTCAAGGTATGTGCCATGCTACATAATATGATTCTGTGAAAACAGCTGCAGCAGGACCATCATAGGCCTGGGCCAAACAGCCCCCCACCATTGCCAAGGCCATCACAGGCAGAGCGTGACTCGGAGGAGGAACAACCTGAGCCTGCCCCAGTAGGCAGAAGGAGGCATGCCCAGTATGCCCCGGCCTTGGCAAAGAGGCAACTCGTAGCACATACACTGGCTCAGTAGAAACCCTGGAAATGATACCTCTCTCTGACTCCCACATATAGTGAAAGGGATGCCTAAGTTGACACAACCTGCTTTCAAACATGTGCAGGGAGTGTAGTATGTGCATCCGACATAGGCAGCCCTGCAGCACCACCTGAGGCATGATGGCCATGTGTTAAGCAATGTAAGGTAGTGCTAAACAGCATTTACCACCATGTAGTATATGCAAACTTGATGACCTTGAGTATCATCCTACCCTCACCAAACATGATGCCACAATATGAAGACAAGATGATTAATTACAACAATTGGCTTAAGTATTGGTGTCAGTGAAAGGGGATCCAATGCCTGTCAGCCTGGGATGACATGCTCGACAAGACATGATGTTTCACTAGGGATGGTTTTCACCTGTCACCTGTGGCCTTTTGGATATTGCCAAAGGCTCTTGTCACCCCCATAGTGCCTTTTTTAGGTAAGGCTCAAAAGACAAACCCACCTCCATAGGTATCACAAGGGATAAGAAACTTGAAGTAATGCTACTCAATGCCAGAAGTCTAAACTGCAAGATACATGCACTCCAAACTCTCCTCAGCATGGAGAATGTTGATATCTGTGCAGTAACAGAAACCTGGCTCAAGGCTCCCAAGAGCATCCTAGCACTAACAGGTTACACCTCATACCATGCTTTACAGCCGCAAAACATGGAACAAACTACAAAAGGAGGGTGAGTATCAATATTTGTCAAATATACCCACACCCCCAGGTTGGTGGCACAGCATGAAGCATCAGAGACTATCCATGTGCAACTAACAGTGGGTAAAACTGCCTTCCAGTCCATAGCCACACTTGGAACCACACTTGGCTGACTGGAGAACACATGCAAATATGAAAGTCTCCCCAAATGCCATTATATTGGGCGACTTCAACTACCCAAACATAGACTGGGAGCATTACCCTAGCTGCAACACCCTAGCCTAAAGGTTCCTAGAATTTATAAACTCAAATGCTATGGAACAACTTGCTACCACTCCCACAAGAGGGGAAAACATACTGGACCTGATCATCACCGACATGGGGACTCTATGCCCAAGACCAGAAGTGTATCCCTCACTGGTAAGATCAGACCATAGAGTAATCTCACAGGATATTCACATCCTGACCCCAGTCCATGGCCAGAAAAAACACAGTGAAAAATGTCACACTCCTCAAAACCGAGGTGGAATCCTTCACAGCCCCTGTACATGTGGAAAATACGGCTCAGACCTCAGAACCTTTTATAAACGCATTCTATGAACACCTTCAGGAATGCATGGATCATGCAATCCCAAATAAAACAAAGATCCAATCCTCCAAAGGCAGGCATCCTGTCTGGTGGACCTCAGCCATAAAAAAATATACAATACAAGGAGGAAGCTACTATATGATAGAGCAAAATCCCAAAAAGGGAAGGCATCTCTGATCAGTATTATTGAAAAACTATGGCCACACATAAAATCGTCTAAGGCCATCATTGAGATAAAAATTGTACAGGACACTAAGGATAATCACAAGGCTTTCTTTAGTTATGGTAGGAACCTGGATGGGAATTCCCAGATATGCTCAGAATTAGTCCAAAATGACAAACAATACACCAAACCCACAGACATTGCCAACATTCGAGCTGACAGGTTCAGTGCAAACTTCTCCCCCCCTCCCCACCAAAAGGGCAAATATCTATCCCAGCATAGTGCTGGCCCCCTGACATCTCAGATGCCCAGGTAACAGCCAGCCTCTCCAAAGCAAATCGCACAGCATCAATGGGACCAGACAGTGTCCTGGGCTGCGTCCAATATGAACCCCAAGAAGAATTGAACACAAACATAAAACCATTGTTCAATCTCAGCCTTACCACTGGATATGTACCCAAAGAGCAGTGTGCAGCAACAGCGGTCCCTCTCCACAAAGGTGGTGCCTCAATGGATACTGCAAACTATTGGCCCAGAAGCCTGACTAGCTTGGTCTGCAAAGCTATGGAAAGGATCATCATGGACCTCAGAAATAAAGATATTGGGGACCTACAGACACTGGATCCTACCCAGTTTGGCTTTGTTAAGGGCAGATCCTGCCTCTTAAACCTGGTTGAGTCATTTGAAACAGTCACCAAGGCCATTGACGAGGGGAAGGTGGTCCACACAGCCTACCTGGACCTCGTAAAAGTCTTCCATACAATACCCCACTTGGTCATTATAGATAAGCTCACCAGCTTCAATATAAACCCCTATGTCACTAGATGGGTTGCAAACTGGCTCAAGGACAGAACCCACATGGTCAGAAATGCTGGAGCCATGTCAGACCCCAAACCAGCTACAAGTGGCATCCCACAAGGCTCACTCCTGGGACCTCCCTTGTTTGGTATATATTTCTTGGAGGTACAGGCCAACACAGAAGGATTGTGGCTGAACAAGTTTGCAGATGACTGCAAACTGGGCACCATAATTGACCCTCCAGCTGACACAAGCATCCTACAAAAGGGCCTCATAGAAACAGACAACTGGTGCCAGAGCCATGTCCTCAAGCTAAACACAAAAAAGTGTATAGTTATCCCCTTTGGCAAAAACTAAGTGCCCACAAATTACCACATAGGTGGTAACCCATTAAGTATGGAAGAAGTGATAAGGGACCTGGGGACCCAAGTTGATAGCAATCTCTCATTTGACAACCACGTGGCCAAAGTGTTTAGAAAAACATTTCATATAGCCCACCTAATCATGAAGGTATTCACATTTAGATCAGGGGAGGTCATTGTGTCTCTTTACTCATCCCTCATCAGGCCCATAATTGAGTACAATGCCCCTTGTGGGATGTACCTTATCAGACACCTGCAGTAGCTGGAAAGAACACAAAAGTACCTCACCAGGAGGATCAAAGGGCTCAAACACATGCCATTTGCCGCCCGGTTAAAGAAACTGCAGCTCCACTCAGTGGCATACCGCTTGCCCAGAGGTGATCTGTGCCTGATGTATAAAGCCATGTCCAACCTGGAATCAATGGACATGCTGCACCTTGGAAAATCAGAATCCCATCAAGCTACGCGCTCAAGAGACCTGAACCTCAGGACTGAAATAAATAGGACATGCTGGAGTGACAGATTCATAACCCAGAGGCTCCCTCCACTCTTGAGTAAACTCCCACTCCAGCTTAGCCAGAGTCCCTCATTGACTCTCTTCCAGAGGAATCTGTATGAGTGGATGGGAGATTGTAGGTTTACCCTGGGTATCGCTTCTATGTCACTGTTAGACAGAGGCACAGTATACTAACCTTGAAAAATGTCATGGCAAACTCCACTTAAAATGTGTGTTGAAAGCCAAACACACTCTGGCTAGGATTATAAATGCCCTAGGGCAGATAGCCTAGTATGAACCTATGGATAGAATCACACACACCAACTAGTACAACTGTGGTCAATGTGGAGTAATGTTTGGCAATGTCCACCCAAGCTGGTGAATACACAGCAATGTTGGACAAGCCTGGTTTAAGTAGGACATAGCTGCACAAAATGCAACATGCTCATAGTTACCCAAATGGCCCTTAACCAGTCTGGTCTGCTCAGTGTGAACATTTAAAACAGTGAGGGGACTCAAACCCATGATACTGTGCACCATAGTGAAAGTACTGAACCAGTACACCATAACAGTATTGCAGCATTCAGCCAGTATGAAAGAATGTTGACAAGTCTTTGCAAACTATCCCATGGAAACCCTGCAGGCACAGCACAATCCCTGTTGAGTTATGACACAAAGGAGTCTGGCAGTAAGAAACAACATGACTTCCAACACACACAGTATAAATGTCAATATTGGTCATGTGCACACACAGCCACAAATGTAGTGGACTTCAGATCACAACATATGGAAAGGTCACACTGGGCATGCTCACACACTTGGATAAATGAGACATATGTCAGGCAACAAACCATGGAAAGCCTGAACTAGGCATGCTCACACACTTAGGCCATGTCTGAGTATAGCAGTCCCCCACACATAGCTGGCAGTTGTATGTGTCAAGCCAGGAACCTCCCACGATCCAGCAATCTGCCCTGTGCACACAGTTAAATGACAACAGACACATATATTAATATACTGGAACCCTGTCATGATCAAACATGTTATGCAGATACACAAGTTGTTCTTAGAAACTGGGAAAGCTACAACAATAAAGACCTGCAAACAGTATCAGCAACAAATATTGTGCATCCCCAACATAAACATAGGTGCAGAGGTCGATCCTAGGCTGTCTGCCCTAGGGAATTCATAAGCCTAAGCAGAGTGTATTTGGCGTCCACCTCCCCAGTAGAGTAGCCTACTGTGCCTCTGTAAAGTAGGTCACAGAAGGCACCCTTTAAGGCTAGTTTGCTGTGCTTCTGTCAAGAAGAGACACAGTGGAGATCCCAGGGGTGAATATGCGATTTCCCATCCATGCAGCTGGATTTTGCTGGAAGAGGGTTGGCGAGGGGCTATGTCTAACTTTAATTGGGATTCAATTCCAGAGTGAGGGGAGCCTCTGGGTAATGAATCTGTCCCTGCAGCATGTCCTATTTAGTTTTGTGCTGAGGTTTAAGTCCCTGGAGTGTGTAGCTCTAAGGGTCTTGGATGTTATGAGATGGAGCATGTCCATTACTTCTGGGTTTGACATGGCTGTGCACGTCAGGCATAGATTACCTCTGAGTAGGCGTTAAGCAACTGCGTAGAGCTGGAGATCCATTAGTTGAGCTGCATAGGACATCTGTGTGTAGCCCATGATCCTCTTGGGGAGGTACTGTTGTGGACACTGTAGTTGCTGCAGGTGTTGGGTAAGGTACACCCCAAAAGGGCCATTGTAGTCAAACATGGGCCTGATGAGTGACTAGTAGAGGGCCACAATGACCTCCCATGATCTACATGCAAACCCCCATGTGATAAAGAGGGCTATATAAAGGTCTTTGCAATGACTCTGTCAATGTGATTAGCAAAGGAGAGGGTACGATCTATGTTGGTCCCCAAATCTGTAAATGCATCTTCTGTACTTAATGGATTACCACTTATGTGGTGATTTGTGTGCACCTTGTTTTCCCCAAAGGGGATGAATACACCACTACGTAATATACCTAACCACAACAATTTAAAATCCATGCTTCTCTCCCATCTCTCCTCCAAATGGGAATGTCCTTCACATGCTCCCAACTAAAACTCCCACACTACTAACTCCACACCTAAATCATCATTTCTTTGCCTACTTTAACTTATTTCAGAGATCTTGCTCAAAACACCTTTTCATAAATCTTTTGCATGCATGCCTCTGGCCTACCTTACTCATATTCTCAAACTTTCATTGTTTGTTTTTGTTATTCATTGTATCCATAATATTGTTTTCCTCTGTAATATTGTTAATTTGTCTCTATTCGTATGTATTTGTATGCCTGTTTGGGGCTTTTCGCCTCAGGTCTCCACTGAAAAAGGGTAATTCTTACCCAGCTGGACCAACCCGGTTAACAAATGCAAATAAATAAATAAATAAATGTCTTAGCATGTAGCATGAGGCCATGGCTCTGGCAACAAGCATCCATCTCTGTGAGACCCTTATGGAGGAAGCATGTGTCAGCTGCAGTGTTGCTTATGGTCCCTGGTTAGCAGTCATCTGTGACGTTTGTTAGACATAATCCCCCCGTGTTAGTCTGAACCTCAGAGAAGTACATACCAAACAGGACAGGTCCCACAACTGAGCCCAGTGAGACACCAGTTGTAACTGGTCTGGAATTGGACATGGCACCTGCAATTCTGACCATGTGGGTTCCATCCCTGAGGCAGATAGCAACACATCTAGTGATATAGGGGTTGATATTTAAGCTGGTAAGCATATGCATGATGCCTGAGTGGGGTATTGTGTTGCAGGCTTCTGCAAGGTACAGGTAGACTGTGTGAACTACCTTGCCCTAATCCATGGCTTCAGTAACTGTTTCAAAGATATGAACTATGTGTAAGAGGCAAGATCTGCCCTTAACAAAGCCGAATTGTGTATGATCCACTGTCTGGAGGCTCACATTGTTTTTGATTATGACTTCCATGACAATACGCTCCATAGCTTTTTCTACCACACTAGTCAGGCTTATGGGGTGATAGTTCTTGTGGTCCATTGCGGCACCACCTTTGTGGAGTGGGAGCACTGTATCTGTATGCCATTCTCAGGGTACATATCCTGTAGTAAGGCTAAGTTGGAACAGTGACTTAATGTGAGTGTTCAGTTCTACTCAGAGCTCGTGTAGGACACAGCCTGGGACACCATCCGTTCCCATACATATGCTGTGTTATTTGCTGTGGAGAGGGCACCTTTCACCTGTGCATCTGTGATGTCAGGGAGGTTACATTCATTTTGGATGGGCATCTGTACCCTTGGGGGGTAAGGGGGGGGGGCGTTTGTGCAGACTCTGTCTGCCAGGGTGTAGGCTATGTCCATAGGTTTGGCATATTTTGTGCTGTTATGCAACAATTCAGAGCATATCTGTGTTGTTTCCACACATATTCCTGACATAACTAAAGAAGGCCTTGTGATTATCTGTAGTGTCTGGTCAATTTCACTGTCAAAACATGCAAGTGATGATTATATGAGGGATTGAAGTGTCTTGCCAATACTGTTCAGAGATGTCCTCCCTCTGTGGGATATTGCTCTGTTATGTAGTAGCTTCCTCCTTCTGTTGTACAGCTTATATATGGCCGGGGTCAACCAGACAGGTCTCCTGTTTTGGAGGAGTCATGGTTTTATTTGGGATAGCATGATCAATGCATACCTGCAGGTGCTCATACAATGTGTTTGTAAAGGATTCTGCAGATTGGGCTGTATTATCCTCCAGCACGGGGCCTTTGAAGTATTCCACCCCAGTCTTCACAAGTGCAAAGTCTGCTTTTGAGAAATTCTTTACAGTGATTTCCTTGGCTGGGGGTGGGGACGGGATATGGATGTCAAGGGAAAGTTGTTTATGGTCTGATCTTAACAATGACGGTTCTACCTCTGGTGTGGAAGATAGAGTCCTCATGTTAGTGATGATCAGGTCCAATATGTATTCCCCCTTGTGGGTGTGGTGACTGGTTGTGCCATAGCACATGGATTCACAAATTGTAGTGGCTGTAGGGTGATGTTGTTGAGGGCCTGAGTAGTATTCCCCAGTCAATATTTGTGTACCTGAAGTCAACCACTATAATGGTGTGTGTGAAGACCTGCATATCCTACACTGTTCCCAGGAAAGCCAAGTGTGGTTACTGGGTATGGGGGGGGGGGGGTGGTCTGAACTACACACCAAACCAAAAGGCAGTTTTGCACAATGGTAGTTGTATATGTATGGCCTGTCATGCTTAGTGCAGTGGTACCAACCCAGAGGTGTGTGTATCTGTGTAGTATATGGATGCACCCCCTACTTGTGTTGTGTGTTACAAGTCCTGTGGTCATGAAGCATGGTATAGAATATAACCTGGCAGTGCCAGTGTGCATATGTGACCCTGAACTAGGCATCTGTTAATGCACAAATATTGTTATCCCCCATACTGAGGGATAGTAAAAGATGTATATTCCTCTTTGGAAAGACTGATATAGACCTATAATTACAGCAGGAGAAGATAAATCAGCCAGTAATGTGAATAGCGCACTGCGCTAATGTGTCTTTCTCAAGTATCAAGACATAGTTAGGTAGGGGTATAAATCCTACAAACGTTGTGTGTGTGGGGTGGCAGGGGGGTGTGTATGTATGCAATTCTCTGTGAAAGGAATGGCCTTTTTGAAGACTGGGATAACACACTAAAAGATGTACATTCCTCTTTGGAAAGACTGATGATGTCAGCACCCTATAAATATAGCAGGAGAAGGGAAATCATCCAGTAATGCGAATAGCGTGCTGCGCTAATGCGTCTCTCTCAAGTGTCATAGCATAGTAAGGTAGGGGTTAGAATCCTACAAATGATATGTGTGTGTTTCTCACGCAGTTTGTCAATGTGTTTTGCTTTTATTATTGTATGACATATTATTATAACAGTAATTTCAATGCACACATCAGGTATGTGTGTGCCACATACAGATATGTACCTGTGACCTTTAATAGTTCCTATGTATGAAGCCTGCCTCATATGATTATAGTTGTTACCTCTGCCAGCATGTGCCGCAGCTTACCAGACCTTAGGCCATACATGTATGTTGGTGACAATGCAGGCTACTGCAGTGACCTGTGTCCTAGGCCAACTATGTGACACACACCCATGAAGGCTTTGATAGATTAATGTGGGTGAGGGATCATGTCTGGAGTATATGTCAGACATGTTAAAACACAGCAAAGTCTGTGAGTGATGGACATCCAGTGTAGGTGTATGGCAACTGTTGCCGATATGCATACAGACACCGTCTTGCTTAGGTGATACACCAAGGGACTGCAGAATACCTTTGGAAATGTGAATATCACAGGATAGACAAGATAACACTTGTCCACATGTACACACCATTACCCATTCTACATGATGGGTGTTACCACCTACATGGTACTGTTGGAATACTATGTTAACTACATGCCGATGACAATGCTACAGTTGCATTACAGCAATACAGCATGGCTTGGACAACAAGTATCTGTCTGTGTGATACCCTTGTGGTGGTTAGGTGTGTCGTGTAGAATGCATTGTAGGCCACTGTATGCATTTGCAGTCGTGGATGGACATATCAGTAGTGTGTTGACATGTACGTGAAACTGCTATATGCTAAAGAGTATTGTTCCCAGGGATGTGTGGGGCTCAGTAAGAATAGCTACTGGTATAGTGTAGTACTGCAGGGATATCACTGACACCAGGTTCTTACATCTGTGTATCAGTTGAGGAGACACCATGTAATGACCACGGAATGTCAGGCTATGTAGGCTGTGTATAGTACCAGAATGCAGACCATTGACATATGGAAACCGTATCACCCACAGCATACTGTCAAACCATGTCATGTTCCATGCTAACCATGTTCACAAATGTACACCTGCAATTCTGTGCTGCAAACATCACACATGTACTGTCCACACCCCAACACATGCAGGCACAGGTACACACAACAGCCATGTGGCACATGTGCAGACAGTGCACTTTTGGAATTAACACTGGTGTATACAAAACTACAATGACAATCATAATTAATGCATCATGCATGCTCGAATATACCCACAACTATATCATTACACTGTACTGTTAACAACATGATATTATTACTACAGTGCTATGTAGTCACCCTGTGCATCAGCACCATGCTATCCTGTTCCTGCATCAATGTTACAGATGGCAGGAGGTGGCACAGTTTCATCATATGCACAGGGTGTGTACTTGGTTTGCCAGAGTCTGCCATTGACACATCCAATCGACATGTATGTGTGTGTGTGTTAGTGAGGGACAACAGTACAACATGGGGCAATGTTGATGCGATGTGTGTGTGTATGTGTTAGCCCTAGGTGTTAGCATTATGTGTGTGTGTATGCTTGCACACAGTTCCACCACATGGCTGTCATATACGGGTGTTTGTGGACAGCCACAGACTGTACCTGCCAGGTCATACAGATCACTGTCTCTGGCCACGGACACTGTACCTGTGCCTGGCAGGGGTGCTACGGACAGTATCAGGTACTAAGTCAGACTGGGTACTGTCATCAGAAGCAGTGGGTTGTTGAATGGACACATGTCCCTGCTGGGACTGTCCAGAGCCACGTGCATGTGGTCTTCCAGGACGGTGTAATGACAGCACAGACCCAGCATTGCTGGGGCTGGTAATGGCACTATGGGAGTGGCTGCGGGTTTGTTGTCATCCGCGATGACTGCCAGCTGATGATGTTGCTGGCATACATCCACGTCGACGCCTCAACCGTCCTGCACTGTCCTGGCTCCTGGACATGTAGTTGTGGAAGAGATCTAATGTGTCCCCCCAACGTCTATCAATGAACTCGCTGATATTACGGATGGCAGCCGCAATGTCATGCATAGTGTCATTCATAGTGGTGCGATGTGCTCTAAGCTCCCTCAGACCCTGCCTGGTGTACCGTTCCATACGTGCCTGTGCCTGCATTACACCCCGGAACATAGCTGAGGTTGAAAGACCTCTATGGGCATGTCTGACAGGGGCAGTATGACCACGGATGCTCCCACGAGAACCCCTGGACATCTGCCTGTGTGGTACCATGTCAGGAATCTGGCCATGGCTGCTGTGAGGGGATGCATGTGCCAATGATACCACACTACCCTGGTCAATGCCCACTGTATGCTGTCCCTCAGCTAAGGACATTGGTGACAATGGATGTATCGGCAGAATGACTGTGCGCATTGATGGGGTTGACTGCTGTGTAGTGTTGACTGGCTGACCAACGACAGACCCTGTCACACCTCCCTGTGCCATTACACATGTATCATCTTTATCACTATCCCCAGCAGTGGCTTCAGGTTCCCTGCTGCACTCCACCAGAGCAACATCAGAACCTGTGAGAGGAAGATAGGAAACACAGTTTACAAATGTGTACACGATGTTAGCACACATGCACACATGCACACAGGCACACATACACACATGCACACATGTGCACATGCACACATGCACACATGCACACAGGCGCACAGGCGCACATGCACACATGCACACAGGCGCACGTGCACACAGGCACACAGGCACACATGCACACAGGTGCACAGGTGCACAGGCACACAGGCACACAGGCACACAGGCGCACAGGCGCACATGCACACAGGCGCACATGCACTCAAGCACACAGGCACACGGGCACACAGGGGCACATGCACACATGCACACATGCACACAAGTACACAGGCACACAGGCACACAGGCACACTCCTCAGTACAGCAGATACAAACACAGACACACCTGCAATCCAACACATGCACAATACTGTTTGAGGGTGGGTGACAGTATCATAAGGAAAAACATCACTGCACATGTGTCAGCATGCAGATTATGTGTTGCACAGGAACATGCAGTGCAAGTGTAGACAGCCCTTGTTAATAACAGTATACGTGTACTTGATGGTTGTGTGTAGTTGTTCAATGATTGTCTCCACCCTGGGACACAATGTGTACAAGGACATAACAATGTTGTGCAAGTGTTACAAGCTGTGGATGCATATATTTGCACACACACAAACACACACAACACATGACGGTGCTACGCAATAAATGCTATGTGTACTTTTGTGGTCAGTGGAACTGGATGTGGTGTAGTAACGTGAGCCATGATCAACATGCTTCTTGTGGTCAGTCAACAATAATAATGTGTGCCAGACAGGCAGCTAGCATGCTGTACCTGAAGTGCAGTAACATGACTACATCCACAATTACACAGCCACTTGTTACATGGGTGTGTTAGGTGGCCAATAGTGAGCATTGCCTAACATGAATGTATTATTTGTTCAGGACTGTTGCACAAAGACATGGTAGGCCTCTACCCCTCAGGTATATTATGTGTGCTGTGTAGAGGATAAGTGGGATACTGAAGGGTGGGCATACAGCAGGTGTTATAATTGGACATGTGTAGCAGGCTAAGGTGTAGTGTCTATGCCAAACATGTGTGTGTTGTGTACATGTGTATCAGGTATGCCTATACAATGTCCAGTACTGTGTTGCCACACATGTGTGTCATGCTCTGCGTATTGCATATGAGTGAGGCAGCTACTGAGAATAATGGGATATGCATAGTCTCACAGCAAACATGCACAGCATGCATTATGCATAGGTGTTACATGTGCACACACTACACCTCCATATGACATGCACATGTCATTAGCAATTGTATTGTTATTACACACTCACCAGCATGGATTGGCTGCCTTGGTGCCACTCCAGAGGGACCTGCAAAAATATGACAGTGATTGCCAGTGGCCACAACTGTGCCATTGATACTGTGAGTATGATAAAGTACAGTAGTACAAGAGGTGGCTTTCACAGGTGTACAGATTATGCTCAGAATATCAATCTTGCAGAAGAATAGGCAGGTTAACAGCTACACACACAGTACATATCTCACACACGCATAAACTACCAGTACAGAGAACAGTCAACTACAGATATGGCATGTTACCTGCACACTCCATTTCAACATGCTGGGTGGCTCCAGCCTCCATGATGACACATGTTTGTGGATGTTGTTGTTGTTGTTGGCCTGGAGCCACAACACTTAGGAGGTGCTCCTCCACACTGGTGAGGGGGGGTGGGTAGGTACCCCACCACCTGTGGCAAGCTGTTGTCTGTGGATATCAGATGCATGCTGCCGGACATGTCTAATTAAATCACTGCAGTGATGGCGTACCTGCACATATGTCCGGTTATGCATGCCTATGTAATTTACCCGACGGACAAGATCTTGCCACAGTGCAGCCCTCTCATGCTGGTTCTGGCTGGTCCTGGAAAACAGCACAGAGAAATTCTGCACCAGGCTCTGGTGGATCTCCTGATCCTCTGCTGCTGTATAAGGTGGGTTACACTGATGCACCATCACCCTGGAAGGAAAAGAAAAATATGTGAGCAAGTCATGTGGCACACTTAATATTCTAATGTACTGATATAACTTAACTGCCATATATAGCATCTGTCTGTCTATCAGGGGATACACACATTCGATACCACATATCGGTGCTCAGCCCACAACTGTCTGACAGTGCCTGGCACACTCCATACAACAAACTAGTATACACCAGCACTCGGCACACTCTTTGGGATACGATGCACAACCTCACACTGGGGGTATGTATCAAGCTAATGGATTAAGAATATTGTCATCCCATGCAATGAATGCAATGCACATTTACAGTTTAAATGGTAATCCACCCTAGTCTTTGATGGCATACCCCTACCTGACATATGTGCACAGTTGTTAATATAGCCAGCATACTGCTGTCACAGAGTATACATGCTGCCAGGTACACACACATACCCTGTAACCCACATGTGATTGCAGCCATGGTACAGGCATCATTACACACACATTACACATACATACAACACACAAATGTATGACGACACAGATGAGCATTAACTGTGTACCTTATAGTACTGTGTGCCCCTACTTACAGATACCTATGCACGAGGTATGTAATCTGTGCAGACTACAGGAAACACACCAGACAGTGTTACCAGGGAATGTGAACATACACCATACTGTAGTGTTTAGGCCTACAACTTCCGGTAGTACAACAGTTCATGTGTGAGCTGGATTCAACAGCAGTACCACTTACTGAGCATACACGTATTGCTTCTGCCTATGTTGGGACACCGCAGTTGTACACAGGGAACTACAGTACAACATATGCCAATCTACTATGTTTGCATCCCGATAACTGACACATCTTTCTCTGGCCTCACACCTACGACACAAACTACCATGACAGACACAAACGCTAAGCTATCAAACCTTTACAGACCTTGCACACAGTCAGTGTCACACTCATTCAACTTCACATAGCTGGTATTGCACTGAGTACATGTGTGTGTGCATTGTGTCATAGGTAGTTACTATGCTACTGGCCCTGGGCCTAGGGCAGCCTAGCCATATGCTACCCTGCCCTTTGGGACAAATGTAATGTGATTTTACTTGCTCCTGTGAAACGGTTACACAGAGGTGACTCACAGGGCATATTACCTATCTCCATAACATTCATCAGGGGTATGTATGACATCTACTAATAAGGAGCCTTGTTTGTTAATGCTGGGTGGTTTAGTCCAGGGTATGGCATATTTGTGTATAGAAACCTGTACCTCCAGCATGTGCTGTTTAGTGCGGTGACAATGATTATGGCCCTAGGTCATGTAGGCTGGATGGATTGTGAGGTGTTGCCATGGTGGTTGGCCGACTGTTATGAGTGTGACATAACTCTGTATGTCCAGCAGTGGTAACCTCTGTGCAGGAAGTATGCAAGGCACTATAGCTGTGGTTTTGTGAGTCAATCTGCATAGGGAATGTGTTTGAGGGCATTATCAGTCTTTGTTAGGTATGTCTATGGTCTTTCCACTTGCTGTAGTTCTCATGGGAGGTACATACTGCATAGGACATTGTGAGGTGTAGAGGGGCACACTGACTTACATTTCCCTAGCTGACACACCTTTTGTGATGACACGTACCATGTACAGGGATTACAAGACTAGTGTGCAACTGTGGATATCAAAGGGGAGGCTATTTTACACCTGTGTCCTATGTTCCCTTCTGACACCTCCAGTGGTAGGCAGGCAACCACTTATGTGGTAGTTAGTGGGTAACATGTTTTGGAATGGGGTATGGTACTGCAGTATCAACACTGGTGTTCAGTCCATGCCTTGGTCACCAGGCACCTCTTGCAATACATCTGTCCCCATGTCCCCCCTCTCACTCTCTCTTTAGATATATATATATATATATATATATATATATATATATATATATATATATATATATATATATATATATATATATATATATATATATATATATATATATATATATATATATATATATATATATATATATATATATATATATATATATGTATATATATATATATATATATATATATATATATATATATATATATATATATATATATATATATATATATATATATATATATATATATATATATATATATATATATATATACATATCTATAGACATTCATATCTATCTGTATATATGTATGTATCTACATATATATCTATATATGTATGTATCTATTATATCTATATGTATATACATATTCTATCTATCTATCTATCTATCTATCTATATATATATCTCTATCTATCTATACATACCTCTGTATCTATGTACATATATATATATATATATATATATATATATATATATATATATAGATATATAGATATATATATATATATATATATATATATATATATATATATATATATATATATATATATATATATATATATATGTATATAAATATATATATATATATATATATATATATATATATATATATATATATATATATATATATACATACACACACTTCTAAACATCCATTGCTGTAAATATACATGCACATGTAGGCACATAGACTGTCCACCTTTCATGGTGGGAATATCACTTCTGAAACAGTTGTGAGACATACCATTCTGTAATGATATTGCACAGTGTTGTGCAGAATGCATTATGCTGTCCTCAGGCTGTATTGCTGTAGCAGGCCTCACTGGCTCAGTCCCACAGAAGTTCACCACCACATGACATATACCTGCACTGCATGCTGTTTTCAATCCCACACACTACAACCTATATAGATATGTGCACATAGCAACCTTCAACTACATATGTATGTCCAGCCTTAGCTAACAGTTGCAGTATGTCCCTTGCCCTATGCACATCTGCATATACATATAGATACAGACTGCTAACACATATGGAGGGTTCACAGTATGTAGATTATTAGATTATGTAGTTTATATTACCTTTGTCTCTGACAGCTTTTTTCTTTTGGCTTGCTGGCTGGCTTGCTTGCTGGCTTGCTTGCTGGCTTTTTTTTGGTCTCTGTCTCTATTTCTCTCTCTCTCTGTCTCTCTCTCTCTCTCTCTCTCTCTCTGTCTGTCTCTCTCTCTCTCAGTACAGGCTGCTTTTGTAGGTATCTGCACATGTGCATGTGATGGCCTCTGCACCAATTGGTGGCCAGCATTTAGTAATTGCATGCAGCCTGCTGTATGGTAATTGCAGTTCTCACTGTGATTTCAGGACACTGCTATAAAATGATAGGTTAGGTAGGCATAGGCCTTTCAGTTTTGCAAGGTGGGGACCATGCTGGTTTGCTGTGGACACTGTTGTGTCAGTCAGAAGGTTGGTATATCTCTCATATCTGAGGCTGTGTTGTAGCCACTGAAATGCATGTTGTACTGAAACCTGACTGTTGCTTCTTCCAGTGCACTCTTCTCAGTGTGTATGTTAACTCACACCTGCTAATGCTAACACTGTTTACATGGGAGTATGTACTTTCCTGTGGGATTTGTGGATTAACTGGCATACAACCGTGGTTCTTGCAATGTGTTGCTATGGCTTTTCTATTTTCCCTTTACATTCACTCCTTGAATGTCTGATATTTGTCTTTACTGAAATGTGTGGCTATGGCTTTCCTAATTTCCATTTACATTCACTCCTTGTAATGCATGATATAGTTCTTTCAGCGCTAAGGTTTTATATGTTTGCTGTGGCTTGGTGGTACTTCATGCAGTCTTGTGAGCCCAAGGTCTGGGGTTTGACACTTACAAAGGTATTTTATTTTGCTGCTGAGCAGTACTGGGGCCTTGTCATACAGAGTGAATAAGGCACTTTTAAACAGTTGTAAGCGGGAAGCAGGAAGTCAGTGGGGACACCAGCTAGGGATGTGCAGGCTGGGTGTAGGGAAGGTCCATAGCTGCACATTTCTTTAACTGCAATAGTTGTACATATGTTTGACATTTGCTGTGACATTTGAAACCTTCCACCCCTGAGAGAGGGGTGAAAACAACTAAGTATATTGTAGTAACAATTATGAATATCAGGCACATGCAGTGCTTGTAAACTGCTATACTGTCATTAGTATGTTAGATGGCTACATCCTTTGATATTTCTGTGTTGTACTCCTACATAAGGGCATGCTTGTGGAAGTAATTCTACAGCTATTCGCAGAGTGTTTAACAGCAGACAGGCTGATATGCCTGTGTGTTTCTGACACTTCCAGGCCTCAGATACTCTCAGGTAAATATTTGACCAGCCTCAGGGAAAGGTACATATCAGTGGGATACACCTGTGATATATTTCAGATATTCTGCAGTTGTGACTGTGGGGTATTTTGAGCATATGTATTACTACACCATTTCTGACATGCAAGTAGTGTCTACTGTAACTTATTGATAGTTACCATTACATGGGATTCCCCACCTTTCTGCCTGCTGTGAGTACATTTCACAGGGAGTCAATGGGACACAGGTAACATTTGTTTGCAAATCAGGGACATCCCTGTCAATCAGTCACAGTTGGGAGGTCTGGCCTCTTACCTATTCAAATATGGCAGTGTTTATCCTGCTCTGATACTGTGTGGGGTTTGTAAGGTGCTACTGTAACATTATTACCTACTAGCATGGCTGTTTCTCTTATCACACTAATGTAATGCAATTCCACAAGAATTGCCAGTAAAGATACACAGAACAAGCTTTGTGTAATGGCCTTCCTAATTCCCCTTTACATTCACTCCTTGAATTTCATGATATATTTCTTTCAGCACCAAGTTCTTGTATATCTGCTGTGGCTGAGTGGTAATTCATGCAGGCTAGTGTTTCCAAGGTCCTGGGTTCGGGTCTGACAGAGGTATTTTATTTTGCTGATGAGCAGACTACAGGCCTTGTCATACAGAGTGACTAAAGCACTTTTAAGCAGTTGTAAGCTGGTTTGCGCGAGTTTGCGCAATGCTTAGCTATGCTTATCTACGCTTAGCAAAGCGCACACAAGCGCACACCTGCTGACTACTGCTTAAAAGGGCTTACTTCCGCTAACACTTGCGCTATTTTCTTTTAAAGAAAAGAAAATGGGGAAATAGGAAAGTGGTGAAAAAGGGGGCACAAAGAGGGTAGGACAGTAGGAAAACAAGCTCGGGATGTGCAGGAAGGATGTAGGGAAGGCCCATAGCTGCCCAATTCTTTACCAGCAACAGCTGTGCATATGTTAGAAATTTAGAGTGAGATTTGACACCTTCCACCCCTGATAGAGGGGTGAGGACAACAAAATATGTTGTACAGCCAATTGTAATTATCAGTTTACATGTCCAGCAGACATGTATGCAAAATGGGCAGCTATGTATGGGGCGTAATTTTTTTGTGGGAACAGAGTGCCCTTTTTTGTTTTTTTCAGGTGAGAGTGGAATGTGAGGTACAGAAAGTAGATATATTTGGGGAGGTAGGTTGGGGAGGTTAACAGACAAGACAAACAAGATGCATACAGGGGCAGAGTATGACACATGTAGGGGGAAAACTCAATTGACGGGGACGGATGTTTGGATATCGCAAGCCCATGAGCCCACAGATGGCAACAGTGGAACTGAGATCCCCACCCATGGGCAGTTACTAGTGCGCCTTCACAGCCCAGGCCAGGGCTGTGCTGGGGGCTGGATAGGATGGGCAGGCACACCCATGAGTTGTGCCACTCTCACCTCAAGCTGGCATAGTGGATCAGTCACAGAATGCCTGATCTCACTACGCACCACAGACCGGACCCTATGGAGGGTGAGTGGAGGCTCTCCTCTGGCCATGCTTGCAGAGGGAGGACAAGCCCCATCCCCTGCAGTGCTTCCACCCGAAGGTGGCACAGGGACACTGGAGGACAAACAACACCATTCAAACTTAGTTGTAACAGCATGCATCCGTATTCCCATTAACCAAACACACATGAATTCCAAACATTGAGCAGCAAGCATAACACATGCATATTTAGAACAACAGTGGACATTCCAACAGCATGCAGGGTTAATTGGTGGCAACAGGCCATCAGGTTTGGATATGTGAACAGGACACGTGCATCAACGTATATGCAGATATGTATAAACCAACAGGACAAATGTCCATGGGAATTAATTGTGAATACACATACCCAGTTTGGTGTGGAATGGCTTAATTTGTGAAAATAGGGTAGGGTTGAGAAATATTACATTAACAACATAAACTACCTATACATATAATGTACATTCCTAGTAGATGCAGATATATATCCCCTACATGTATTAGTACAGTTTCCTATATGTAACCTTAGGAATGTTGGTGATGGGGATGTTACTGCTACATTAATATACATTCCATTTTTATTCATATATGTTCATATCTGGCTGTGTTCAGGTAAAGCATCCTGCTACAATTGATTTATATGGGTCTAGACAACTGTGGATGTTCAGCATTTCATACAACCATACTATCTCCATAATGCAAGGGTACAGCAACATATCCAAATTGTGGGACGGACACAGTCCAGGTTCTGTACTTTATTAAAGACATTTCACTCTTTGGTTGTGGCTGTCTCATTCATTTCATTATGTAGTGAATGCAGTATACCTTTATTCCAGACTTATTACAGCTTTCTTGGTAGCTTCAAACTCTCTTTCTCACACTCTCTCACTTATGTTATATTTACATTTCAGGATAGTACTTAATTCTAAGCTTTATTAATATTTATTACTGGGTTACAACAATCCTTTCCAGTTGACTCACTTATTTCATATGGCAGAATTTACAAGGTTGTATTCGACAGTTGTCTATCTTTTGTTGATTGATTACAACACTCATTTTCAGGCTGAAGCAGTTTTCTGATATTACAATACAAGTGGAAACTCTATTTGAGACTTGTTTAATCTTTATTACTGGATTGCAATACTCTTTTCCAGGCTGCATTACTTATCTAATCTTACAATACTAGCAGAATCTTTCTTCAAGGTTTATTTCACCTTTATTACTGGGTTACAACACTGAACTCTTTTACAAGCTGTCGCACTTATATTCTATAACAATATCAGCAGAATAATTACTAACCTGCCTGGTGGTGGAACTTCACCTGCCTATCAGCATAGGCTTGCCGATTCACGGAACAAACACCTGCAGCTGTAATATAAATGAAAGAATATTGTAACATACCTATCCATACTATAGGCTAGGATAGCATTTCTTACATACTTAATTACATGGATACTTACTCAGTAGTGGGGCATTGGGCATTTGGCAGGCCTCCTGGATCCATCGGTTCAGTTGGTCCTCCTTTCGTCGCTTCAGGTCCGCATGGTGGTGACGGACCTGTTCACCAGTCCTCGGAATGCCTGTGGCACTGGTGAGATCATGTGCCAACCGGTTCCATGCCTCTGCCTTATATGCTCCCCACTGAACCTGGCCCTGCATTAGTTGCGCTTCATGATCATGGACTAGGAGCCAAACCATATATTTTGACTCCTCAACACCCCACCTTTGTGCTCTAAAGCGATTTCCCTTTCCTGCACCTGCCATCCTGACTGCAAATGGGTACCACAATCAGGTATGGTGTGTATTCCCGCCTATGGGGCTCATATATGCCGGTTTTCCCGCACTTATCTGTGATTGGCCATTTTGGATATTTCTCTGCTTACAGCAAACCTGCTTTGTCATGGTTATATTTTCATTCATTCCTATGTGTATGGTAATACTGTACTTCTTAGTACAACTGTCATGGCTTAGTGGTTCAGTGCTTTGACTATGGTGCACATTATCCCGGGTTCGATCCTTGCCATTGCTTTTTTATTTTACTACTGTCTAGACAGGCTAGTAGGTGTGACTGTGTAAAGGCGACTTTGCTACAGCTTGCCCAACATTGCCCGATGGTAAGCTGGTTGGCATGCTGCACAGCTCCTTGCAAATGGCTTACGCTGGGTAACGCATTATTTAGCCATAAGCACTCATATTAAGCTAGGTAAAGTGCTGCCCAGCTACGGGCACTCATATTGAGCTTGTTAAAGCACTGCCCAGCTACGGGCACTCATATTGAGCTTGTTAAAGTGCTGCCCAGCTACGGGCACTCATATTGAGCTTGTTAAAGCACTGCTCAGGTACGGGCACTCATATTGAGCTTGTTAAAGCGCTGTTCAGCTACGGGCACTCTTATTAAGCTGGTTAAAGCACTGCTCAGCTACGGGCAATTATGATCCTTTTTATATATACATAATATAGGTTTTGTTCAGAAATATATGGGCCATTTCATTACATTTTACTTAAATTAAATTTATATATATCGGGGAATTGTTTCATACTTATTTAAAGAAAAATGGAGGGGGATGCTGTGGGGCTCGAACCGTGACTACCTATTCTTTGGGTGACGTCTGTACCGCTATGCTATTGCTACTTTGCTTAATTTGCATATGTAGATCTTATATGCTTTTCAGTGTCATATCTGCTAACTGTGGTTGAGCGAAGGGCATACCCGGGCAAACGAGCGCAAATGCGGGCAAACATTTTGGAGGTTATAACAAAAAAAAAGGAAACTGCTATTTTTACATTTTACATATTTTCAGTAGGGTTTAGTCTGTGGGGATGTGTGGTGTTGTGTTCCTTGACATTTCAGCGGACTCGCTCGTGGGTGTTTACTTTCAGGACTCTGACTCTTCTGGGGGCATGTCCCTTTGCTGTACTCGGCAATCGGACACGCCCCCTACTTTCCTACACGGACCGTGTTAGACTTGGGTATGATTCAGCATGCCCTCATGAATATGCATGGCATGCTGACGTCATACCTTTCAACTGTAGCCTCTGAGTAAGACATATTAAGTCTTACACGGAGGTTTCGTGAATCCGGCCCAATGTCTAGTATGTTCCTTTTCATGATATTTTTTTTTACAATCTGAAGCAATTGTTCCTGAACACACGTGTGAATAATTTCCTTACTAATGATGCTGAGTCAATATTATTCCAGTCTGTTTCTAGTAAATTAAAGTCCTAGCCGCTATTCCCCCCCCCCCACCCCCCCAGTGTTTCATGCAAGAAATGCATGGATTCTTCTAGGTCATCAGCACTTGACTTTGGTGGTCTATACACTCCAGCAATTGTTATTTGTTCCAGGGTTGTCTTTATTATCAGAGTTACACAATCTGTAGTATTGGTGTTATCACTGAACATATAATAATCACAGATCTCATGACTATCTTTAATCCCTATCATGACATCTCCTTCTGATTCTTTATTAGAATGTTACAGTAAAACACATACCCTGACAGAACTAGTTTCGGGTCATTGTTCTTCAACCATGTTTCATGAAAAATAACATCTACCTTGGGAGAATGTAGGAAATTTGATAATATAATTTATGTCATAATTAGGTATGCTGCATTTCTGGGTGTTGTACTGGCATTTTGCTGGAGGTCACATTACTCTTATAAGAAAATCTTGTAGCTATCTGGCTGTATCTGGGATGACACAGTGGTAACATGCTTCCTCTATGCTAATTTGTTTATTGTGGAAGCCTACAAGTGTGGTGACATGCATGTTGCTACTCTGCAAAACAAGTATGTGTTCAGCTGGGGCCTATGCCCGAATATCCCTCAGGTAGAGAATGCAACCCCCCATTACTTTCCTGATAATTCCATCTGTGTGGATATATGTCTGCCCCCTTCTTCCATCAGAGCAATCACAATCCAGGCATTCAACACCTTGGTACACATGCAAAAGAGGATGACCAAATGACTTTATAGGCCTTAAATTAAACATTATCAAAAGTGACCAGTAAAGCAGGCATGATGTGTATTTGCTGGAAATCCAAGTGGAACAATAGCAGACCTACAGACTTACCCATTGTTACTGTAGCCTCACAATGGCCTTTAATTATTACTTTATAAATGCTCTTCCCCTCATCTGCAATACATTGGTGGGCTGCTGGGGGTACATAGCTAGACCAGTCACACAGTCCTACCACTGAGGGACTGCGTGTACAAGGTCCACTCCATGCACACCTCTGGACTGCATAGGTGCAACCTCCCCACTGTCCCCACAGTTTCCAACATACAGCTAATGCATCCTAACCTACAGCAGTGCTTAATGGAGTTACACAGTGTACTACCCCCCCCCCCAATTGACTGATGTAACCATCTCTTACAGAACTCAGCAATGTCTACTGAAGCATACAGGAGGCTCTTAACATCAAAATGAACACCTCCTAAGAGCTACACTTCAACAGCAAGTGGGAAGTTCACAGTCATTTGCCTACAAATAGGTTTATGTCTCACAAATAGTACAAAAAACCCAAACCTTACACAATAGTAACAAGTATTAGGGGGACTGCTGTCTATTATGTACAGACTGCTACATTACATCACCAAAGTTGCTGCCATGGCATTAACCCCTACCCATATTCAGAGTCACTGACACAGGATCCACCAAATTGACAGTTACACTCCCTAGCTTAACTGCTTGCACTAACACAGAGTCACTTAGTTCCTCAACCAACATACAAGTAAAGCATTTTACTTTACAAAGCAGAAATAATAGCAGTCCCTGATCTCCTTTCTTGCTGCTTATAAAGCTTGTAGGTTTTCCTCTTTCTCTTGCGGGTCAGAGCATAACAGGTTGCTGTGAGGCAAACTTCTGTAGCACAATGAACACAGCAATATCAGTGGCTGTTTTTGTCACAAAAGTTCAAGGTAATTAATGCAGTCATTATGCTAATGAACCTATGTAGAGTGAATTTTCCCAAATCTCTCATTTACCAAATCATACACTTCTTCAATGCATGCAGTTGCACGATTACCTGCTGAGTGCTTTGTGCTTGTCTGGTCAGATAGGTAACTCCAACAAAGTCATAAGGTAAACTATTGTCCTCTTATATCCTGCAGAAGTGCTACAGTAACATGTAGGCACCGTACCATTGGTACAGTAATAATATGCCATTGTTCCCACTCTAACACCATCTTACTATACCGTATATTTTTCCATGGAGGCGCCACTACTGATTACGCTAACAATCCCCTTGAAATTGCACATCTCAAGATGTATCAGTAATGTTTATGACTGTGAGAATATTAACATTCTTCTCTGGATTGTGACTAGCTACATGGTCAGAGATTCTGAGTGAGGGTATATATATATATATATATATATATATATATATATATATATATATATATATATATATATATATATGTACTTTATATACATAGACCACTGGAAATACTACATTCTGAATTATTTATGAGAGTCCCCAGCATAAAGTGGATGCCTGGCACAAGTTAGCTTAGCCAGTGACTGTTGCTGCTGGTATCAGATGCTCTCTTGGGCAGTTCCAGCTCCACTACAGTAACCTGAGGAGACACCATTCTAGACTTCTTAACAAATGGGAAGAAGAGTTCAGTGAGGGTGCTTCAGAGATGGACAGTAACTATGCATGACAGGTCATTGTCCTGTTATTTTCAATATATTTAAATAGGTAATTGCAAAGCATTTAACTGATATCTTTTTTATTAATCAGTCTTGTTTTTCAGCTCAGGACAAGATAGCAGTAAATCAGCTCCTGCACCAGAGAAGAATGAAGAGTCTTGAGATTCAGACATATGGTAATATTACTGTCACCTTTATACAATAAAATTGAATTATCCACAACTATAATATTTAGAGTTAATTGTGATAAACATATTGTAACTGTTCTTTGAGTGGCTGATACAATGTGCATGCAGATATATGTAACTGGGTTATTTTCACTTAAAATTTAAGCGCTAAAAACTTAATGAGAATGTATGGCAAGACTTCTAAAGATACCCATGGATCAATAGCTTAGTAAGTGCCAGCATATATATATCTGTGTCTCTCTATATAAATAAATAAATAAAAAAACTATAGATATATATATA
>NC_056726.1:1656489418-1656626918 GCF_019279795.1 Protopterus annectens
ATAGTACTGCTGCGAGGTGCTACCTTTTCCACCAAACTATGGAAAAGCTCAGTGGAGAGACAGTTATGATGGTTACTAACCTATTTCTGGATCTATAACCTAGGCAGTACATTCAAGAACTGTGTACCCACCATGTCCCTCATTGCAGTGTTCCCATACATTATGTGTCACCTCCCTCTCCTGTCTGATGTCCATTGCTGCCCTTCAACATTTGTCTTCTATTATTAATATGGACATTGCCAGACTCTCTCCTTTGAGTCAGCACGTCTGCTGAAAGTTTTTTTCTGTGCCTTATGTCTGTTTCTGTGCTCCAGTATCCATATTGTTGCTCTGTTTTTATCCTCTGACTTCCTTTTATATCCTTCTGCACTTCTTTTAAAACGGCAGCTGTCCAAAAATAATGTGTACCCTTTTCAGCTCCACACTTCCACACTTACCCTCCTTGTTTCCCCCCTGGCTATGTTCCTCTGCTTACACTTTCTCCTTTGTACCTCTTTCCTCTGCTTCCATTTCTGTCCCATTCATAGTAATAAAAACATATACAGACATTGATGGGACCCACTTTGTGTGCATTTCCACCATTTTCAGAGCATCACACTGTAGAACATGTGCATACATGTTACTAGCTTGCTACTTGTTTTGAGATATTTCTTGATGCAGTTGTAGAAACCACTGAGCCTGTCCTTTCCACAATCAGATTTCTTAAGTAGATGCAGCTTGGTCTTTGAGATTTCTTCTAGTTATTTGATGATGACCATCGAGTCACATCAGACACTACCGATTCTCTATAGTAGCCTTTTTTCACAAATATAGAAGTTATGTTTGTAATTACCACAGCATGTCTTGAATGAAATATTCTTTCTGAACATGCACCTGAAATTTTCTTAATAAATTTTATTTGCAAAAGCACCATTTCCAATATTTTGTCTATGCTGCATGTAGTTCTATTATTGACAGATAACAGTTCATTGTGTTATTAATACCCATTCCATTGTAACTTTACTGCTTTATAATTTTCATTTGATACAACTGTTATGCAAAAGAGTGTATTTTTTCTTGTTAAATGCATAATTTTCTGAACTTCTAGTTATTAATTTCTTTAAGTAGAAGAATCTCAGAAGGATACCCAGCATCTTTTATCAAATGTGTTTTTAAAAGTCATTTTTTTTTATTTGTAAGTAAGATGATCAAGAAAATGTTGCCTACAGAATACTTCTCAATAAGAATGACAGAGCTTGTACGAATTAAAACACATGTTCAGTCATCATATATATCCAGGCTGTATAGAGAATAAACTTCTAATCTATTTGAAAATTATGCAAAGAATAAAGTCTTCCAGATTATTCTGTATTTACAAAAAATATTAACATAGCTGCCATTTTCCAAATCTGAGTCTATGAAATGCATGATTATATGAAACAGACAGTGTACAAACAAACGACTAGGATGACATTAATCAGAGCATTCTTAAAAGAAACTGGCCTCAAAATACAAGATAATTATATCCAAATTGATTTTCTAGTGAAAAAAATGCACTTCCAAGACAAAATCTCAATTAAGTCAGACCCTAAGAAGTAACATATATTTCTACATTCTAAAGGCTGCAGAAGATGGTAGTCAGAACCTCCTTGAAACCTTTTGAGCATTCAGATGTCAAACTATTGTCAATACTCTTATAGAGAAAGAGCTTTACTGTCAAATCCATAGAGTGTAATTAAATAAATAAATAAATGCATACATACATACATACATACATACATACATACGTACATACGTACATACATAAGGTCAGTTGTAATTCATTTTTTTTATTTACATTTGTTTACATATCAAGCATGACCAAATGCAGCCACAGATTAGGTTCTAAAGAACATTACAAAAGAATATAATTACTACAAGACAAACAGAATGTTCAGTGCAAATGCAAGATAACAAGTGAAACAGCGATGCATTTTAGTATGTTATACATTAATTCATTATAGTATCAGTGTGTTTTATCAAAAAGCCGTGGCATAACCAGATGTGGTCTGATTCCAGTGTCCAGTAGGTGCGTTAGTAGGATGGAATTGTCAAACATGTCAAAGGCCCAAGTTAAATCAATGACAACTGCATCTGTTTGCAGCACTTTATCCTTTCTGCAGAAAATGTGGTGGTTTAGGGTCCAAAGAGATGCCCGAGTACTTCTCCTAGACCAGACTCCATGCTGACTAAGATTTTGCAACACAAACAGAGATGTTTTACCTTGTAAAGCAAGTATAATTATACCAATTCAAAATAAATGTCAAACATAAAGGTGGGAAAATATTTTTTTTTTATCAGGATTGGTGTTAAAGCTTCAGGACTTATTTATTAAGTTATTCAAGCATAGAAGTATTAAGTCACATTTGCAAGATTCAGCTGTATTTAAAATTGAACTAATCTGGATCACATGTTCAAAAAGCTGAAAGAAGTAACATTTACAGTTTACCATTAAACCATTTAATATCTTAAACTAGATGGGAGCTATTTAACTGAAACTGTCAATTTTTTCTATAACCTAGCTATAACTATCTCACAAACTGATCAACATTTTTCCATTTTTATACATTATTTTGAGACTATTTACCTGACTTGGTATTTCTACTACTAGTTGTGTGTTTCTGGCAAGTGTCTTGGAAAACAATGGACTGACAGGACTCCAAACAGGAGTCACAATTCACTCATGAGGAGACTTTACACCACTAAGCACAGTAAGAAACATCATAAATGATCTATGAGCTTTAATATTGTAGCTCAACTATTTCCTTGTGGCAAACTTTCACAATCTCTGTTGTTTTAATAAGTACGTCATTAGCCAGTTTTTGGCTTTAAGACTTTATACCAGTCTGCTCACTGAGTTAACAGGTGTTAAAATAAAAATACATAATACAAAATGTTCCACTATTTTCTATAACTGGGTGACTGGTAGATTTGGTGGTATATGGAGTGACAAAACAATTTCTTTGTATTGTTCTGATATTCTTTTTATTTGATTACTTATCCCAAATCCTTCCTAATCACTGAGGACATGCTTTGAAAAGTTAAGATTGCCATCACATAAGATACCTACTGCTATTATGACACTATGTTTTTGAATTTATGATCATGAATTTGATAATCAACTTTCAAATTTTTGAAGCATAGTGTAAACTGCGGTGGTGGTGCTGCGGTAGCGTTGTCGCCTCACAGTAAGACGTTGTCCTGTTTGATTCTCAGCTAAAGCGTCTTCTGTGTGGAGACATGTGTGAATGGGCATACCTTCTTTGAAGGTTGTGCATCAGGGCTGGCAACTGGGCACGTAAAAAATCTACTGCCAATCATTAGCGGACCAGAGTTCCACTGTGGCGACCCCTAACCAGGAAAAGCTGAAAGACACAACAAGCGTATTACGTTTCTTTGTACTGAACATGAAACAATTGTCAGACTATTGTAATTGTACAGAGTCTGCACTCATCTTTTTCAACAGCAGCTCTGCATATATGATGGTGGCAAATAAACACACTGCTTTACAACCCTCTACAAACTCTGTCACTTCCATGTAACTGCCTTCGTTCTCTAATGTAAAAATATACCAAATAGTAAAGATCCCATAAACAAGCCACACCAAACTCTGCTCTAATCAAATGTAATGTATTTTAGGATCCACTATGAGAAGTCATAGTACAATCCAATCAAAAAAGCACTCTAGACTCAGAAATGCCAATAAAAACTTAATCTTACACGCAAATATGAACCTATATAAATAGGATATGCTGGAGGGACAGATTCATAACCCAGAGGCTCCCTTCACTCTGGAATAAAATCCCAGTCCAGGTTAGGCAGAGTCCCTCATTGACTCTCTTCAAGAGGAATCTTGATGAGTGGATGGGAGATCGTAGGTTTAACCCGGGTATCACTTCTGTGTCACTGTTAGACAGAGGCACAGTATACTAACCTCAAAAAAGGGCATAGCAAAATTAATTTAAAATGGGTGGCGAAAGCCAAACACATTCTGGCTAGGCTTATAAATGCCCTAGGGCAGATAGCCTAGTATGAACCTATGAACCTAAACACAGCCTCCAATCAGAACACAGAGTTAATTAAGTATAGAAAAAGATTTTTAAAAGTATTCACTACATAATTGTTTAAATTATACATCAGAAAACTACATCACCTGATATTTGTTTTCTGATGAAATTTGAATTTTGTATTTAAGTAACTGATGTTTTACTTTATGGAATTTTTTCTTAACACTGATGAGAGAAATTCTGAAATATTTGTAAGATTAAAAGTTTTTATTGGCGTTTCTGAATCCGGAATGCTTTTTGGATTTTATTGGTTTTATTGGTGTTGACTCAGTTTATTGGCTTCCTGGATCCTATTTTCATTAAGTCGTACCACAGCCAACCAGTATCATGCACTCATATAGTGACACACCTATTAAAACTGCAGGTAAGAAAAGTTAAATGTTATTCTTCTACTCCCTGTGTAGATGGTTATGCTGTCCAAACCTCACTTTCTAATACATACTAAACCCATTGTCACAATACCACAGGAGAAAAGGAGTCTTCTAAAAGGGAGACAATCAGGTGCATCCTTTAATACACTGAGACTTGTAACTTCAAGGAGATGGGATCACAAAGATTGCATCTTCTATTTACAATTCAATGAATGCAGATCTTTCTTATTTTAAAATACTCCTATCAGTATGTTTTGATGTTCTGTTTGTAAACTACCAATTCATTTTTTACTTTTTTTTATTTTCTGATATATCTTCATATATTAATTATGCCAAGCACATTTGCTTGATCCAGATATGCTGTGTGAACTGCCAGTCTGTCATATGTTGCATTATACAACGACCCCCCATTAATAGTCAAAAAATGTGCATGCTGATTGGTCAGCGTGCATGTTGTAAATCAGAGTTATAGTAATGGAAAAAGGTCTGGTCGCCCGGACTTTTTCCATTACTATAACTCTTTTCTTTTTTTTACAGCAACAGAGAATGCAAGATCTCTGTTGCTTCACACTGTCTCACTATGTTAAACTCGTTTAACATAGCGAGACAGCATTAAAAAAAGCAACGGACATTCTCCGTTGCTTTTTTTAATGCTGTCTTGCTATCTTAAATGAGTTTAACATAGCGAGACTGTTTGTAAAAAGCAACGGAGATCTTGCTTTCTCCGTTGCTTTTTACAAACTGTTTCACTATGTTAAATGGGTTTAACATAGCAAGACAGCTTTAAAAAAAGCAACGGCTCAGTTGCTTTTTTTTAAAGCTGTCTCGCTATGTTAAACTCATTTAACATAGCAAAACAGTTTGTAAAAAGCAATGGAGAATTTGCTTTCTCCATTGATTTTGCCCACAGCTCTGATGTACTGAGTAGGCATATGCATGCGCAGTACATCAGAACTGCAGCAGAATACCAGACAGCTGCGGAAGGGCAGCAAGGAGGCATTATACAATACCATTATTTAAGAAAATTAATTATTTTTTTTCTTAAATAATGTCATTGTATAATAGCAATAACACACGCCTGGGTGTGGGTAATGCTGGATTTACCCATGGTTGGCTTTGTTTGGTCACGAGGGCGAAATCCAGCATTACCCACACCCAGGCATGGGTTATTGCTATAGTAGCTACCTGTTTTAAGAATGTTAACTGGTTAGAATTCAATGTATTCTCATCACAAAAACACGTTTTAGCTGAAGAGTAAGAAGTCCACATTTGTAGCTATAACACTTCTGTTGCACTTCAGTTATTATATATAATACACATTAGACTATTAAATCATTAATTAACTACATCCATAAAAATCCTTTATTTTTAAGCAAGGAATACCATTGCTGTAAATACTTTGTGTTCTGTTGTAGTTTTGCTGTTATTGTGTTATTTTGTGTACAAAAGCCTTAGATTATTATGTTCCATAGAGTTAGAATTATTGCTTTTATGTAAGACTGTTTCTCCAACTCCTTCTATTATATATATATATATATATATATATATATATATATATATATATATATATATATATAATATATATATATATATATATATATATATATATTTTATATATATATATATATATATATATATATATATATATATGTCTTCCTTTAGCATAACAAATGGAAGTCCAACATATTGTGACCTTCACTATGTCTGGCCATTGACTTTTCTTGACAAATTAATTTATTTGACCAACTTCTTTATTTCAGTAGTTTTTCAGCATATAAAGAACTGAAGAATTGTAGGCGCATATATTAATACTAGACTAACTGCTCTTGTGGGCTATTTTAAGCCTAGCCAATTACCCCATTTGAGAATCAAACCCTGCACTTTGTAACTGTAAGGTAAACACCTTAACCATTATGCCAACCTCCCACTAATGCTGTAATCAACACGATTGTTTGCCTGTTTGAATTGTTTCCTCTTTGAACTGAATAGTCAATTTATATCTGTATAACTTGCTACAAAGGATTTAACAACCTCAAAAAAAGCTGGAATATAGCCCCCCTAAGATTAATATGAACTTGCAGGGAACAACAAAACTGCTAGTCCATTGACATCCCCTCCCAGGCCTTCTAAAAGCCAATATGCCAGAAATATAGAAGGTAGAGAGTACAATATGCTGCACTAATGCAAATTAAATACACTGAAGCTGAATCGACATCATTATGTGAAGAAGAGACGTTAGGGTTTCTGCCATTTCAGAGACTAGGTAAGAAATAGAACTATTGAGGTACACAGTTCATTTACTGGTTGAAAGGCAAGCTTTACAAGGAAGAAGAAATACATTTTTTCAAGGGAGATTATGCAGTGCAGTCATAGGTTTGTGTGCTACATTTGACATTATTTTATGGGTTACATGTAAATATCAGAAAAACCTGGAATAGCAATGTCAAGCTTGTTTAAATAAAAAGAGGAAAGAGAGATAACTGATCACACAGGATTTATGGCCGATTCTGAACTTATCAGTGGGAGTTCAATGCGGAGTAATAGAACACTTTATCAAGAAAATCCAAGAAGTAATCATATGCTGGAACATTATTTATTTTTTTTGCTGGTAGATATAATTGCGTAAAGATGGTTGTCACTCATAAAGATTATTGAAAAGAAGCGGCCAGGATGGTACAGTACATATCCAGAAAAAGATGTTCTCCAGGATTCAATAAACATTTTTTTTCCTGTGCAAGAATAGTGCAGCAGCTCCTGTATGGAATATGGCCGCTGAGCGATCCAGTAAACAAGGCTGGGGGTGTGCACGAGCCTGCCAGCACTATTCTGGCATGGACATCACTGAATAATGCTAATTACCTCATTTGCTGGTGAAAAACATGCAAATGTCTGTTGCAGAAATGTATTCAGTTACTGACTGTGTACATTTCTGCAAAATTCAAACGGGGGCATGACATCTCAAATTAAAGCATGTTTTAAAGCATTAGGCATGCCAATGACCAAATATATGGACATTGGCATGGAAAAGAGTTGCAAAAATATGAACACCAAAGTTTTTTTGGGGGGGTTGATTTCTGCTGTTTAAGCATAGCGCAGTGGTGTGCAAATGAGATTGCGCAAAAAATAAAAAATGTGCAAAGACAATTTTAAGTGAAAGCGGCATTTTGCCATTATAGTGTATAGCATGCAGAATCAAAACAATAACAGGTAACACTGGTTGCTAAGGGGAAAGGCTATGGTGTCGTGGTGTAACAAGGGACTAAGGCAGTGGGGTATGCAAAAGAACAAAATTTACTGAATCACAAAATGGGACATCATTCTCTGGCTGCATCTAACCATGTAGGAGCTATAAGGCAGTGGTGTAAGCAGGAGAAGCAGCTGACATGGGTGTGTCATGCTTGGTGTAAGCACATTGGAGCTCCATGGCTTCCATTTAAGCTTACCTAAGCACAGCTAAGCAAGGGGGTGTGTCTGAGGCTGTACTTACTTATTCCATGAAATGAGGAGCATGTTCACGTCCAGGGGAAGGCCATTTCTGCTAAAAAGTGTTTACTTTAACTAAACAGGTTTGCTCAGCATGCACTGGGTCTTAAATACACACAAAAAAAAAGAAATAGCAGGACTGTTTACATTTGGTCAGCGGCTTTGTGCTGTGCACCATGGGACTTAAAAGGGGTGGAAATGGAAAGGAAAAAAATGGGAACTAGCAGAATAAAAGCAATCAAGTGCAAATAATATAGCTGGCAGGTGGAATGTATCATAGTCAGCCAATCATACAGGCAGCATCTGCAGCACAACACTATGAACTATGCAAACACCTTCCAGTCTGGTTTTTACCACAAACTCTGAACTATTGATGTACATACTCAGGCAAATTTTAACTGACAAAATGTTAGGGGCTGCTGTCCCTTTGATACATCAGTATGTGCAAGAGGCTGAGGGCGAAAAGGAGGATAATGCTGGCAACCGTCACAGACTGAGTAGGAGGAGAAGAGTGTTCAGACCTAGGGTCACCTACCAGGGACTACATGATCTGGAGATGGAGCACAACAGGGTGGACAGGAACATACTTCAGCAACCCATCAAGCTGTGCTGGCATCACCTCAGACCCAGAGCCAACAGAGGGGGAAACCCATCCCAGTGAATACCATGATATGTGTAGCTTTAAGAATACTAGCTACAGGTACTTTCCAAAGACCTACTGGTGACATCATGGGGATTTCACAAGCATCTTCATCCAGGGTACTCCACCAATTCCTGGATGCCATGCTACAACATGTCGGTGAGCACATTTACTTCCCCAGCACCTGTGAGGAGAGGACCAGCAATATGCACCTCTTCCACCATGTAGCAGACTACCCAGAGGCACTGAGTGCCATAGACCGCACGCACATCCACATAAAAGCACAACCCAGTGAACAGGATAGGGTCTACTTAAACCTCAAGGGCTTTCACTCCATCTGCCAGGTCGTGTGCAATGCTCAGGGCATTATCATTAATGTGTGTGCTGGCAGCCCTAGAAGCTATCACAACTCCCACATCTGGCATTTCTCACATCTGTACCAAACACCAATCCTCGCTCGTACGACTTGCTCGGCCAACCAAACTTGAAGCAAACACGAAAAGGCCAGCAAAAAGGTTCCACCATTTATTGAGAGGTACAAAAATGGACCAAAAGGTACCGTAAATTAACCAAAGATACTCATACTAGTTTCGGCACCCGCCTTCTTCAGTGAGTATAAAAAGACCAAATTGGTCTTTTTATACTCACTGAAGAAGGCGGGTGCCGAAACTAGTATGAGTATCTTTGGTTAATTTACGGTACCTTTTGGTCCGTTTTTGTACCTCTCAATAAATGGTGGAACCTTTTTGCTGGCCTTTTCGTGTTTATTTCTCACATCTGTGTCAGGGATTTGCCGGGGGGACATCCCATATAGCCATCTGGTGGGGGATGCTGGCTATGCACTGGAGCCATGGATGATGACTCCCATCAGAAATGCAAGCACACCCACTCAAGAACACCATAATTAGGCACATGCACAAATCAGGATCATTATAGAGCATGTGTTTGGGATGCTCAAGTCATGGTTCCACTGCCTTGACATATCTGGTGGAGCCCTGCAGTACTCTCCAGCCACAATGCACACATATTCATAGTATGTGCCATGTTACACAATATGATTCTGCCAAAACAACTGCAGCATGAACAGCAGAGGGAACAGCCACACAACCCCCCCACCATTGCCAAGGTCCCCACAGGCATAGCGGGACTTGGAGGAGAAACCCCCTGAGCCAGCTCCTGTAGGCACGCCTCCCATCTGCCTACAGGAGCCAGCTCCTGTAGGCAGATGGGAGGTGTGCCCAGTATGCCCTGGCCTTGGCAAAGAGGCATCACATAGCACATACACTGACACTGTAGACCCAGGGAATGACATCTCTCTCCGACATGCATACACAGTAAAATGGATGCCACATACATCACACTACTTGTAACTTACCATGTATAGGCAGTGGACTGAGTGCATATGACATAGGCAGCCCTCAAGCACTGTCCTCCCAACTGCCACAAGCACAAGTTAAGTCAGTCTTCTTAACAATAAATTAATGGATTAGTATGTTCTGGTACCATATCTATGATATACTGTTGCATGCATGCAAGGGAATGGGGTGGCCTACTGAAATAGCAGCAGACAACTGACAGCTATGTGGGACACCAGGAATTGTTTGCCCAGTACTGGCCTCCCCACAATATGCAGTAGTATCCTAGGTTACAAATCCCACTCCAGTATATGTGGGGGCCAACTAACTGGGGTCTTAGGTCACAAGCATGGCTGTCCCATACTCACCCCTCAGCCTCACCCAGCAAGTCAGCTGTAGAAAACCATAAAGAAATGTATGGCAAAGCCCTGCAAGTGGTGAAAATAATGAAATACCCCCAACAGACTTACAAAGTGATAGCACAGCAGGTCTTGCAGTTGCAGTAATGCTCTGAAGGGTAAGAAGTCTGAAACTCAAATGTATCCCATTGGAATCTGACCTGTGGTCTTTAGTGATATACCTCTATTCTCCAAGATAGGGCACACTGCTATGGTAAATGCAATCAAAATGTAAAGCAAATGACAGCACAGTCTATGCAAATGTGTGCAGTTGATAGGTGTGCCCCCCACACCCATATTCCCATAAAAATGCAATAACATGTATGTTTGCAGGGAAATAGCAGCAGAGCATACATTGCCATGGCTGTCCCAATCAACATGATAACTTGTTGCATGTCCACAATGTGCAGGGGTCAATGAGCTATGTATATGTGTGGTTAATACTGTCAGGATGTGGCCAGCACTTACTCTCGTCTGTTGTGTTGTAGTGGCCTAGGTACAGTGCTGTCTTTGACAGGGTCATGTTCCAAGAACTGCAGTGCCAAGTATTCTGCATGTCAGCTACACCTATGGTAGGAGTTGTACACATTGTCCAGATGTCAATATCTGTTATTGCAGAAAAGCTGTACAGGTCATAGTCAGAGGGCCACCCATATGGACAGTACACAGCTTGGAGTACCCTACACAGTGCCTACCATACCTCGCAACTGTATATACCTATTACAGGATGGCCAGAGGTTTGTATAATAATTGTGGTCTATATAACATGAAATAGTGGTTGTCTGGCAATTTATTAGCAAATCACGTAAGACTAAAGTCAGAAAATATTGACAGATTGTAGTGTTAGACTTCATACCCTATAGAAACACGCATACTAATGCAAAACCTGTTATTGAAATACCTTTCTAGGATTGCAAGGCCAATACTTAAAAATGGTCCCTATAGTTAGGCCTCTGTCTCCCAATCATGCATGGCTTTGTCAAGATGTCTGGCTCTCAGATTGAGAGGTATGGTGCCTAGTAGGACAGCAGGTACTGAAGGTCAGTGTACCAACAATGTATAAAAGGCTGCCACCTTTCTGTGTCAGCACAGACAACATGTCACTGGGCAACATCCATACCCCGAGAATGACACAGGTTGTTACAGAAGGAGCACAAGTATACCTTGTATATCTGTTCTGCTTGTCCTAACATTGCATTTGCCTGCCAACTATTTGCAAAACAACAAAGGGTCATGTCAAAACAGCAATCGCATGAGAGCAAACAAGCAATTACCAAACCTGTCTCCCAACTGTCTATATTTGGCAGAACATTATTAACACCCTGTCCCCATGTGTGGGCCATTGTCTGACTGTCATATTTGGGCCTGTCCAGATGTCAGTCTGTGATGATATGACAGCTAGGCCCACATGTAGCCTCATAATAACATATAGCAACACAAACTGGCTAAGGACCACAGCAAATGGAGTGGTGCAATGATGGACAACCTGCTGAATAGGTACACTCAGAGGTGTGAAGTCCACAACCCTGCATGTGATGTAATAACATGTACCCCACCCATATCAAAATTACAAACATATAACAGTAGCCACTGTGGCCAAAACCTGTGACTGGACTACAGAAGGACAAAGAGACTCACATAAGGGGAAGGGAACCACTGGCCTGAGAAATGGAGAAGGTGCACACCAGAACAGATTGTGCAGTAACATATGTGCCATGCAGTGTAAGGAGTCAGTAAACATCACCTGCAAATATACAACACACACCCATGTAAGTGGAGCTCTGCAACAAAACAAAACCCAAACAATGGGCACCTCACAGGCAAAATCAAATGAGAATTCCATAAACCTACACACCACAGACCATGTAGAATCCACACACCAGGGTCTTGCAAACACTCAGGCCTTACTCCAAACCCCAAACACTTACCCTACACAAATAGGCTAACAGCACTGTCCCTCTACCCCATTCCATACAGACTCTGCTGAGGCGACCCCTGTCTGGCATACAAAGCAATCCAGACCCTGCCTTGATGGGACTGTTGCACATCTGAAACTCAAGGCCCACTCCATCACCCTGTAGGTGCAGCATCAAACTGGGCTGTGATATCAGTATGGATTGGTGTGACAGATACTTCTACCATGCACTCCCCCATCTGTGGAATGCACTCCCTGTCAAGAGCAAGCCAAGTGCCTCAATACCCCTAGTAATGTGCTCCCTGTATAACTTCACAGGAAACACAAAATACAGTCCTGTGATCCCACCTGTGTCCCTGCTGGACAGGGGCTCTGTGTGCTGACATGTTGTAACTTACACTCGCACTTGCATGAGTTATAAGGGCTTCAGGGCCAGTACCCTACTAATGTCATAGCAACCTATCAAACTATACACAACTGTCTGTTGTCTGCTAAAACAAACCCAGTACCTCTAGTACTGTTTACTTTTTTTTTTTTTTTAATATTTTTATTCGTTTCCAAAAACAAGAAAACATGAATGCAGGTTATTTATGACAATGAAGTATTTACAAATTATTTAAAAAGCTAGGCTAAAACCTCTAAACAGATATCAAACATTAAAACCAAAATAAAGTATTTACAAGGGTGTCTATTGTTGACATATAATTGACTTTCTGTACAATTGTTTCCTGATTATAATCTGCTGCAGTCATTATTCTCCAGTATTTCAGTTACTTTTTTCCATGCTACGTATAATGATGTAGTTCTTTCAGTTCTTCCTTTAATAGTGTTCATTTCCAATTGCGATACTGCTGACACCATATTCATGAATTGCTTAAAAGTTGGAGAAGCTTTGGATTTCCAGTTTGATGTAATGTTCTTCCTTGCAATAGCTAGGAGAGTCCATAAGATTACATATTTTGTTCTTGGCACACAGTCGGGTACAGGTGCATTAAACAAAATAATAGATTTGGAAATCTGGAATTTATCATTGAATACCATTTGCAGAAAATAATTTATTTTATCCCAATATGGTTTAATCAAATGGCATTCGTAGAACATATGTTGCCAGTCTGCTTTTATTGATAAATCACATCTCCAGCAGCCAATATTTTTCTTAAACATAAGTTCCATTTTATGAGGGGTTACATAAGATCTGTGTATGAATTGCCATGTAAAAAGTCTCCAATGTAATGAAAGTGATGTCTGCTTTGGAGAGAGAAGAATTAGTTTTTTTATCTCTGTCATTTGGCACATGTCCATTAAATGATCTATAATAATTCCATATTTTGTCATTATTATGCATTTTTATTTTTTTGTTTGTTTTATAAATAGATGATAAGTATCCCTTTCCAGTAATGGGTTGATTCGCTAGTAATATTATATGTTCTATAAGGTTAGGAACATTTTGTCTTATTGATGGTTGCATTGTTTCTTGTTTGCTTAATATCATCATCATTCTCTTTCGGCTTTTCCCGTTAGGGGTCGCCACAGCGGATCATCTCTTTCCATTTCTTCCTATCCTCTGCATCTTGCTCTGTCACACCAACCGCCTGCATGTCCTCTCTCACCACGTCCATAAACCTTATCTTAGGCCTTCCTCTATTCCTCTTACCTGGCAGCTCCATCCTTAGCATCTTTTTCCCAATATACCCATCATCCCTCCTCAGCACATGTCCAAACCAACGCAATCTCGTCTCTCTTGCTTTGTCTCCAAACTGTCCAACATGAGCTGACCCTCTAATATACCGATTCCTAATCCTATCCATCCTAGTCACACCGATTGCAAATCTTAACATCTTTAACTCTGCCACATCCAGCTCTGACTCCTGCCTTTTTGTCAATGCCACTGTCTCCAACCCATATAACATAGCTGGTCTCACTACACTCTTGTAGACCTTCCCTTTCACTCTTACGGATACCCGTCTGTCACAAATCACTCCTGACACTCTTCTCCACCCATTCCACCCTGCCTGTACTCTCTTCTTCACCTCTCTTCCACATTCACCATTACTCTGAACTGTTGATCCCAAGTACTTAAACTCGTCCACCTTTACCAACTCTACTCCCTGCATCCTCACCATTCCTCCACCCTCCCTCATTTACACACATATATTCTGTCTTAGCCCTGCTGACCCTCATTCCTCTGCTCTCTAGAGCATATCTCCACCTCTCCAGAGTCTCCTCAACCTGATTCCTACTCTCACTACAGATCACAATGTCATCTGCAAACATCATAGTCCACGGGGCCTCCTGTCTGATCTCATCTGTCAACCTGTCCATCACCACTGCAAATAAGAAAGGACTCAGAGCTGATCCTTGATGTAATCCCACCTCCACCTTAAATGGATCTGTCACTCCCACTGCAGTCCTCACCACTGTCACACTACCCTCGTACATATCCTGTACCACTCTTACGTACTTCTCTGCCACTCCCGACTTCCTCATACAATACCACAACTCTTCTCTAGGCACCCTGTCATATGCTTTCTCCAAGTCTACAAAGACACAATGCAACTCCTTCTGACCTTCTCTGTATTTCTCCATCAACACTCTCAGAGCAAACATTGCATCTGTAGTGCTCTTTCCTGGCATGAAACCATACTGCTGATCACTAATCATCACCTCCCTTCTTAACCTTGCTTCTTGTTTGCTTAATATATACTGTCTTAATTCTTGTACATGTAACCACAAACTATCTTCCATATTTAATTTCTGTTTAATCTGGTCTATTGTCAGAGGTTTTCCAGAGTTTAGCAATTGATGCCAATATATTAATCCCTTTTCTTTTAAGCATGTTGACTACTTCCATATTAAATGTTATTATATTACCTTGTGTGTACGCTACTGGATATAAAAGAAATGACCATGCTTTAATATCATGATTGCTATTAATAAGATTTTGGAAAATTTTTAATGTATAAGTAATGTACTTGGAACTTATATTTTTATTCTTATGTATCATCATATATTCCTTCATCAGCCATAGAAAATTGTTTGGTATGAAATCTGTATGCTTATTTGCTACCACAAATCCTGATTTTAACCAGATTCTCTCATGAACTAGCTTCCATTTTGATGTATATTTTGTATTTAGCCATAATGATATTGTTTTAATAATGGATGAATGCAAATATATTTCTATGTCTGGTAAACCTATGCCACCTATATCCCAATCATGTAGATGATACTTCATAGCTATCCTTGGTTTTTTTGGATACCATAGGAATCTTACCATTAAATCATTTAATTCTTTTAGGTGCGATTTAGCTGGTGGCAAAGAACAAGCTTGTATGACATAAAGAATTTTTGGAAATAGGATCATTTTAATTATATAAAGCCTTTCTTCCATTGAAAAGAAGAATTTATTCCATCTTTGTATTAGATTTTTAATATTATTTAAGGTCTCTTTATAATTTGTTTCAATTGTAGTATCTAGGTTGTTAGTTATTATAATTCCCAAGTATTTAATTATATTATCAGTAGATATATTTATGGTATTTTTTATTTAGATCTTTTTTATTAGTATTTATAAGCAATACATTTGTTTTGTTCTCATTAAATTTAAGACTTGAAAAGTTTTGAAAGTTTTGAATTGAGTTCCATAATGCTTTTAAACTGCTATTATTATTTTTTAAGGTAATTAAAATATCATCAGCAAAAAGTTGAATTTTAAGCTCTAGGCTGTTGTCTAGTTGTATTCCTTCAATATTTTTATCCATACATATATTATTTGCTAAGGGTTCAATGACTAGCGCAAACAGTAACAGAGAAAGAGGGCAGCCTTGTGTTGTGCCCTTAGTTATTTTAATAGATTTAGACAGACAAGATCCCAGTTTTATATAAGCCAATGATTTTTCATATAATGATTTTATTAACAAAGTGAAGTTGTTTGAGAAGCCATATTCTTCTAAAACTAACCACAGATAATCCCAGTTCACTGAATCAAATGCACTATTTATGTCTAAGCTAATAACATTCATTTTGTTTTTTGTGACATTTATATAATCAATTAAGGAAAGAATTCTTTTAATGTTGTCATAAGTGTTCCTATCTTTTATAAAACCTGTTTGATCCTCCTCTATCAAAAGTGGTAGTAATTGTTTTATTCGAGCAGCATGTATTGCCATAAAAATTTTATAATCTATATTAAGAAGTGAAATGGGCTGTATGATGACATTCACTGGGATCTTTATTTTGTTTAAGAATTGGTGATATTAATGTGTACTTCCAAGAAGGAGGAATGTCTTTACCATTTTTAACTGATGTAAAGACATTCAATAACAACAGCAAAGCCTCATTTGATAGTAATTTAAACATTTCTGGGGTGATATTATCTATACCTGGAGCTTTGTTTAATTTTAGCTTATTTACTTCAGCTTTAAGTTCTGTCATTGTTATTTGTTTATCTATTACTTGTACCTACTCCTCTAATAACCTAACTTTAACATTGTTTTTGAGAAAAGCTTTCAATGCTGAATGTGTTTCTGTTTTCTCATTTTGATTATTAAGTTTATGAAAAAATAGCCTAAAAGCTTCTAGTATTCCTTCTAAATCAGATACTTTCTTTTTGGTTTCTATATTATGTATTTCCTTAATATGATTTGTTTTAATAATCTTTTTAGTCCTATTTGCTATTCTTCGTTGGTTTTTAGGGTTCATTGAATAGTAACATAGTTTAATTTTTCCTAAGTTGATCATTGTTTTGTGGTGTAGCGTCTCTGAGTATTTTTTATTAGTATCTTCTAGTTCTTTTATTAAGTTGGTGTTTCCATTTTAAATATCAAGCTTTAAATTATCTACTTTTGACTGTAATTCCATTAATTCCTTATTCCACTGTTTTTGTTTATGTTTATACCATCCCACCGCTCTTCCATATAGGTATGCTTTCAATGCATCCCATATATATATTTCAGATACATCTTTTGTAAGATTGATATCTAGGAATGTTTGTGTCTCTTTAATATAAAATTCCTTAAAATCTTTGAGATTTGTTATTTAAGATGGTATTCTTGTTACTGATATCCTTCTCTTGAAACATAAGTCTATCTCAAACGTTATGGTGTTATGGTCCGAAAATGGACATGAAATTGTCTTGACTTTATTTAATTTAGAGGTTAAATCCTTTGTTATGTACACTCTATCTATTCTAGACTATGCATTATGTCTATGGGAAAAATGTGTAAAGAATAGTGAATCTGGGATAGCATACTCATTTATGTCAACTATATTAAAAGTTTCAACAAACTCAGATAACAACTTTGTTAAAGGTGATCTCTTACGTGTAGTTTTAGTATTTGTGTCAGTTTCTTTTATAATGCAATTGAAATCTCCAGCTATGATTAAATTGCCTTTGGTATATTTTACAATGTCTTCTAAGTGTTGTTTGGCCACTCTAACACCTAGTCCTGGTATCCAATAAATATTCACTAATGTATATATCATTTCATTGATAGATATTGTCACTAGACAAAACATTCCTGGGTTGTCATGGAACATGTTTATGATTTTAGGCATTAAAGTAGTGTTTTTCCACAAAATTGCTACTCCCCTTCGCTTTTGATTATAGGTGGAACTTACTAGTATTGTATAATTTTTATTGTTTATTTTATTTATGTATTCCTGTGTAAGGTGTGTTTCCTGTAAAAATACTAGTTGCGCTTCACATAGATTTAAATATCTATAAAGACTTCCCCTTTTGCAGCTATTATTTAAATCATTTACATTAAGAGATATACATTTTGCAATTGGATTTATATTAGCTTTGCTTTTATCCATATTCATATACTCGTAACAATGTGTAGATGTGTGAATGACTTGTTCTTTCTTCTTCCAACAGTATTACAATAGATTATAGACACCCAATAAAAGTAAATTACAAGATCATAACTGAGAACAATATAAGATAAACAACCACCAAACCCCTTCATGAGAAAAAACATCTCATCCTTGAATGATCTAATCATTCATGCGATCTCTCTAAGTCTGCATTTCAGCATCCTCCCCCGGCCCCACCATATGGTAGTTTGATAATGAAAAGTATCTTATATATCTTTTAAATATACATGTATCTGTCTTTACAGATTACTTAAATACAGTCTTTATCTATTTTTAATATTTTATAAAACACTAAGGCAACACAACTATACATAGATTTAATACTTAACTATTTGGTTTTGTTTAAATTGTAAAGGAAAATCTTTTATTTTAATATATCTTTTGTGTAGCAATAACGGTTATGCATCTTAAAAATTATATGCTTGCTGTCTATCTCCCTTATAGTGTGAGTGGCATTCATAGGTATCAAATTTATTCTAATGGTCTACCTATATATATATATATATATATATATATATATATATACATATATATATATATACATATACATACATACACATACACACACACATATATATATATACACACATACATACATACACACATATATGCATACATACATTAAAAAAAAAATGTTAAGCATCATATGCATCAGTTAACCATGCCACAAGTTGATTAAATCAGAAAGTATCCGTAACAATGAATATAACGTTACATTTGCATTGTCATTTATCAGTAATCTTATAGTTTTCTTTTAATTCAAAAAGTCATATTTTAGTGGTATGAATGCTACTAATGTGTTTTTGGCATTGGTATTATATAGTTTAAGACTATATTTCTTAGCAATTCCTATATATTTATTAGTGCCACTGGCATATTTCATCGCTAGTGTACCACATATGTCATATGTCAAATAGCAGCTCATACTCCTTATGATATTACAGGATTTATCTGCAGCGTTATAACTGTAAGGTTGGAAAATATGAGAAGCAAAGTAGGCTTTAAATATGCTATAACACAATTGTTTGGTACTTATTACTGTCAACTCTTCTACATACACAGGAAAAGATAACCTTATATGACCATCAACCATTTTCCTTCATTTTTCTCTTCATCCTTCTATTCTCCATTTTTAATAAATATTTGTTTCTATTGTGGCTTCTTTGAATTTACTAAGGGTACTCCATATCATATTATAGATAATATACAACGTTCAAACAGAGAACATTCCCAATATAGAGACATATTCTCAACTCAAGTGGTCCACACCATATATTTATAACACTGCAGTCAGAAATATACTAATGAATATGCAATAACTAGCAGCTTTGCAGCATGTGTGTGCCTCTAACAAGTACATACCTATAGGATATTAAAAAGAATAGATAGCGCGCTCTTGTTTCATAATTAGCAAATGCACACAGCCTGGTATTTACTTTCATAGACAGAAATTAGACCTGTTACTTATATGCATATCAGGTACCAACAGCAATATGTTAGTAAATGCCTATGCTATTCAAATCATATTTTAATGCTGATTGATATGAGATGTAGCAGACAATGGCTTTAGCGTTTGTGATGTTATATAATATATATTCAGTATTATAAGTAAAAGTATGTTGCATGTCTATTTGCAATCTAAGGTTCAAGGCTGATCAATTTAGACATACAAGACAATCTCTTTAGCCTTGGTTATATAATGGGAGTTACTGTGTCTCTACACAACCATTCATTTTCAGTGAGGATGTTCAATATTAATATAACTTGCCTTTAATAAAAGCATACTTATAATTCAGCAGTTCTTTCCTATATATATATATATATATATATATATATATATATATATAAAACAAAATCATAAGCAAGTCTGAGATTTTTTCTTGCTCATTACTGCTTAATGATTGTCCTACTTGAACAATTTAATATTTACAGAGTATCTTGATAATTAAACAGCAACTCCTTTTTACCCTTAAAATGCCTAGTAACACATAGCTACATTCATGAACCTTAATTGACTTACTATCCTTAAGGTTGAGTACACTAGCTGCAGTGTGTTTACAAATATGTTATATAGTTCCAGTCAAGGGCTTAAATATATTAAATTTTTATAAAATTAAGTTAAATTATAGTAATTTACGTGGGTGATCTTATCAGAAAAGATTATAGTAAAGTTTGTATGTGTTAACTATTCATACAGTTTCTTCCAAGTGATATACTTCTTTTTAAGTTTTGTGTGCTGTTTATGTGTACAATTCAAAATGAATAACAAATATTACAATATAATAAAACGTCATGTATGTGTTGATACCTTCTAAATTCATTAGGTACTTCAGTATACTTTTAATATTTGTTAAAACTGTAAAAGCACTTTGCCATCTCATAAATAGTGTGCTGGTTACTTTAAGTAGCTTATGAGCTGACACCACCACACCCATACTGTCTTGTTTTAGTGCTGACATCACTCATGACTGTTTACTTTCATTTTGTGCTGTTAGAAGGTTTAACACACTGTAATGGATTCTAACTGAAGAACCTTCATTCAGGGGTGGTAAAATAAGAGTTCCCAGCTCGTGACCATGGCGGGAAGACAAAAACAAAGTAAGTAAAGTTTTTAGGGCTTTTTTAAACTGAACACCAACTCATTAAACTTCTATTAGTTTTTTTAACATTAAGGGCAGATATACAAGCCAAACAGTTGTTTGTTAGTCAAAAAGGCACTTTTAGCATCAAAGAATAGATAATTACTTTTCAAAGCACTTTTCGACAGTTATTACTATCAGTTTTTATATATTATTATGTGTATTAAATACATCAGTTTAGATATTTCATGCAGCTTAGTGTAAATAATATAAAAAAGAATCATGCTCATTTAAACACACCACATTAATATGTCAGTGTAAATACATCATATTCTATACTAGCAGTAAAAGGCAGGTAATTTATAAATGAACTATCTAAACATCATTTAGAGTTAGAAAAATCATGACTGTAAGTATTTACACTGTAATAGAGAAAGATATGTTACCTTGCTTTCTTTATGGTTGTTTCCTTTAGTTATAAAATGTCCTGCTTATTTTGTATTTATATTTTTTCGAAGACTGACACGTGTGTAAAGCATGAATGCTTTCAAAGAACTTTTTTGCCTTACAGAGCAAATAGAAGACAATAATGTTTGTGTTTTTCATATGTCTTTTATCGTTTCTTCTTCTTCTTGTCAGCAGTGCTCCATTCATTTTTTTTCTAAGTGACGCTTAACCCCAAATTGGGAGAAATCCATTTCTTCCACATTATCCAAGGTTTTATTAGCTGAAAGATAAGAAACTATTGCTTGCAGAGTGTCAAAAGTTTTAGGACCTTCAGTAAAAAATATTTTTATTCTTGCAGGGAACAGCAAGTGGACTTTAAGTTGTCTTTTTTCAATTCCTTTATCAGAGGGAGACATTCTTTTCTTGCAGTTATAACTCCAGCAGAATAATCATTATCAAATCTGATCATGTTGTCTTTGTATTTAACTGGAGAAGTTGACCATGCTGTTTTTAAAATAAGTTCCTTGTCCTGTGATGAAAAAAACTTTACTATTATTGATCTCGGGTGATTTTTGATTTGATGGTTGATGAAGCAGCTCTTAAGGATCTGTGGGCTCTTTCAATTCCATAAGAAAGAGCTTCAGGCAATTTTAAAACTTCTGGTAACCAGGTAGTAAGAAAAGTCACCATGTTATCTCCCTCTGTTTTCTCTGGTAGCCCATAGATGCGAAGGTTATTTCGTCTGGACCTGTTCTCTAGATCCTCTATTTTATTTTGTAATGAAGCATTTTGTTGTGATAAAAAATGTAGCTGAAGATCTTGTTCTGAGAGTCTGCCCTCAGTATCATTTAAGGATCGCTCTATGCCAGCCATTTGAGACTTCTGTTGCGTCATTATTTCTTGTAGTTGCTGTATTTGTTTTGTAGATCTCTCCTCAAAAGTGTCCAGTTTGGTATTCATTTTGTCAAATTTTACTGACAAGTCTTGTATAGCATTTAATAAAGACTGTATCTCCTTTTTCATCGTCTGGTCCTGTGTGGTATGCTTAGAAAAGTTAATTTTCAGTAGATTCAGATACCTTCCTTCTTGTTTTTGACAGGAAAAATAATGTTTAAAGCCAAATTTTTTGCACTGTAGACTTCTAGTGATATTAGTAGAAGTAATTCAACAAAATAGGTTTGTCTACAATATCTAGTTTTTAAAAATTTCTGTCAGAAATATCTTTTGAGTGCAGAGCTGAGAAAAGATACTGCCAACCAGTCTACATCCTAGCCACGCCCCCTCCTAGTACTGTTTACTTTTGAGAGGTATGGCTGTAGCACAAAAAACCCCAGACTGGAGTACACCTATCTCTGGAATGGAGTCCACTCTCACTATAGAAGGTCATTCTGGGCATGCTCCTACACTTAGAGAATCACAGACCATGTTGGATTCTACATCAGACTATATAACTGCATTATGCATATATACAGTCCTGTGATCCCACCTGTGTCCCTGCTGGACAAGGTCTCTCTGTGTTGACATGTAACATGGGCTAAACTCTTGTCTCCGTGGGTTATAAGGACTTTGGGGCCAATACCCTACTAACATCATAGCAACCTATCAACCTATATACAACTGTCTGCCAGTGGTTCACCACATTACTCTGTACTGCTCTGCCACTGACATACCTGAAAGTCACAGTGCTATGTGGAATATACTACACATATAATGGACATATCTGCAGAGTAGAATGCACTCAGACAGTTATGTACACCTTAACTGTCCCTAGACACACCCATCAGACAGGATTACCCTCAGCTAGCTGTAGGTGGCCCATATGTGATGAATCTGCATCTGTTGCATGTGATATACATTTGTGTGCTTTTCTGTAAGCTTGTATATTTGACAAATTTCTGTGGCTTTGCTAAATGTTAAATCACTATTGCAAAGCAAAATCTTTTTCACTGCATCATTATTAACATCACACACAAGTCTTTTGTTTATCAACTCATCTCAGAAATCACCAAATCTGCATGTTTTTGCTTTATTTCTCACGTCAATGGTGTATGCTGCTATCGTTTCAGCAGGCTTTCGATTTCTTGTGTAAAATATGTTCCTTTCCCTTGCCATATGCGTTTAAGGGTTACAGATTTCCCTAAATTTATGTTTTTAGCACTCAGGGTTGTCCCGCATTTCAGCCTGTATCACAGTATGGCAGTTTTCTACCTGTCCTGCATACATGGCAGGTGCACACATAAATGATCATTTTCTCTCACTGGCTTCTGAGCCTGCCAAATTAAGAAGTATGAATGTCATTGTACATGTGTCTTTATCAGAAAAAAAATCAGCTTGTTTGAAAATATCATATTCCTGATCAAACACAGTCCAATTTTCAGCAATATTATTATCAAACACCAGCAGTTTAGGTCTGTGAAATCTCTTTGCCATCACAACAAAATGCGTTTAAACATAAACATAGACCAGGTGATTGTAATTATGCTCAAATGCACAAGAATCTCATTGAAAAGGCTTCACTTTGACACCACGAACACTACGAACATTGCAGAAGCTTTAGACACTTTAAACAGCTTTAATTAATGTGAAAAAGTAGTACATTGTGAAAAAAATGCAGTCTTTTTAGCCCTTTCATACATCTTAAACATTTTGTAAGTTATTTTAAAAACTTTCATATTTATTTTGAATACTTTTATCAATATGTTGCAATTACGGACATTTCATTTATCTTAGTAATTATTTTGAACATTTTGAATGCTTTACCAAATAAGTGGTGACTAAAAGATCATTTAAATGGATTTAACTATCTTTAAATAGCCGCTGACCTGTTTGCGAGTTCACTCCAGTGTATTCCTCCACTTCTAACCATGTGCCTCATTGCTTGTGTGCAGCTTCAACTTCAGATCCCATTCTGGCAACATGTTGCTTTAGACATGCTGCTTCTGACTCCATGTGGTTTTAGAGATGCCACTTCTGACACCATGTTGCTTGTGTCATGCATTCAAAAGGGACAATGAAGCAGTGTATGGGTTCAAGATATTTATTGTACATAAAAATTGTCAGGAACTGTAACTGAAACATATATATTCAAGTTGACCACATTACTTCACACACACTCGCATGTGCGTCTCCATTCATGCCTGCACTCACTCTAGCTGACTATACAAAATGAACTGTTCTCACACATGCTCAGTACTTATATGCACGTGCTATCTAACTACATAGGCTCACTAGGAACATTACACATAATGATCTACAGTATTATTGTAAGATCCAGATTTTATTATACATTTTAAAGTGCTTTATGAGTGATAACAAAATGCCATTTATACACAAGTAAACTTTAGACAATCTGTTTAGTAAAGAATGTGAATTTGTTTACTACCTATAAATATTAAAGGATGATAATGGATATATTCAAAATGTAATTTGAAGTTATAAATTGAATACTTAGTTACTAATGCATTCTTAGACAGGTCTCTTATGCAGTTTAAGCAAGGCACTATTCAAATCACTAGATAAGTGATAATATAATACAGAATGAATGTGCTCATGACTAATAATTTGGCATTTTTTATTAGGATTCTTAAGTGTCTAGGTTTTGCTGGCTTAAATTAGTACAGTAACATAATGTGATCAGAAATGTTGTTTTTCTTCAAATGTGGTACCTGATGCATGCTCTTATAGGATATTGGAAAAACCTGTTCCTATCAGAGGTGTAAATTAATGAATGTTGGCCCTTTTATTTCATTTTAAACGTCACTAATCAAATTAATGTTGCCTTAGAAGTGTATCATGAATCAAATAACAGTAACATCTGTGATGTTGTGTTCAGAGTTGCCACTGTAAAAAAGCAGAGAAATTAAAGGGGTAAGATGGTGGTTTCATACATAACATTAAGCTGTACTCCTCATATCTAAACTATATAAGTAGCAAATAATCCTATTGCTTAACTAATTCAGATTTGTCTTAAAACTGTAGAGAGTTTTAATTTAATTAATAAGACAAGACACAGATAATTATATAGAATGATTTTGGATTTAGTTTCCGTTTGGTAGTCACTTGATAAATGTCTATATAAGAATAGTAATAGAGTAATATACTGGCAGGCCCAAGGTTATGAACGAGTTAAGTTTTTGAAGCTGTTCTTAAGCTGAATTTGCATGCAACTCAGAACATGTTCTTAGCCTAGTGCTTGTTTTTCTTTTCTCTGATGCATCACCTACACTAGCATCAAATGTATGCTTTTCCTCCATGTTTATAAAGGTAAATACCTGTAAGAGAAAAATGTGCGCATATGTTCATACCTGTAAACCACTGTATGTAAATCAAACTTTTTAAGATAATAAGCTTTATGGCAGTCATTTCATAAGTGCGGGTTGTAAGTTCATAGGTTCATAGGTTGGTACTAGGCTATCAGCCCTAGGGCCTATACAAGCTTAGCCATAACAATTCCCTGGCTAGTTCTTCCTACACTATTTACTTCCTGGACCCCTGTCTAGCAGGGCGACTGACGTGATCCCCGGGGTGCAAGTAAGTTGGATGTTCGAATAAGAGACATTGAAATATGTAGGTGATGTCATATCATTTAGACAAATACAGAAACATTTTTCAGGAATTCACTACATATCTATATGAGGTACATTATTTAATACAGAGTTGCGTCATGGCAAGGGAATATGCATACATTATTCCTCTCATTATGTTTAATATATATATATATATATATATATATATATATATATATATATTACAGTATATATAAGGGTGGAATTTTAGTGTGTAGCTCAGATGCTTACTATTAAATTATTAGGATTCAAAGGTTGACACAGCGTTTGTGCATTTGTTTGTAAATGTGTTTGTATGCACATGTTATGGTCTATGGGTGCATGTAGGTGTGTGATTATTTGAGTGTCTCTGTGTGTAATTGAGTAACATTTTAGGAAACTATGTATACAACCCTGTGTCGGCATATGCAGGTACACTCGTGCCTGTGCCTACACGCACAAACATGCACACATGCACTAAACATGATTTGAGACTACAGTTTTTCTCTCACACATTAAGACATGCTGTAAGTGAATTTTCAATCTTCATTTATACATTCCTATGAATACTTTTAATTAATGTCTGTAGGCTTCCTATAGTAGACTAGTATCATGACTAGGTTTGTGTTTTCTGCCTTGTGTTTTGGTTGGTTGGAAAGGATTAAATTCCAATACAACTCTAAAGAGGATAAAGTCAGTACCTGAAAATGAATAAATAAATAAATGATAACAGAAAATGGACATCTGGTTTGGTTTAAACTCTTTGTTTCCAAAGTTTGATAAAACCATCTACTTATGTTATACTACTGAGTTTAGAACAATAGAATTGCTAGGCATAATCAGTATACTTATATGAGTGCATTTTGATGTGAATATCTTTAAGAGAGAAGAGTGTCTAGATTTGTATAAATTAATGTTTCCAGAGGTTATATAACTTGTTGAATTGTGAAATGACTCATTTGATTATTTATAATTCTGAAACATGAGAGAAAAATAAGCTCTAATTATAAGCGGAGACTCTAGTAACCTTAATTAAGTCCACACATGTCTTTGCTTTTCAGAGAATATGTATTAAACAAACCTTTTACACTTATATTTTTACTTAACCATCTTTTATAGTATTCCTAAAGTAAAATTACACCATGTCATACACAAATATGTTAGAGGTTCTTTGAGTAATTTCAGTCTAAACAAGATACAAAGAGAAGAAATATGAGTCTGGTTAATTAATCAATGCCAATTACTTTAGTAATCTGTCTTCATACTTTTAATGAATTCCAAAGAAATCAAATTCTAAGAAGGGTAACATATGCAATAGTTTAAGACAGTTTTGTTATTCTATGTTAAAAAGAATACTCATATATATATATATATATATATATATATATATATATATTTAATTTAATTGATAATTTAACATTTAAATACTGTTTTTATTGACAATTTTACATTTATTAATACAAAGTTGATTATTATATAATAACTTAGAGTCTGGATTTAGATATTATATTGAAGATTGACTTGTAAAAGAGATTGATATTAATGAGAGGAGCTGTATATTTTAATATACTTTGTTAGATAGTTTAATTTATTGAGGAAGTAGCATTAGTGGTTAGATAGTAAATGGGTAATGATTGAAAGTAGTTTGCATGACTAGGTCATCAAACACAAATATTTTATTCCATGTTAGGGTGTGTGAATAATTTTAAATTAAGAGTGTTAGTAGTTAGGTTAATGAGTAATCCGTGGTGGTGCAGCGGTAGCATTGTTGCCTCACAGCAAGAGGTTCTCCTGTTCGATTCTCAGCTAGTGTGCATGGAGTGCCTTCTGTGTGGAGTCTGCATGTCCTCCTCACGGGTCGAGTGGCATTCTGAAAGACATGCGTGCCTTCGTTGAAGGTTGGGCGTCTAGTTGGCAACTCGGCACAGTGAAAATCTACTGCCAATCATTAGTGGACTGGAGTTCCGCTGTGGCGACCCCTAACCGGAAAAAGCCGAAAGACAACAACAACAGTAGTTAGGTTAATGACCGTGTTCATAACAAAAATTATCAAAATTAAATATAGCTTTTTAACCCAAAACTGTAATTTAACTCTATTAGAATTGTTTTATATTGAAGGTGTCTGTTTATAAATGCATCTCATTGAATATTAATGGTCTTAATGACCTCATGGAGAGAGGTAGTTTAATTAAATATATAAAAATTATATAAATAAATAAAAGTTCAAATAAATAAATTAAATAAAGTTCATTTTGTTTTTTGTAAGAAATGCATTTAATGAAAAAGGATTTAGATAGGTTATTTTTCAAAGATTATTCAATACTTGTGGATTCACATTATGGCCAGATTAAAATATTAGACTTTATATTTGGTAAGCGCTTTCACAACACAATGAACACCAATAAAAAGCCTCTTCAGTGATTTGCTGAAATAAGTTCCTCTCCACTGCTATTGGTGAAAAGCATCACTCTGCTTACTATCGACTTCAAAATGAACATGCCAATAAGGGCATGACTTAACCAAGAAATCAGCTCTGAAACTAAAAGCCGACTTTAAAATACATATGAGTCTTAATACCTGGCCATATTAAGGTTCAAAGCTGTTGTTGTTTGTCTTTCGGCTTTTCCCGGTTAGGGGTTGCCACAGCGGAACTCCGGTCCGCTAATGATTGTCAGTTGTTTTTTTATGGTGTCGAGTTGCCAGCCTGACGCCCAACCTTCAACGAGGCACGCCCATTCAACACATGTCTTTTAAGGTTCAAAGTATTCCTATAAAATGATAAAATGAATAAGAGAACTTTGGTGTTCATTTGACATCCTTGGTTTTCATTTGTCATCACTGCTTCATTGTTACTAATGTTGTATTATTAGGCTTCATTTTGTGAGTTACCATCACTTTTAGCATTTGAACCAGCACAGTGAAAATTAGCAAATATCAGGCATTCGCAAGTTCTGTGCAGCACATTATTTGACAACATGTGCATCATGAAATCAAAAAGATCATTCTTGCAGACTAGTTACTACAGTTGCCATCTGGATGGCATTAGGAAGATCAAAGCCTATTCCCAATAGACTAAGAAAACGAATTAGCTTGGTCTGTTCCAAACCTCTATGGTCAGAACCCTAGAAGTGTAGCAGTGCACTTTCAAATTACTTCAAGGGGACAACCTTTGCAACACATGCATGAATGAAAAACGTTAAGTATCTAGTGATAAAAATATCAGAGAAAATATCTAATAAGAGAAATCAGAAATGGCTAGGAGAAGCTCTTCTGTTATTGCTGTACAAAACTTAAGAATTTGTATATTTTCATCAATGTAGATTGTTTTCATGATATTAGTGACAAATCTACTAAAGTTGGTTGTTATGTAACTAAGGAGGGAACATTCATCTCTGGTTACAGTCTTGATGAAACGCATAAATTCCATAATGTAAGTAAATGGAGTCATCTCTTTTTATAAAGATCATGATTGAACTTTTCATATCAATATATCTAATATACATTTTAAGTATTCAATTTATTATGGTGCCCATAATGTAAACATTTGTGATCAAATGAACAATCAAGTACTATCCATCCCACCACACTAACTATGTATACTGTCAGCAGCTACCAAATAATTCACAAGATGGACAAATTGGCAGTCACTATTTAAGGGGATAACATCAACAACATTGCTTATCAAAATAAATAGAAAACTTAAAATTTCTGGTGTTCTCACATCAGCACGTCTTGCAATATCACATATACAGAAACCAAACTCTTTGGAGGCATCATATCGGTTGAGCTGCAGCAATAAAAGTACATTCTAAGGAAAATAATATGAAATAATTTGAAAGCACTGCAGACAGTGGAAGGTTCTAAGGAGGGATTACAAATCTAACTTTTATCCACAGTGTTAAATAAATGATTTTAAAAATCAATGTTAGACTGAGACATGATGAAGAAGATACCTTATTATAGACATCTAGAAAATGTTGGCCAGTTAAACAGCTGTTACTTATAATTCATACATATGCGAAACATGAATTATCAGGGTTTTTTTCAATTTAGAGAATGCAGTACTGGGATTAGGTGCTGGAGTGCTAAAAATATCAGACAGTGAAATGTTAACAACCTACCCATACTAGTAGATGATATAAACCTTTGATTAAATGCCTTATTAGGACATTATCTTTAATAAAGAGCATGAATTGTAGACACTGATGTTACCTAGTTAGTACAATGGAAATAGATAAACCACTTATAACATACATGTGTGAACATTTTTGTTTGGAATGTCAAAGGAAATGGATGAGGCACTGTGTTGGATTACTCAAATTACTTCAAATTGGAAATCCTTGTAATTCATACAAGGATGAGGAATAAAAGTGTTCATGAACTGGCATCAGCAACAGCTCATTTGTCAAATTGGTTTGGCCAGCAGCTGTTTGTAGTAAAGAGCAGTTAGGAACATTTTCAATAAAGAGCAGCCAAGTGTGTTTGCACTGAAGAGCAGGCAGGTGCTTTTGCAGTGAAGAGCAGTCAGGAGCATTTGCACTGCAGAGCAGTCAGGTGCATTTGCAGTGAAGAGCAGTCAGGTGCGTTTGCACTGAAGTGCAGTCAGGTGCATTTGCACTGAAGAGCAGTCAGGTGCTTTTGCACTGAAGTGCAGGCAGGTACATTTGCACTGAAGAGCAGTCAGTTGCATTTGCACTGAAGAGCAGTCAGGTGCGTTTGCACTGAAAAGCAGTCAGGTGCATTTGCCTTAATGGATCACACATTATACCGGAAATATAGTTTCAAATTTGCATACACAATTAAGTCTCTATAGTCAGTCACTTACTGAGCAGCACCATCTAATGCAAATCCACAGGGTTGTCCAAAATTGCCAAAATATATTACACCACTTTTTGCTGAATCAATGTGTAAGCCATGTTCATTTAATCAACATGAAAATGTTTATTTAAATTTAAAACATATTGTCATGATATTATTTTGTGGTCACGAAAAGCAGGAAAAAGTGCTAATCTGTATTGCAGTTGTTAATTGACTAAATTTATCTACTGTAATTTGTATACCTACATGTTGCTTATACCGAAGGACAAAAAAATGTGCACAAAACTGCAGCAAGTGTATTTGGAAAAATAAATAAATAAATACATTACAGAGTATGTGAGTTACATGATGATAATGTGAAGTAGGATTAAAAGAAAGTTATTGCCTTAAATATTCACCTTATGTGAAACTATTATTGGTAAATGAAAATACAACACAACATTCATTGTTTATTTTGCTTACCTGTACTGTATTAGAGAACAACACATAATAAGGGGATTTTGTAAGATGTAGTTTGTCAGTATAATAGACTACAGATTGATGGTAATTAATAGCAGTCTAAACTGCTGTGCTAAATCAAAGAAAGCCATTTTCTACACAAGTATGTTGTTTTAAAAATTAACATTTGAGAAAATATCAAATGTAATCTATGACTGACTGTGAACAATATCTTCCAATACATGTAAAACACTTGTCTTTGAATTAGAAGCAGAAAGCACAGCATGAACATTTTAATATTTCTTTCATAATACTTCAAAGAAGCATGTATTGATGTAAATCTGATCAGTATATTAGTTTGTACTTTCAAAAAAAAAAAGAAAAAAGGCAGAGAGAACAAAAGTGTTTACAGCATTTTTGTGTGGTCAGACTTAACCACCACTCCTGTTTGCCTTTGCGTTTGCAGATATAATCTGAGATATAATGCAGAACTTAATTCAACTATACTATCTGCTTTTTGGAATTTCTGTACAATTACCTTTTCCTGCAGGAGTGTTTATTAAAAAACTTTCCAGAAGGAAATTTTCCAAATTTGATTACCTTTTGATTGTACTATGCTGAAAAACCTATTGTGGGCAATGATAAACACAAAGGCTCATTTATTTATTTATCAAAAGTCATGGCTAGTCCTCATATGAAGGATGAATCTAATGAATATTGGATTGATGATGTCTCCTGGCCTTTAGGATGAAGCTGGTGATGTGTCTCACTACAAGTGCATTATTTTAATAAACTTTCTTTGCTGTTAAATGTGCTTGGTGGCATAATTTTCTTTGATCTCAAAGAATCTGTTGATCCAGTTAAACTTTCACTTGAAATAGCACTTTTCCAAACTTCATGTAAAGTACAGGAATCATCAATATTTTCAATACTTTTTCTGAATAAATGTTCTCTTCTCCAGTACAGTTAATCATGTACTACAGTTGTTTTTCTTGGGTCTATATTATGTGATCAAACAGTGAAATGTTTGAACACATAATAATCGACGTCTAAATGTCGAACCATCGGAATGTCGAATGGTTCAATGGAGATCTCTGTACAGTATGGACATGGAGGTTTTCCAGTGTCTGCACTGTAGTGCAATCTCGGAGTTAGTATATATAAGTAGTGAGGGAGTGTGGGGGGTGCAGGGGGGCTTGTCCCCCTGCTTAGAGCATTTCTATGGTTTGTTTGGGTATTTTTATGTTTTTTTTTTGCTGTTCGACATTACAGCATTTTGACATTTAGGGGTCGATTATTACTTGTTTGAACATTTCACTGTCGATCAAGTAATATAGATGTGTTTTTCTTCCTGTACTATCACCTACCCATTGTTTTGTGCCCCCTTTAACACTATTATGCAGTGCCCACAATCCTGATAATGCCAAGGTGATGTGAGAAGGATACATTTGTCATTGCAATGCACTTCATTCTCTGGTCATTGCTAAGTATACTTTATGTTTGAATGAAGTTTTCCTTTCAGATTTTTTTCTTCAGTCAATTTTTTTTTCTAATGACTTTTGCATTTACTTTCAACTTGGCAGCTCACAAATTAGGTTCACTCCCTTAGAATAAAAAGTGAAAATTTTAATTTGAGCTGCCTTTTGTAATGAAAACACATCTGGGACCACTAATAGCCATAAGCAATCTGGATAGTACTTAGTGAATAAGTTCCAACTCTCAGATAACTATCCCTGTGGTCCAAGGCATAATTTAAGTGAATTGAGAGAAATAATACAGGTGATACAGGCTTCAAATCCATCAACAACCCCATTTCCCATTTTGCACATGTGATCAGGGTGTCACCTCAACAGGGACAATCATCTAAAGCCAAGGTTTACACTGCTGGATGACTAGCTCTACTGTGGTAGTTCTTCCATACCACATACTTTCATGCACGTGCACACTCACACCTATTGCCAGTTTGCAGTGTCCAATCAACCTACTGCATGTCTTTAGGGAAATATCCCATGCAAATACAGGGAGGACATGCAGACTTCACACAGAGGACACCCCAGTCAAGAATCAAACTTGGAAGCCGGTTGCTGTAAGCTGACAACACTGTCTACTGCACCACTGTGCCACCCATAGTGTTCAAGTCCACTTTATTGATAATTCTACAGAGGGGTGTTTAAATACATATTTGCACACATTTTTAGATCACTGTGTTGTTGTATAAAACTCAAATATTCTAATTATTTTTAACAGTATATGAGCTGTTCTTTGTCCACTTTCACATTATTTGTCATTAACTACAAGTCTGATAATGTGTGCCACAAATTAAATTTCTGATGCGGCATGGAGATGTGACAAAGATGACTGTGTCACTTGAATGCACTTCTTACTCTGGTCATTGCTAGGTATACCCATATTAATTTTGCTCTCAGCTTTTTTTCTCCGCAATATTTTTTACTAATGCCTTTTGCATTTGTACTTCTCCTAGCAATGCACAAACATGGTTCACTGCATAAGGAAAAACGTTAATTTAATGTAGGCAATGTGCAGCCATCAGCCCTCTGGATAGTATACAGTGAATAAATTCAGCATGCAAGGTAACTTTTCCTGTGGCACAAGATGTAAGTGCATTTATTAAAATGAGCGAAGGCTGCTGAGGTAGGGTTCAATACCAATTGACAAATACTTCTACACAGGGGGTCATAGTGCCATTTGTCAAAATAATTTGATTAGGAATGTCAGAGTAAATGCACATGAGTATCATAACTATGTTTATTGCAAGAAATGTAACCTTGATGCTTGCTATAGAAGCCCAATATAATGCATGTAAATTATACTAAACATGACACTAATGACATTTAATGTAGAATCCACATACATAGGTATGACATGCACAATACTTTTGCTCTAATTATTGAGATCTCATTTATCATAACTATGTGTTTATGACAGTGTTATGAATGATGTATGCAACCTGCTCCACCGTGTCTTACTTGGGTCATGCAACTGCATGCATCTGAAATGTATGTACAAACACAAATCCTGCCCTTTACATATACATGCAGTCCCATGAGTCACAGACATACATGCAATTCTTAGCTATATCTCTAATCATTCATAAATTAGTATACCTCTAATTACCATTTTAACAAGTAAGTTCCCTTGTAGCAGTGAAATTTAACCAGCAGTTTCACATTTTATTTTTTTTTCTGTTGGGTTTGATTCCTAGGTGGTACTGGTCAGTCTTGCCAATGTCTGACTCCCAACAGGTCGATATGTCTGAAGTTATTCCATGTTTCTTCCAAACAACTATGATCATATCCAACAACGTAAAGCATATCAGGGTTTAACACTGGAAGATGTCTCAGTAGTGTGAGCATCACTCATGGGAAGTTTCTGTTCCATTTTATCACCTTCTCTCCTTCTTGATGTATTCATTGCCAATGTGCCAGGCAAGCCATTGCTGTGCTTCCAGTTGCAAAAATGCAGTTGTCAAGGCCGTGAGACATTGGGCAAAAGGTGTTACAAGTGGGATCTGAATTTGGGCCAATTCTCACCAATATGTCTGGATTCACTGCTGTAGACATGGCTGGTGATGTTAGAGATGTTGTTCCATTTCGAGCACAAAGGTGAGGTACTAAGGAGTCCAGCATTTTTGTGGCACTCCTCATGAAGTGCAGCTAGTATCCCACATGCTGGGGACAATGTCACCACTACAGTGACATGAAGAGATGCAAGAGGGACCTTCTTAGCCAATGGTAGGATGAATTTAATATGACAAACCCCCCTCAGTTGTGTAAGAATACTAACCCATAACTTGTCTGTGATATGGCATTAATTACCCAGCCAACACATTTATTCATCATGCTTAAATATACATTTTATTCCCCTTTTAACTCTACAGCTGTAGCAGAGACTGTAGAAAACCATGAGGTGCATCAGGAGAGACTAACTCACCTCAGAAAGGCACGGGGTAAGTATGCATCTGATCTGATTTCTAGGCACATACATATTCTCTGTCCATTAGTGTATATCATCTTGAGCAGGCATACCTTAACTTTAATGTAAAGCCTAAATGCCTACTCTAATAGATCTTGGTTATTGCATTAGCTAATGAGTACTGTGTGCGGGTTCAATACCTACAAAAAGATATTTGATTTTTTAAAGGGTACTATTTATAAGATATTTTATCTTCAGTACTGCATGGCATTAACAATTCAATATTTGAAAACGCAGTTATTATCTTACAAATAGATATCTGACATGGCACAGTGAAATACGTGATTGTATTAGTCATATCTTACCATTGTGAACAATTAAGTAATGTGACATGCCACTTGATCTAATTTGCTTTCCTTTTTTGTCCCCAGCCCACCCTTCATCTCTCTCTCTCTCTCTCGCTCGCTCTGTTTTTCTTTTTTTAATAATACATTGCTTCTCAAAACAAAATGACCATCAGCCAAGTTAGGTACTGACCACTGGGGTTCAGCCTGCCATACATCCACAGGTGGCTACAGTGGCACCACCACAGACAGCACAGATACTCAGCACATCTGGGTCACAACCTGCCAGTGTTGCCTCCAAAACTCCTGCAGTACTTGTGCCACCTGTGTAAGGTAGCAATGCCCCAACAACTGTTACAGTGGCTCCCTTCAGGAGCAGAAGTAGTGGTGGTGTGGTGAATTTGTCACATGACAGAAGCTGACAGAGCTGGTGAAGGGCATGATGGAGAGGGACTTTGGTACCCAAACCGGTAGGGTAGAAATGGTCCTTTATCATATTGCCAAAATGATGCCATGTCCAGCACTGTCCTAGGCAACTGACACAGGAGACAGTGATGACAGTTCTGAGAGTGATGACTAGATTTTCACTGTATTCACTGTTCTCAAGTGGGACAGAGTCGCACCTCTAAGGTCCCCTACCTATCCTCAATCATGGTGTCCTAACCTTTTGTGTCCATCTGCACCCCTGTCTGCCTTGTATGCTCTGTATGTCTGTGGCTGCTACCTAACCTGCCCTACATATCTTACCCTGTCATTCCTAAGCACCATCCCTAACATTCATCTCTCCCTACACACACAAAAAAAAAAAGGGCACCTGTTCCACAAAAAATTATTCCGCATACGTGGTGCTCCACTTTGCTTTTGAGTCATCTTGACATACTTTATTTGGTCCAATTGGTTATATAACATTATTCTGTAGTTGTCATCCATCCCTGGTATGTTGACTATCCAAAGTCATGAAAATGTGTGTAGAATAATACATTTACATTGTGAAGAAAGGATAGCTATGGTATTCTGCTACCAGCATCCTGCAAATTCCTGTAGTCTTTCCTGTGTCCTACTCTCTGCTTGCCACCCCCATTTTCACCACTGTCCCATCAACCCTGTTTTCACACATTTATTGTACAGAGCAGTACAGCTTAATAATGAAGAAAGAAGTACGAGTAACACACGATACTGATAATCTTACATGTCCCACAAAAAATGCTGTTGCTATTCCTCCGTCCATCGGTCTGTGTCCCTCTCTGTCCACCCCTTCCACTTCAGTAAGTTGTCTCTGTTCTTCAGTTGTATGATTTAAAGTGTGTGAAGTAGGAGTTCTTTTGTAGCATGTTGAGATAATGCTCAGATCTACAGACAGATTTTTGCATACTTTCAAGGGTTCTAATGCAGGCATTATTAAAGCGTTACTGACTGCTTGTAGTACACTGTTTTCTGTATAGCTGTTGCCTACATATTGTTATGAGCCAACATTATCATGGTTTTATCATAAGGTATTTGGTCCCTGCCTCTGTCTCACCTTGTCTGTGTATCTTCTCTTTTCTGTGTTATTGGGCTTCCTTTTCTGCATTTGCACAGTGTGTGGCATGGAGCAGCAACTGCAACTGATGCTAAATGGAAGTACACAGCTTACAACAAAATCTTGTGAGTTTTCATCTTTAGATACATTGCTGTAGTGCCCTTCATGCTGCTGTGCTAAGCTGTGTTTAGTCAGGTTAATCTACTTTTGAAGAAACTCAAGAGTTGATTGTATAGCTTACTGTTACCATGAGAGTAATGAAGAGTAATTTAGGCATTGTTCTTTTCTAGAGCCTGTTGTCACATGGGAAATTTCTGAAGTAGAAGTTCCTTTGTGATGTGTTAAGATAATACTCAGCTCTGTAGATTTACATGAATCCAGATATGACAAACTGTTTTAAATGTTTTGTATGAACCCTGTTGCTATAAATGTTTCTTAACACAGAATTATCCTAATACTATACTAAAGTGCTTGCTCCCTTTTGTGAAGCATCTCTTGTACAGATCATGCATGAATAATTTGCTGATAAAGTGAACAGTAACACAACACAACTATATCCAGAAATGAAACATGAACTACTGTGTTAGTATGTCTGTATTGTTTATTCCTATTACCAGCTCTCCGCCTCTTCCCACCACTTCTGTGACATCCAGTAAACCTCTTTGATTAAAAACTGTTTCCATAAGCCATGTTTCCACCAGCAATAACATGTTTGGTCCCTCATGTGTTTCATGATACATCCGCAGCATTCATTTAAGGACTGACTATCTCAAACTGTCAGGAGAAATGTGTAACTCATGACATTAAAACATCTGTTATGTATTCCATCAGATTCAGTCACAGTTATATCTGTATACTGCTTCTTTGCACAAAAGTTGTCACAGAGCACCACAGGCCACAGCTAATTCCCATTTTAAGTTCAACACCTCAAGACATGACTATGCATATGCTAATACTTTGCCATCAGCAGCGCAAGTGAGCTTTGCAGCTCTGTGCTTTAGAGAGTAAAAAAAATTACAATATATATTTCTTTTTAGGTTGCATGCTGTCTGTATGTCTGTATTGAAATTCAGCGAGTTATCTAGATTTCAGAGTGATGCTGACTCATTTAATTCAGTCTGCTAATGCATGTATTCACTCCAATGGTTGCAAGTGCATCTGTGTAACAATGTTGGTAAACCTATTCACACATAATCCATCACTGTTATTCTACAGTGCACCAACCTATTTAAGAGGTGACTGTTTGCATTGTCAATACACATTGTGCAAGCATGAGACAAGACAAATGTGCAATCATCCCAGAATAAAGTAACAGGCATGATTGATAATCTACAGGTTTGCGCTGTGATTGCCATTGACATCCCATACTGTAAAACAGGGACATTCCCTCACAGTAACACAATGTACATGAAGGATAGTGTTAGAAAAATATGTATTAATGTATATGTTTAGTGCTTATTAGAAGGTAAAAGGATTAACACATTTAATTCTATTTTACGTATAGTTTAATTTTGTATGAGATTATAAGATGCTTTTCAAACTGCAGTATGCTTTCTGAAATTGCAAGATGCTCTCTGACCTAGTATTTGCTAGCACAGCAAAATTCATGTTTATGCCTTTTGGAAATGTATTGAGAAGCAGGTGATTATTTGCTAGGTCAGGAAAATGAATGAATAGTGAATGAATAGAACAATACTGTTTTCTATAATGTGATTGAATATGAACAGTCAGCCCTGTTCGTGTTATGAGAACATGCACAGCAGCGGAAAAGAAGAGATACATCAGACAAAAGACTGCTTGAAGAAATGAACTGTAATCTGTACTTGCTTTGTGCTCGAATTAGCCATAGTACCTTGAATGGTAACATTGCATAGTAAAAGTTGTATCTGACCGGTGGTCATCAAGGCCACGTTGTTTTTCTTAGGAAGTTTTTTTGTAAACTTGATATGCCAGCAGAAAATCATGGACAGACAGCTGCTGAGAAATAATATTGAAAGAACTTGTGATTTATTACGTCAGCTTAGTAGGCAATACCTTATAAGAAATGTATAAAAATAGTTCCACTTCCTGATTCTAGTTAGACAAACTCTGTATTAGTACGTTTTTGTCTCCTTTCTGCAAGATTAAAATGCCTTAACCTGAACCTGCCATGTGTTGATCATTTTGAAGTTATTTTTCCTTTGACAGATTGGTCCTTCGAGCCGGAACTCTCTCTTTGCCTCAGGTCAGATGGGCCAGGTGGCATGAAACCGTAAGGAGAAGAGACCGCATTGGTTCTTCTGCTTTGAAAGACCTCCGACTGATTTGTCATTCAAAAGAGGCCAGCCACTTTTCTGATCTGCGACTGGAGGGCAAGTCGGTAACGAATCAGAGACGGTCAATCACGGAGGCTCAGGTAAGGTGAGATTTACCATTTTTTCTGTTTTAGATCAGGGACTTGATTGAAAATATCTGTCAGGAGATTTCTATTGCACAAGTCAGGGACAGAAAGATTGCAGTCTTGTCATAGATCAGGGAAACAGAATAGGTAAGACAGTTAATCTAGATAAACTGTGAAATAGAAAATTGTGGTACCACGTGAAAATAAGAAGAGTTATGTAACATTTTTTTTCCTTTAACAAATCAGAACAATATGGGTGATAAGTGCACAAAAAGTTCCCAAAACCCACTGCTAACCGAAGATGCAAAATATATGCAATCACAGCGTGCCGACAATGTTAGATACTATACAAAATGGGTTCATAAATATGAATTTGATGGCAAATTAGAAAAATCCTTGCTTATTAAACTTGTCAAACAGCTTAAAGCTGACGCAAAAGGTCAGGTAAAAAAGCAACGTCAATTGGGGGTACCTCAGGCACACAGGTGGATTGAGGAAGCAAACCGTAGGGAGCAAAAAAGTAATAATTCAAAAGCTATGTTTCTAGATAAAGAAGACAATAATTTGGTAATTGCATCAGCCCCTCCACCCCCTCCGCTTCCTGCACCAGAATATGAAGCGAGTGGACAAGCTGGTCCACCTCCGCTATACCCGGCTGTTACTGCAAAGCCAAGACCAGGTCTCGAACACATAACTTAAGAAGGGATACTGAGTTATATGAAATAAACAAAAATTCACGCGCTATGAGTGAAGAAGAGATATGTCCACTCATAGAAGTACCAAATCCACAGGCAGGACAGGCAGGACAGGACCCAACTCTTCTAGTATATAGACCGTGGACAACGGAAGACATCTGGAAAGCCACAAAGGGAATTCCCCATCCGAAAGTTAATTTTAGAAAATTCTTAGAAGACTTACAGGGCATGAGGTTAAGTTATCATTTGAATGGAGAAGAAGTAGAAAAAGTATTCAGACAGATCGTAGGTCCAGATTGGCACATGATCAGTGGCAACTGGAATCCACATGATGCAGAGCATAAGCCACTCCCACATAGTAACGCAGAATTGGATAACAGAGTGAAAGGTCTAACAGACCGAATCTCTGAGAAATGGATGCCTAGGGCAGACTGGACTTGCATTAATCAATGCATCCAACAGGAAGGTGAAACTGTTGACAGATATTATGCTAGATTATTAGAGTGTTTTAATAACCATTGTGGAATGCAGGTACTGAAGATCAAACACATGATTCCCCATATGAGCAGCAATTAAAGAATGCATTTTTGAAAGGCAGTATTTTGCCTATAAGCAGCTTTATTACAGAGCACATGGTAGACCATCGTACAAGTAGATTACAGTCACTACTTGAATATGCTAGGCATGCCGAAAGGCATTTTAACAATAAAAAGAAAAAGAAAGCCCAAGTATTTGTGGTAGAAGACGGAGCAGAAGTTTATGTAGTACAGTCCGGAAAAAAGGGCAAGAAAAATGCCCAGGGAAACAAACAATCTGATAAACGATCAGAAGAGTTTGAAGAAAGAAAGAAAAGGGGTGAATGTTTTAAATGTGGGAAAAAGGGACATTTAGCAAGGGATTGCAAGCAAAACAAGAAGGAAGCCATGGAAGGTAAGGAGGGCGAGGACTGACTATATGATAGTCAAGAATCACTAGAAGGGAATAACCAAGAAAAGACAAATGCAAATGTGGTAGAGGGAGTAGAGAATGTGATAGAAGAAATAGAGGAAGTACAAGAAATCACCGAAGGTGAACAAAGTGAAATTTTGGACTTAGCATTATTGAGCCTAGAGCTCTATTTAGCAGACACAAAACCAGAAGTTACACTTTTGGTAGAGGGGAGGGAAGTTAAATTCCTGTGTGACTCAGGGGCTTCACGAACCCTGATACATCCTTCCAAACTTCCAGAAAATTCAGAATCACTTGATTACATATTAGTGAAAGCAGCTAATGGACAGCTGTATCAGGAGCCACTCTCCCACAACATAGCAATAACTGACCCTGTTTCAGGGATGACCCAGAAAAGCAAAATTGTTGTTTCTGCAAAATGCCCAGTGAACCTTTTGGGCAGAGATCTTATGCAGATATTTGGCATAGCAGTAGTACTGACTATGCAGGGTATGGAAGCACAGCGACAAATGGATACTTTTGTGGTGTGACCGGAGGGTGAAACATTTTATTGGTACAGCCAGGACTTACGACTGGTCCAAGGGCAGTTACCGAAGAACTGATGAACATAGCCATCAGTAAATCCCCCTCCCTTGACACTGATAAACAGCATTTGTTGCACTGTACTCTGTATTATTGTAGCACACCAGGACCTGATAAGGAATATGAGTAAGAACCGTTTAAAAACCATGCAAACAGATTAGTATTACGTAATTTGTACTGGGACACAGAAGGGAACAGTGTAGTCAGTTGTTCATTGCCCCAGGAATTCTTTGCACTCTATAAATCTAATCGATTACCACATGTTAGTTTAACCAAAGACAAGAATGTGAAATGGGCAAATCTTGGAGAAAAGGTCACAAAGTGGGAGAAACAAACAGAGTTAGAATTGTCAGAACAGGGAATACAGAAACAGAAGTTAAATTGGATAACACAGACTCACCCAGCTGTACACTTGCAGTCTAGTGAGGACAGCTGATTAGCACTCTTACTAGAAGAGGAAGAAAAAGCTTTACGGAGTATACCAGAAACTCTCTGGTCAACAGGGAAATCAGATGTAGGACTAATCCGTACAGCAGGACCAGTTACTATTACGCCAAAATCAGCATTTAGACCTCAAAAGAGACAGTATCCATTAAGAAAGGATGCAGAAGTAGGAATCAAAAGTATAATAGCAGCCTTACTTAAGGAAGGAGTACTGATAGAATCTCCCGATTCGCCATGTAACACACCCTTATTTCCTGTTAGGAAAGCAAACGGAGAATGGCGTATGGTCCAAGACTTACAAGCTGTAAATGACGCAGTAATAGCTAGAGCACCTATGGTGTCAGATCCACACACCCTATTGAATGATTTGAAGCCTCAACAGAAGTATTTTTCTGTGGTAGATATTAGCAATGCGTTTTTTTTCAATACCGATACACCCTGACAGTACAACATTGGTTTGCATTCACATTTCAGGGGAAAAGGTATACATACACGCGACTACCACAGGGGTATTGTGAAAGCCCAACAATATTTGCACAAGAGATGGCAAGCAACTTGGCAGGATTTAGCTCACCAAGAGGCAGCCAAATTTTACTTTATGTAGACGACATCCTGTGCTGGCAGCCCCCACCCAGCAAGAATGTAGAGAAGATACCATAGCATTACTACAATTTTTAGCCACACAAGGACATAAAGTAAACAAAAACAAATTGCAGCTTTGGAGAAAGCAGGTTAAATACCTGGGATATGTAATATCCAAAGAAGGTAGAACATTAGATGAAGATAGAAAAATAGCAATTTTGCAAGCACCCAAACCGACTACCAAGAAGGAAATGATGTCCTTCCTGGGCACGACTAATTTCTGTCGGAGTTGGATTCCAAACTATGCCTTGGAGTCTGCTCCACTGACCAACTTGATATACAAGAAGCCTATGGCAGCACAAGATTTATTACAATGGACACCAGAAGCAAAATCAGTTTTCTGCAAACTGAAACAATTAATAGCATCCTCATTAGTTTTAGGATTACCAAACTATCATAAACGTTTTTTCCAAACTGTAGATTGTAAACAAGGTTACATGACATCAGTGTTAGCACAGCAACATGGGGATAAGCAACACCCCATAGCTTACTATTCATCACAACTGAACCCAGTGGCACGATCCCTGCCCCACTGTGTACAAGCAGTAGTTGCAGCTGCAATGGCAGTACAGGCTTCGGCCTCAGTAGTGTTGTTCCACCCTCTCACATTGAGAGTGCCTCATGCAGTCACAATAATTTTACTACAAGAAAAGGTAGCATATCTTTCTCCTGCTAGACATCTTTCCTGTATGACTATACTCCAGAGCCAACCTCATATGACAATTGAATGATGTACAACTTTAAACCCATCTACCTTGCTCCCGACCCCTGCGGATGGCACACCACACAGCTGCCTGCAGGAAATTGAGCAAAAGACACTGCCTAGAAAAGATCTAATGGATGTTCCCTTGGATGATGCCGAGGTGACATATTACGTGGACGGCTCATTCAGAAGGGGTCCTACAGGACAGAATCTAGTAGGGTATGCAGTAGTTTCTGATACTGATATTTTAGAAGCAAAGTCTTTACCACACAATTTATCTGCACATGCAGGAGAATTGATTGCTTTGACAAGGGCATGTACCTTGGCAAAGGGTAAATGTGTGAACATTTTTACTGACAGCCAGTATGCTTTTTCTACTGTACATATTTTTGCGCAGCAGTGGAAAAATAGAGGAATGATAACATCTACTGGTAAACCGATCAATCATGCGCAATTTATTTTAGATTTGTTAGAATCTATTCAGTTACCTCAGAAAGTAGCTATTTGTAAATGCGTAGCTCATACCAAGCAACAGGATAGGATTTCAAAAGGTAATGCGAGAGCCGATATAGCTGCAAAACAGGCAGCTTCAGCTTCAGAAGTATTTATTTTGAGTGAGGAATTACAACCTGCTGAGATTTTAGATTCAGAAATGTTAAAAACAATGCAGACACTTACTACAAATGTAGAAAAACAGAAATGGATAAAACGAGGAGCAATTCTTGAGAAAGGGCTGTACATCTCCAAAGAAGGAAAACCAATTTTGCCATCTAACTTGTTTAGATATGCAGCTTTGTTGAGCCATGGGCAATGCCATGTCTCAACAGGGGGGATGGTACTGTTAACCATGTGTTCACTGCATATGGATTTACAAACTACACAAAAAATTTTTGTGCAGCATGCCATGTTTGTAACAGGCATCATGCACAAGAGGCATTGAAGCCTAAGCAAGGGAGTTTCCCAACACCACCGTACCCATTCCATACTATCTGTATGGATTTCATAGAACTAAACAAATGTGAAAATAAGAAATATTGTCTTGTCATTATAGATATGTTTTCCAAATGGGTGGAAGCATTTCCGACCAAAAATCCAGATGCAGCTACTGTTGCAAAAGTCCTTGTTAAAGAAATTATCCCTAGATTTGGCATACTGGAAAAGATCTACAGTTACAATGGCACACACTTTGTAAATCAAACCATACAACAGCTGAGCCGATATTTCAGAATTTCCTTAAAGAACCATTGTGCATACCACCCCCAATCCGTAGAATTAGTAGAGAGGCATAATGGGGTTTTGAAAAACAAACTTAGAAAATTGATTAGTGAAACACAGAAGAACTGGGTGCACTGCCTGCCTCTGGCACTGTTGAGCATGAGAACTGTTCCAAATGCAAAGGGGTTAACTCCTTTTGAAATACTGTTTGGGAGGGCATATTATATACCTCAGTGGAAACCTCTCATGCCTGCAGACCAGGAGGCTGACAGTTCACTTGTAGAATACATGAGACGACTTCTAAGTAATAAACAACTTTTACAGTTGAATTCTGTTTCAGATAAAGAACAAACCAGACCATCAGAAGCAGCAGTAGTCCCAGGCACGTGGGTCTGGGTGAAAGTTATTAAGAAAAGAAATTGGACCACACCGAAGTGGGAAGGGCCACACCAAATGCTACTGTCAACACCCACCACAGTCAAGATCGCAGAGCGAGCATCCTGGATTCATCTGACACACTGTAAATTGGTTAAAAACTTTGAACTGGACAAAAAACTTGTTACTGTTACACAAGAACAAAATGACCAGATACGGAGCAAATAGAAATGCTGAACAACCTCAGAAGTATTGCATGATCATTCTGTTGGCCATACTGATAACATTAATCTTTTTGTTGTGGCCTTTCCTTTTTCCAGCCACACGAGCTGAACTGAATAAACGTGAATTATTCATAGACTGGCATCCGAACTTTAACACTTACCAAGCAATTAAATACGTGTATGCTGAAACTTTTAATGTTTCGAATTGCTGGATCTGCACAGCTATACCGACAGCATACGGGGGATTATTAATGACTGCTGTCCCCCTAGGGGTCAATGAGACCTGGGAAAATTTACTTTTTGATACTACAACTGTAAAATCACAAGACAAAATAGCATTGTACCTGCCTGTTACACAAAAGGGAATTGTATGTTTTTACAAAAATGATACTGTTCATGTAGGTTGGAGTAATTGTAATGTGACTGTTCCTACCAAATGTTATACCAAAGCTAATAATGCAGGTTATATTTGTGATGCAAACTATGACTCATATCTTGAGTCGATTCATAAGACTATTGATGAAATACAGCGTAATCCTGTTCTTTTAAAACAACTATCTATTATTGATAAGAAAATGTTTCATGCAGGGCAAGTATATATTAATACTAAAGTAGAGAACTGTTATTTTGTTTGTGGGAAAAAGGCATACAAATGGTTACCTGAGAACTGGTCCGGCAGTTGTTTTTTGGGTTACCTGGTTCCGGCCATACGACACACTGCAGTTTTGCCTCAGGGAAGAATTCAAAATATCAGAGAGGCCACCAAGAAAACCGGAAATCCAATCAGAAGGCCTGAAAATCCAGTGGGACGAATCGAAGCAGGCATGAGAAACCATAATTCCTTAAAAAACCAAGATAAACTGACACACATGGACTTGAGTGACACTATCATATCATGGGCAGGTATAGCCCCTGCATATGGTGCAGTGAAATCAATTTGGGAGCTGAGAAAACTGTCCAAACTTCTTGAAGTAATGAGTAATGCAACTTTTTCTGCTCTTGAGTTAATGACTGATGAAAAGAATGTTATGAGAACTGTGGTGCTTCAAAACCGCATGGCTCTTGACTTCACCCTAGTGGCAAAAGGTGGTGCATGCGCTTTAATAAAAGAGGAGTGCCGTTCATATATTCCTGACAACTAGCATGAGATAAACGACCATCTTGAGGTAATTCAGCAGGTGTCAACCATGACCAAACCAGGCCCAAACCCACTGATGGACTTTTTCCAGAATTTGTTTGGGGGGTGGGGTAGCATCCTAATGAATGTCCTGATTGCCATTTGTGTGAGATTACTCCTATTAGGAGTGTTTGTTTGTTGTGGTATTTCCTGCATGAAAAGATTGATCAAAGATTTTATAGACATGTCAGTTTCTGAGACTTTATATCAAAGTACTGAAATTGAAGAACTGCTGAAAAATGAAACACTTTCATAAGTTTAAACTGAATGACTTTCTTAACTGCAAATTCTGAACAGAAAGAGGTTAGGAGAAGAAGCAATTGTTTATGCTTTTGAAAATAGAATAAAAAGTATTAACAGGGGGGAAATGTTAGAAAAATATGTATTAATGTATATGTTTAGTGCTTATTAGAAGCTAAAAGGATTAACACATTTCATTCTATTTTATGTACAGTTTAATTTTGTATGAGATTATAAGATGCTTTTCAAACTGCAGTATGCTTTCTGAAATTGCAAGATGCTCTCTGACCTAGTATTTGCTAGCACAGCAAAATTCATGTTTATGCCTTTTGGAAATGTACTGAGAAGCAGGTGATTATTTGCTAGGTCAGGAAAATGAATGAATAGTGAATGAATAGAACAATACTGTTTTCTATAATGTGATTGAATATGAACAATCAGCCCTGTTCATGTTATGAGAACATGCACAGCTGCAGAAAAGAAGAGATACATCAGACAAAAGACTGCTTGAAGAAATGAACTGTAATCTGTACTTGCTTTGTGCTCGAATTAGCCATAGTACCTTGAATGGTAACATTGCATAGTAAAAGTTGTATCTGACTGGTGGTCGTGAAGGCCACGTTGTTTTTCTTAGGAAGTTTTTTTGTAAACTTGATATGCCAGCAGAAATTCATGGACAAACAGCTGCTGAGAAATAATATTGAAAGAACTTGTGATTTATTACGTCAGCTTAGTAGGCAATACCTTATAAGAAATGTATAAAAATAGTTCCACTTCCTGATTCTAGTTAGACAAACTCTGTATTAGCACGTTTTTGTCTCCTTGCTGCAAGATTAAAGTGCCTTAAACTGAACCTGCCGTGTGTTGATCATTTTGAAGTTATTTTTCCTTTGACAGCATATAAATCTTAGCAGAGAAGTATGTTGTTACATGGGAAAATCACAATGCTGTTACTTTGTCCTGTCCACAAATATGCATTTGTCCCAAAATTTGTGATGCACAACACCAGCTGTTCCACACCGTAAATTTTTACTAACTACAAATGTGCTTTTTCACATCATTGAATTCAGACTTTTCTTGTGGGATTTATGACTAATACTGTGCTCTGTAGATTGTGCAATTAGATAGGTAGGATGTTCAAGAATCACCATGGGAAACTTCTGTGTCTGGCTGCAATATCAGGTGCATTTTGCTTTCAGAGCAGACATTTTGTATCAGCTTTCATTGAGGGGAACAGTTTAACCTGGGCATGTATTCCACCATCCCCTTATCCCAGTTTTGCCAGAAACATCTTCTCTACAGTACAGTGATGAGGTCATACTGTCAAAAATGTCCTTTGTCCCCATAAGAATCAGACTTTTTATTTTGTACTTGCAGATAATACTGTGTACTCAAGATTGTGTAACTGGTTAGGTAGGTGGTTCAAATCTGACAGTGGTGAACTTGAATATGTATATAGTGCTATTGCCATGCAAGTAAACCTTCAGCAACAGATGGGTTGTCTCCAGTTCCACTCAGAAGAAAGCTTTAACTTTGGACACAGCTCCATGTGCAGTTTATCCCACTTTTAAACAACACGTCTTCTCTGCATCAGAGTGATGATGTCATCTTCACAAAAATCCACTCCATCCCCTTAAGAGTTAGACTTGTAGTGTGCTACTTGCAGCCAATACTGGCCTCTCTAGATTGTATAACTTGATAAGTAGGAGGTTTAAATCTCACAGTGGGTAACTTGTGTGTGGCTTCAACTTCAGTTATGTATACCTTACTGCATGGTCATGCTGTATCAGCTTCAGGTCATCAGAACATTTTAACATGGGAGAGGATGTCCCCATCACCTTATCCCACATTTACCACAAACATTTTCTCTCCGGCCCACTGATGAGATCAGCATATCAAAATTGCACACTGTGCCCTTGCAATTCTCAGTTCTCCTGTGGTAAGGCTGCCTAATTCTGTGCTGTATTGATTGTGTACTTAGCTAGGTAGGGGCTTTGAATGAAACATTGGATAAATAATGTCAGTGTGTGTACTGTCATCTGCAGTTGTATCCATGACAACACCGCTTATGTTAAATTCCACTTAGGAGACATAGTTTTCTGGGCAGAGGATTACCTTATACATTTTGTATTACCCCTCAGGCAATAAACATTTTTGGAAACAATGCTTCCATCACAATGTCAAAAACAACTACATAAATTTGTATGCATTACACTGTGGCACTGACTGTTGATACTGTGCTCTCTAGACTGCTTAAGCACAAAGGGAAGATGTTTGAATCTAGCAAAGATGGACCACTGTCTGTGAGTTTTTGTCTGTCATGTTGCTTAAATAAAGCTTGTAATGTATGTTGTATATGTAGCTGTGTATTGTTACTGTGCACTTCAAACACTTTCATACCTTTTTAGAAGAACGTCAATGTATGAAAGAATGATTTTATTTATTTCTTTATTTATGTATTTGACATTTGTTTACCGGGAAAGTCTGACTGGGCACAAGCTCTTTTTCAGCAGAGGCCCGATGAAAAAGCTCCAAGGAAAAAATAATGATATATTGTATCCAATAATAGAAAGTAGTTACAAGTTTCAAACAAAACATATTATATACATAAAAGGTTAATTATATATAACAATAGATAGGTAATTGCACATAGTAGGTAATTCAACTTGTTAAATGTCACATATGTATAATTACTATGAGCTAGGTAGAGATAATATTTATAATATATAAAATGGTGTGGGACATAGTTGATGGGGTAAGTTAATTTGATAGACTTATGTATGGAGTATAAAGTCAGGAGGAAGGAAAGAGATAATGGAATGGTGTAGGGTAAGGGTAAGAAGGCAGTATTAAGAAAGATAGGTTAGGAGAGTGTATGATACAACAAAGTTGTTATAGTGTGGTGAGTTATGGGTAGAGTGTTAAGAGACAGATGAGAAAGCTTTTGTTACTCTGGGTTGAAGGGATAGAAAAGAGGTCAGTTAAATAGGTATGGTTGAGAGGAATAAGTGATGAGAGTATATTTAGATATGAGAGTATACAGGAGAGGAGAAGAAGTTGATGTGTAAGCTGTAATGAAAGAGGAATAGTGTTTAACCTGGAGATGAACATGAGCAAAGCCATAATACAGCTAAGTGAGACTTAAGACGTTTTTTGAATTGGGAGGAGTTAGTGACATTTATGATATTCTGAGGGATATAGTTCCAAGTTCTGCAGACATGGTTGGAGTAGACAGTGTCTCCTGAATTGTTTGATTTTGTAACTTATAGTAGAAATTTGTCAGAAGCTCTAAGGAGTCTTTTGTTTGAGTAGGGTTGTAGCAGATAAGTGAGGGACATTTATCATGGTGGTAAATTATGGTGTGGGCAGTTGTAAGTTGAGTGTAGGTTAGCAGATTAGGTAATTCTAACCAGTTGAACAATGGTGGAATCTAGATGGGGAGTTTGTGGTAAATTTTGCTATCTTGTTGTAGCAGTCTTCTAGTTTTGTTAGCTCTATTTTTTTCAGGTTTGTGAAGATAGAAATGGCGTAAAGCAGGGTGGAGAGAAGGTGGGTTCTAGCAATGGATTGTCTGGTGGAATTAGATAGGTATTATTTGATTCTGTACAGAGAGCTTAGTTTTATGTGGACTTTTTTAATGGTTAGAGATAGGTGTTTATGGAATTGCATGCTATTATCGATTGTAATACCAAGCGGTTTTGTTTGAGATACAGTATATATACTGGCATTATTGGATGAGCAGATAAGAAAAGAGGATAAGCAGCCTGGGGATTTATTATTCAGGAAAAGCATTAGTTTCATTATATTAGGATTAAGGATTAATTGTGAGTTAGAGAGCCAAGATTCTACTGCTGAGAATGATTGTTGCATTATTTCTTTGAGTTGAGGAAGGGTTGGTGCAGCACAGATGAGAGTAGAGTCATTTGCATACTATATGATGGAGGCAAGTTGGGTAGCAGTGTCAAGTTTGTTAGCAAAGATACTAAAGAGGAGAGGACCCAGGATTGAGCCCTGTGTAACTCCCATGGTGACAGGTAAAATGCAGGAAAGATCACTATGCCATTTACCTGCTTGTTGTTGGTTGGACAGGTAGTTATGAAACCATGCAAGGCCTGAGTGGCCGAGGTTTAGGATTGACGGTTCAGTGAGAGATTTTTGGTGAGAAATGGTATTGAATGCTTTGGACATGTCAAGAAAGATAGAAGAAACTAGGTGACCTTTATTTTTGAATTGGCTGATTGTATTGGTAAAACTCAGAATGGCAGTAGTGGTGCTATGACTGGGTCAGAAACCACGTTGGGTATTAGCTAGTAGATTACTGCACAGTAGTAAGTCATGAGCTTGGTGTGAACGCACCTTTCTAGAATTTTGTATAGTGGAGATAGAATTATCGGTCTATAGTTATTGAGCTAGGTAGAGGTTCCACCTTTATGTAATGGGATGATGTGGGACATTTTCTGGAGTTTAGGGATATATTGTTCTGTGATAGAGCAATTAATCAATATAGAGGCAGGATAACAGCCAGCTTCAGGTACTCAGTAGGTAAATTGTCAGCAGCGAGTGATGTTGGTTTAAACTTGCTGAGCATTTTTTATGGTACTGGTTTGAATGGGTTTAAGGGAGAAGACAGTAGCTTCATTAGTTACTAGTGGTGTGACTAGAGGCATGTTAGCGTTATTTTTAGTTATAGACAGTATGGAATTGGTAAAGTATGTATTAAATTGAGTCGCTATACTGTCTGAAATATTTGAAGTTAAGGGGGGCTGGAGTCAAGGATTATCCAGGTTGTAGAAATTGTTTTATGACACTCCAAAATTTTTGTGGATTGTTATGGTGTTTGTGTTGGATGACATTATAGTATGTTTGTTTCAGTCTGGATCTGTTGGTTGGCTTTGTTTCTTAGTTGACAGTAGTAATTTAGGACTGTTTTGCTTTTTGTTGGTTTGATATTGTGACCAGGCTTGCTTCTTAATTTTAGCTGTATAGTGTCTTTTGAAAGCCAGGGAACATAATTAAATTTTACCCTTATAATTCTTACAGATGCTAGTGCATTTAATGGGTCTAGGAACATGTTATTGAAGCAATATATGGCAGAATCTAGATGATGTCATCCATTCAAATAAGCACAATTACAACTGTAAAAAACATCTCATATGATGTGTGTGATTCAGACAGTGTTTTGTAACTTGTGGCATTAGGTAGTCTGTTCAAATCCAGCCCTTTATTTCTTAGACTCACTTGAGTCACTATGTTTGTACATGCACAGCTAGATAACATTGTTGTTAATCACCTATCTGCTGTGTACATGTATAGATAGGGATTACTATTAGAATGTTTTCAGCTCCTTTTTTGCACAGAAATGCTTCATTTAATAATGATGATGCCATGGGTCAACATTTGTCTTCCCCATGAGAACTACTAATGCTTTCCTGTGGCATGAGGACATTAGAATATGTTCTGTATGCTTGTGCATTAGCAAGACCTGAATCCGCACTTATCCACACATTGTGCCTGATTAGCATTCTCCTGTCACATGACAACTGTATTATGCACCTTATGTGTTTGGGTGTATCTAGCAGCAGACGTTGTTGAGTGAGAACACACATATAGCAGCACTATTTTAAGGAAATGACAGGCACACATCTCTCTTTAGGCAAGAAAATTATGTCAATGCTTCAAATACCAAACTATCTCACACTTATTGCACTGGTGGCATGGTAGCACATTCATTCTTTCCAATATCATGTATCTTCTGTCACAACATAATCAAGTGTTCAAAATCCACATTAGATGACTTTAAGCACTGCATGTCCTACTAGCTGACTATAAGCATTACATGTCCTGCTGCTGTTAAGCAGTATCATCCACAAGTGTCATAATGTGTTCAATTACAGTGGGAGAAACCTCTCCCTGCCCTTTTATCACATACATATTACAACACTATCATATGATGTAATGACCTCGCATAGGTGGAGTCTCACAGCGTTGCTAAGATTTTGACTGTGGCACATGTGATTCATACACATGGTTGTAGTCAGTGGGCTTATACAGCTTGCTGTTCAATTCCAGCCAAGGGTAACATTCTGTGAATGCAGTGACATTACTCAAACAACAGTGCATGAAGGTCTAATTTATTTATTTATTATCATTTCAAATAATACATGTGTTTGTGTCGTTTACATGCTGTTATGGCAGTGTTCGCTGGAATGTCTTATGAGCATGCCCAGTATAATCCTGTATTAGATGCACTTCACTTATAAATGGAGACCTTGAAGTACTGCAATGTCATCAGATCTGTGTTGTCATTTGTCACTTAATGTGTTTTGATTCATAGGTTCATAGATAGGTACTAGGCTATTGGCCCATGGCCCTAGGGCCTATACAAGCCTAGCCAAAAGGTACCCTGGCTTTCGCCACCCAAGAAAATTATCTTGGGATTGCTATTATATCACTGTTTATGATGCACATGTACATAAAACACATTTGCCTAAGACTTGTCAATATAATATACCCTACTATCTATGGTTGTCTAGTGACAAATGTTAAAACATGTCCCTTTTGGCTGTGCATGACACAGTTGCTGTACAGCTCATGGCTTGTTTATACAGGATAGAGTGAAGACTACATCACTACAATCAGTTATCATACCCTGGATATACATGTCATATTCAGTAACTGCAGTATATGCAAACGGCACCTAATTTATCCACTGTCCTTGCTAACTATTATCTCAACTCAACATGTTCATAAGTTCATAGGTTTATAGGTTCATAGCTGTCTACTAGTCTAATGACCACAAAAGGTATTTTTAAGCCTAAACATGCATCACAAACCTCTGACAACTTCTGGTATTCATGATAAGTGTAGCAGAGGCTTGGGAGATGAAACATTTACAAGCAGGGGCCTGTGAGATGAACCATTTACAGGTTGTCTGTGTCCATTAGAGACATAGGTTCATATGTTCATAGGTTGATACTAGGCTATCTGCCCTAGGGCATTTATAAGCCTAGCCAGAGTGTGTTTGGCTTTCGCCACCCTTCTAGATTAGTTGACTGTGCCTCTGTATAGCAGGTCACAGAAGATAGCCCTTTTGAGGTTAGTTTACTGTGCCTCTGTCTAGTAGGGACACAGAAGAGATCCCAGGGGTAAACCTACGATCTCCCATCCACTCGTCAAGATTTCTCTTGAAGAGGGTCATTGAGGGACTCTGCCTAACATGGATTGGGATTTTGTTCCAGAGTGAGGGGAGCCTCTGGGATATGAATCTGTCCCTCCAGCATGTCCTATTTATTTCTGTGCTGAGGTTTAAGTCCCTGGAGCATGTAGCTCTAAGGGATTTGGATTTCCTGAGGTGGAGCATGTCCATTAATTCTGGGTTGGACATGGCTTTATACGTCAGGCACAGATTGTCTCTGAGTAGGCGGTAAGCAACTGAGTAGAGCTGGACCATAGGTGCCAAACCAAGGATGGATTTCCTGTTCCCTATCCAATTGTTCAAGTTACACTTAAATTGAGTAAGGGAGGAACTCTACTTCACATGGATAGGGAGCCTGTTCCAGAAACAGAGTAGTCTCTGGGATACATACCTGTCTCTCCAGCAGGTCCTATTTACATCACAGGCAAGATTTAAATCTTTAGAAAGGGTAATTCTGGAGCTGTCTGTATTGCTGATATGCAAGAAGCCCATCAGGGTAGGGTCTGAAAATGCCCCATATGCCACGCATAGATCTCCTCTCAACAGCCTGTAGGAGACAGAATATAGGGATAAGGCCTTGAGGTGGTCTGAATAGGACATTTTACTTATGTCCTGTATTATTTTAGTGGGGAACCTCTGTGGACATTCCATTTGTTGGATATGCCTGGTTAGGTACATACCAAAGGGGACACTGTACTCAATGATAGGTCTGATGAATGCCGGATACAATAGAATAATGATTTTCTTGGACCTAGATGCCATACCTTTGTTTATAAGTTGTGCAACAGAGAATGATTTCCTCACTCCTGTAGGCACGTAATGGTCAAAGGCTAGATTACTGTCTATGTGTGTCCCCAAGTCCCTGACTACTGGGTCAACTCTAAGGGCTGTGTTGTCAATATGATAATTAGCAGGGATGGATGACTTCCTAAAGGATACTATTATGCATTTCTTGACATTTAGTTTTAGTCCATGGCTCTGACACCAGTTGTTTATCTGTGTCAGCCCTTCCTGGAGAACATTTATGTCAATGTGAGATTCAATAACAGCTCCTAATTTGAAATTGTTTGCAAATTTAATCATCCAAAGACCATTGACATTGGCCTTGACCTCAGAGAAGTAAATGCTAAAAAGGAGTGGTCCAAGGACTGATCCCTGAGGGACTCCACTTGTGACTGGCCTCTTTGTAGAAGTGGACTCCCCAGTTTTAACTTCCTGGTCCTGTCTGTGAGCCAGTTGGCTAGTCACTGAGTAACATACTGGTTTGTACCTAACCTCTTCAGTTTGTCAATTGGGGTATTGTGGCAAATGCCTTGGCCAGGTCAAGGTAGGGAGTGTGAACGATTTTGCCCTCATCTGTTGTTTTGGTGACCTCAAAAAAGTCCACTAGGTGAGTAGGCATGACCTGCCTTTGATGAAACCAAACTGGGCTGGGTCCAGTATCTGGTGGTTTACTATTTCATTGCTGATCATTTCCATGATATTTTTTTTCCATGGTTTTACATATAAGACTAGTGAGACTTATGGTTCTGCAGTCTCCAGGGTCTGTAGATGGCCCATTTTTGTGCAGAGGGATGACTATTGCTGCTCTCCATTCATGAGGTGCAAAGCCTATTTGGAAGATACAGCTAAATAGCAATTCTAGAGGGCCTGAGAGGTCATGTTTCATGCTATGTATAAGACATGTTATCAATATTATCCCATTTACTTCCCTTTCTTACACTGTTGAATTGTGTCCCTCTCACATCCATTGTTAGCATGTCTGTTTTTAAGTTATGTACATGAGTTAGCACTTAAAACCAGGATTACTTATTATTGCCATCGATATTAATGTCTTCCTATTAAAAAATGTTTCTTTCTGGCATCATCACATTTCAGTGCATTAACAGAGTAATTGTTTTGCTTCTGTAATTATCCCTGCACTGTTCAGAATGTATTTGTTGTAAATTAGGCCAATTTTATATCTCGTGCATCTAAATGCTTAAAGGTGACCTGCCTTTACATTATATAAGCTACCCACATGTGTACTCATAATACGTTTGCTCACAGGCAAGGATTTTGTTCATATTGTGTGCTCATGCTTTGAGCACTGTTTCATGCCCACCAATACTGCTGCTGGTCATGAAAAGGTGCTTGGAACTGTGTAAGTGTGATGAGCAGCATGCATACTCAATGAGCGCTGCTACACATTGTGCTAATGCACTGAAATCTTGTAGGCTTTGCACAAGGCCTACATGATTGTTAATGAATACAAGGGACCATCAAGCAATATTAATAAAGTGAAAAATAGAAAAACGTGTTGCTGGAACAAAAGTTGTTAATGTGACAGTGTGAGAGCAAAAGTATTTACAAGACATAGTTAACACAATAATTCACTGGCACATTCCCTGTGCAGCTTTAGTATGTAAGTTTCACAGCAGTGTATTGTGTTGTGGTGACCGGCAGTGCCCTTTTCAGTTTTTTTTTTCCTTTTCTTCAATGTGGTGCAACCATGAAGTTGTATATAATTTTGAGAGAGTGTGGGGGTTGTTTGCCCCCTTGCAAAAAAATATATATTTTTGTGTTTTTTTATGATTTTTCAGTTCACCATTTTCAGCATATGATTTGAGATGAATGGTGAGCCATAAAGCATGTTTTGCATTCACATGGGGAAACTGTATTTACAATACATGCAAGGTATTTATGCATACAGAAATAAACAGATTTACAAATAGTAATTTGAGGTACCCTCCACTACACACTGTAAGTATTGGTATAATATGGCCTTGAATCTTTATGCAATATTATATCTATATTCAATTTTGCTAGTAAAATTATAGCATCTAACACTAGACACTCTAGTTGTTATACTGCAGAAAACACAAGCTTTATCAACTACCGATAAGTAATGCAAACTAATCAGTGCACTTTCTAAGATTAATTAAAATGAATATTGATGCATCATTGTAAAATGGCAACATATTTGCAACATTACTCTAATTACTAGTGCATATTGCAAGATAAAAATCCAAAGTTAACACAAAATATTAACAGTCAGCATTACTTCATTAACCACATGACAATTGATTTAAATTAGAAATGAAAACAGATTCTTCTGAGAACATTACGTGTAGATACAAAATGTTCCATTGTACTACTGACGTTTTGAATGTGATGAAGCTGTAACACAAATATAAACTTTGAAATTAAGTTTTTACCCTGCTTTATCATCTTAACAGACCAAACAACAAGTACTGGAACTAAAACTGTCATTTGTATTCAGTTCTTGTGACTTTTCACATTAACAGGCCTTTTTGGAAGAAGTAGTCTCCATGCTTTAAGCACTCAGTCTTTTATACCACTTACTTATTACAAATGCTTCCATCAATTTAGCAAAAAAAATGTAACAGGATATTTTTGTTAAATTAATGACTTTACAATGATTATTTGTTAATACTGAAATCAATCATGCTTAGCAAGCTTCTGTATAGAAACTTTTTATTGAGCTAAGAATATGATTCGCTGAAATATAGTAAAGAGAATCACAGAATTAGACCATTAAATTTCAAACCTTAAAAAGAAACTCAGCATTGCCTTATTTCAGATTTACAATGAAATATCATTTCAGACAAAGTAAACAACCACATAACTGATCCCACAAGGCCTAAACAATGAAAACATCTCATCCTTATACAAGCAACATGCAAAAGGTTGCAAAACATAAGACTTTTTTTTATTCTAAGAGGGAAGGGAGCCATACCCCTTAATGTGAGGCTACCAATGTCCATATTTAAAATCTTCAAAGTCACAGTAACTCATAGAAAAGAGAAAAAGTTGGGAAAAATGTAAGCCTCACCATCTCCCTTCTCTGATTCTGACACAACAGTCAATATGCCATCTAGTCAACACTGATGTTCCCTTAATTTTGAATACATCACCCAATAATTTTCCTGCTATGACTTTCTATGTGTCACTGAAACAAAACTCAGCAAACAGCAAACACAAGCCAAATGTCTGTTTGCCCACCTCACCTTTGAGAGAAATTTACCTTTGACCCTTAACTTACTGAGTGGTGTGATTTCTAAATCTTTTGAACCCATAGTACATCCACACATCCACAAACACACAAACACACACATACACACACACACACACACACACACACACACACACACACACACAAAGAAAGTTATACAATTATATACATTTTGTTTCCTGGCTGAATGTCTTCCTTGTCTCCACATGAGTTTCTTCTGGATTCTTCCTGTTGTTACCTCATGTTAAAAACCTACTGAATGTGAACTGCTGATCATCCAAATTCCACACAGGCATGACTGTACTATACGAGTGAGTGTGTGTGTGTGTGTGTGTGTGTGTGTGTGTGTGTGTGTGTGTGTGTGTGTGTGTGTGAGTGTATGTGTGAGGCAGGATAGCTTTATCTGTTTAGTGCTCATTAGATGGCAGGATAGTCTTTGGCCTCTCTGTAAATCTTAAATCCCAAACTAGGTAAATTTGATCGGAGAATGAATGAAAGAATGAATGAATAAATTGAATGAATGAATTAAAAATTGGATACATTTTGTATTGGTGAATGAACTGAATGAATGCTTGAAAAATATGCTTGAATCTATGCAACTGAATATATAGGTTTATATATATATATATATATATATATATATATATATATATATATATATATACACACACATACACACACACACACATATATATATATATATATATATATATATATATATATATATATATGCACACACATCAATACAATATGTCACCTACCTATCCTCTGTTGCATGTCCTTAGTTTAAATATTTTGGTTCCATATGCAGTCTGCATCTTAACTTAAATCCTCCTTGTGCAAACAATCATTTGATGAAGGCAAAAGTTTTTCAAAAATTGCATGATTCTCATGCAGTATATTCTTCTTTATTGTTTCTATAACATCCAGGCAGATTTGCATTGCTCAATTGTGGTATTACTTACTGTAGGCCTTCAGCAGAGTGTGATTGCATTAAACTTTGGGAACCTGATTGTTTTTCCTGATGGACTAAACCCATAAAAGTGGCAGAAAAGTATCAGACACATACATGAGAATGTTCACACTCAGGGATGAAGGCAGTCATGGACATTGTGGACAGTAAATCCATCACTATAGTGCTGTGTACAATCTGCATAAGCCTGGTATGTAATACTGTGGTGCTTTTCCATCTTCTAGCATGAACACAGTGACCAGCTGACAACATCTGCACAGATGAATCAATGGATGACAAGTTGGTCACATCTGTCCTTAATAGGCATGAGTGCTCCAGATCCCAATATGCCATTTCACTCTACATGCATTGCAGAATATCCCACAGTCTCTGCAGCAGTTGCAGGTCACCCAGGCCACACAGTACACTTCAGTGCTCTGACATGGTGTGAGTGCTGGTCATTGGTACCTTAATCATTAATCAACACATGTGATTGATACCAAGGGTGACACACAAGTCTGTGAAAACCACACAGTCATGTTAGTTATGGCTACCTAGATGTCTCTCATCTGTGCATGATGCATTCCCCTTGGAGGCTGTGCAGCTAACTAATGCCATCTTGGTAGTTGCACCTGTGTTGGAAGTGTGCAGCAGACATGGACAGGATATCTTTTGATAAGTATAGATGATGCTGTTTGCTCACCCTGTCCCTTTATGCCCTCTAGTCTCAGCATTGTTGTCAATAGCATTGTGCCATGTGACTGTGCGCGTGCAGCAAATACCATCAGGCATGAGCAACACACTGTAATGAAGCATGCTTTGACCTGTTGTGCTGGATCCCCTCCCAAGGAACCTGTGAATGCCTACAGATAACATACTTGTGGGAATGCTACACCATGCTTATGATCCCACCTTATTATTGTGCAGATACTATTACATGTCCAGCATATACATAACCTATGGTCACATGTACACCTTTTACTGCATGTTGTTGCTGTTGCAGTCCCAGTATCCCAAGATGCCAAAATTTAATATATGCTAGTTTATGTAAACAATGAACATGTGCTAATTCCTGGCCTAAAGGAATATTATGTGCCACTAGTCATCTTGGGAATTCCCTATAGACACTTGGGTAGTCATCACCAGTAAAACTGTCATACCTATGACACTGCCATGTATAAGGGTCCTCTAACTTCCTCCACTGTGGGTTATTGAGAATTCTTTAATTTTGTGAGTTGCTTCTATATTACTGGTCCAGACCCAGTAGTCAGCCTGATTGTGGGTATTTCCTGTGCCTTGGTCCTGGTATCCAGTAACATAGTAGTCATCCTGCAATGCAACTGTAGTATTGTCCTGTTTGGTCACTCACTGCATTGCTATACTGCACAAGTCCCTGGAAACACCTTGTCTTGGAAGTTCCTGTCAGCTTTACTCTTCCCAAAGATATCAAGCTATGTGTGCATAGATCATATAGTAGCATATCCATCTCATGTGTAGTGAACTTATCCAGCTCTTGCTGTTCCTTTTGCTCCATGGCAGAATGTGTACATCTGCATGCTGCACGTGTAGATCAGTGGGCATGTGTGTGACTGTATATGACTGTCATAAACTTTATCCATACTATCTCCAGCACTCCTAAGGAAGACACATTGCTGTGCACTGATGAAATGTAACTGCTCTGACAGAGTACCATAGTGTGTAAGCTGGCAGCAGCTTAGCCATGGTTGCTGTCCATTGGACATGTGCAGATAGTACAATCCATACCTGGTATGCTGGAGGCCCACTACCTCCTGTAGTATGTCCTGCTGGTCTATGTGCATATGGCATATTGTTGCATCACTTACACAGAAGGGAATTGATTGAGACTGACTGTGTTCCATTAGTATTATTAGGTTTAGAACTAAACCCACTCCACAGGTAACAACATGTCCAACCTGTTCCCTACTTTCTATCAGGATAAGCTCCCAACAGCAAGACTAAAAACTATCCTACCTGTTACCTGTACCATCTGAGTCCCAAAAGAATTGAAACTTATCTTGCCTGTCACCTTCTACCATGCCACACTGAGCCCTCTGTTGCATCGGTTCCCAGTTATGCCATGTTTGGTGTTACCTCATAGATTTTACTGCCCTGTGATAGGGTTGTTTGCTTTCCTGCACACTTGCATCATCACTGCAGTCCTGAGGCTCTTTGCTGTCAGTTTACCTATACAATTAAACACTATGAAGTCCACTAGTTCTGAGTGTCTGCATTGTTTGGGGTAATGCTGTCTTCTGAAATATGTAACATCAGATTTTATTGCACTGAAGCAAGTCTCACAACACAGTAACTATGCTCTGAGTCATCCATTCATTCATTTATTCATTCATTTATATAATTATTTATTTATTGTTACCTCACAGCAAGAGGATCTCCTGTTCAATTCTCAGCTGGAGTGCCTTCTGTGTGGAGTCTGCATGTCCTCCCCGTAGTCAAGTGGCCTCCAAAAGACATGTGTGAATGGGCGTGCCTTTGCTGAAGGTTGGGCGTCGGGCTGGCAACTCGGCACCATAAAAAAAAGCGACTGCCAATGATTAGCGGACCGGAGTTCCGCTGTGGCAACCCTTAACCGGGAAAACCCAAAAAGACAACCAACAACATTTATTTTTATTGAGATTTGTTGATTGGGAAAGTTCACTGGGTTAGGAGCCCATTTTCAGTGGAGGCCTGGCGATAAAAGTTCCACTACTACAAGATATGCATAGTTAAGGCATTAAACAATTTTAGCAAAGTAAGTTGATAAAACTGACAGAGTTATTATATACATATACATATGTCAACAATTGGTGGAGTTGTTATATACATATAATACTTATAGCAGGCACAAGGTGTCAAAATTAGCATATGATTCAATAAAGTATATTTAAAAGAAATTTTGAATTGATAGTGTAAATAGGAGCAGTTGAATTGTATACATTTGAGAGAAGGATATCAGAGGTAGTACTGCAACACTAAATAGGAAAAGAAAAGTAAGGGAATATTAAGACATAAAGGTGTTAGATGTTAAAGGTAATAGAAGGTATAATATAGAAAGGAAATGTGGTGTGGAAAAAAGAAGTTATATTAACATAGTGGCTGAAGAGTGAAGAGAGAAAAAGAGGAAGTATATTATTTAGTGATGAGGTTGGTGAGAGGATGGAGAGAATGACAAATGAGTAAAAGGAAGAAAAAAGAAACAGATGTGATAGTTTATGGCCACAGGAACAGATCTGATTGCTAAGGAAGTATTTCTTCAGAGATAGTTTAAATGCTTTAATGAGTCTAGGAGGTAATATCTGGTGGAAGGGTATTCCATTTCCTAGCAGTGGCATAAGAGTAAATGTTCTGACCAGCTCTTTTGTTAGGTTTGATAGTGATTAAAAGTTGTTTATTACTGGATCACAGATTACGGGATGAGGAATATGGTTGTAGAATGTGTTGTAGGGAAGGTCAGCTGTTTTGGTTTGTAAGTTATTTTATGAGCTATAGTTAGTTGGGTAGAACTGAGATAGTATTGGATTTCAAGACATCGTGCTATAAATGTGATGCATTATTACCGATAATTCATGCTATGGACCCATTTTTTCTTGTTGGTGGGTTGTGGGTTCACAGAGGGTGCAAATGCATGTGAAACACTATCCTGCTCATTTGTGGACTCAGGTTCACATAAGATTTGCAGTCATGTGAGGCCTAACTGGTCTAATATCACTTTGCAATAGGTTACTAACTGTATTCATTACACTTTTGTTAATGAGCATTGTGCTACCCTGCTGCCTCCTGACAGCCATGGCATAACATTCAAGACATACGGCCATACTCCCGGTACTATCTTTTTTTCCTAGAGTTGAAGTAGTGAGTGAATATTACCTCATCTGGCACAGACTTTGGTCAGGCTCCTACGTGGTGCAGAAAACTGTGCAAAACAATTTTCATACATGCTGTACAGAGATCATCGGGACCACTTTCTGAGAGACAATGATGGCCCACTTTATAAAGTAAATGCCTAGAACCAGTTTGCTACTGTGGCATCACTCACAATGGCACATAGCAGAAGCACAAATACAGAGACCTGAGGATACACTACTGAGACCTTCTGTGCCAGTAAGAAAAGATCAGAGTAGGAGAGCCATATTTTGTTGTAAGCACTCTGTTCATACCTTGCAACTGTACAAGACTTAGTACCTGCACATATTTTTGTGTTCTGTTGATAGGAACATGCTGCACTTTGTTTGATTTATGACTTATGCCACATAGAAGATTGAGGAGAATTAGACAATATGCCAAAGAAGGCAGGAAAATCTATCCAGACAAAAGGGTATGTGCCATGTACAGATGGATGTATTAATAAACTGCACAAAAGGTAAGTAAACAGTTGTACGTGTGTCTTTATTTTCATTTTTTTATTTTATTTTATTTTTTTTTTCTTTGGTATTTTGTTTTTATCCAATTATTTTTGTCCTATGGGATCAGGAGGCAAGGGTGAAGTGGTGGCCACCATACCTATCAACTATTCAGACTTTCACAGCATGTGAAAAGACATGCATCTGAAGCATTTCTCCCCAGGCCTCTGCCAAAAATAGGCTCTGTCCTAGTTGGACTTTACCATTCAACAAACGTTAAATAAAAAAAAAAGCCTTCTTATTTTTTGGTTTGTTCCTCCTAAAATTTGTTGTTTGTTGGTATTTCACTGAGGACTGGTCAACAAATGAGAAATATTAGAGTTTCAGACTTCATATCCTTTAGAAAATGCATGTTAATGCAAAGCCTGTTATTTTAGCAAATGTTTAAGTTTATAAAAGAAATATTTAAAATCTGTCCCTATTTTTGTGCCTTTGCCGTAATCATTTGTGACTTTGTCCAGATTTCTTGCACTTAGGGATTGAGAGGTATCGTGGCCACCTCCTTCTGTGCTAAACACCATACAAACTGCTTGAATCACCACAGTCCACAGGTCTGTCGGTCTACAAGGTGATGAAACTCACCCTGTGAAAGGCAGACTAGTTGGATCTTCAATAGATCCTGGAAACTACAGCCCAATTACTCTGACTAGTCTTGTTTGCAAAGCGATGGAAAGAATTATCATGGAAATTGTCAATGAGGACATAGGAGACCTCAAGGCACTGGATACATCCCTGTTTGGCTTTTTCAAGGGAAGGTTATGTTTACTGAATCTGGGGGACTTCTTTGAAAAGGTCTCTAAGACAAATGATAAGTGGAAAATAGTCCATGCTGTCTACCTAGATCTGGCTAAAGGATTTGATTCAATACACCACTTGGGCATTGTCAAAAAACTTACAAAACTCAATATAAACCCCTTTATAGCACTCTGTATTGCTAGCTGGTTTACTGGATAGGTCACATGAGGTTATAATTGGTGAGACCACCTCCAAAAAGAGGAAGGTCACCAGTGGAGTAACCCAGATCTCTGTGCTAGGCCTACTCCTCTTAGGCATCTTCTTCTCAGATGTCAAAAGCCTCTAGCTAACCATGTTTGCTGATGATTGCAACAGTCGTTGAATCCTCCGAAGGATAAGAACACCCTTCAGAAAGGTCTAATACAGACAAACACCTGGTGCCAAAGCCATGGCTTAAAAATCAATACCAAGAAATGCATTATAGTACCTTATGAGAAGTCTGCCATTCCTGGTATCTACATTTTCAATAAAACACCATTAAAAATTGATTCACTAGTCAGGGATCTGGGAACTCATTCAGATAGTAATCTAGCCTTCAACCAATATGTGTTCAAGTTAGTAGGAAAATCCATCGGTGTTGTGCAACTTATAAGCAAGGGCATGGCATCTAGGTCCAGAGAGGTAATCATACAAATGTACCGATCCCTCATAAGACCCATCATAGAGTATAGTACACTTTTTGGTATGTACCTGACCAGACACATGCAGCAACTGGAATGTCCACAAATATTCGTTACAAAAAGAATTCAGGGAGTAAACGCAATGTCCTATGCTGATGACTTCAAAGCCCTGTCTCGTTATTCGGTATCATACAGAGATCTGAGAGCTAATCTTTGCCTGATAAAAAAGATATGCTCATACCCTGTTTTGATGAATCTGTTGTACATCCACAAAACAAACATCATCAAAACTACAAGGTTCAAGGACCTAAATTTTACTGGTGACATAAAAAGGACATGTTGGAGAGAGATATATTTCTCAGAGAACTGCCATTCTCTGGAACAGGCTCCCCATCCATGTGAAGTGCCTGACTGAGAGTGCTCCGTAAACAATCTGGAAATATTGAGCTGATGTAAGTATATGTTTTGCAGCTTATCTAACTCTTCAGTGTTTCTTAACAGTACTGCACTGTTTTTATGTATTTGATTGACTGAATTATTTACTTATCTGTGTCTGCATTTGTATATTTACTGATCTCTGGTTAGCAGGAAGTTTGTAGTTAACTCATTCCAGAGTGGAAACACTGGTCAAACAGCTTTTGTATTATCTGATTGCCTCAAGGCTTGGCTTTGGAAGGGTCTTTTTTCTTGCTGATATAAAAATATTACCTTTGTCTGAATTTCTGCTTATCTTGCTAGAAGCTACATTGTGCCTGACTGAGAGTACTCCTTAAACAATCTAGAAATATAGAGCTGATAACAGTATGTTTTGCACTTAATGTAGCTGTTCATTGGTTCATAACAGTACTGCACTGTTTTTACTTATTTGCTTGACTGAATTATTTACTTTCGGTGTCTACATTTATATATTTGATGACCTCTCGCTAAATTGTGTTTTCTCCCACCCTCCTGTACAACTGCTGTTTTGATCTTAAAGCTGGCGTCTTTTGCAGTTGCCCACCCCTACTGTAAATTTGATTTGGGACAATCCTCCCAGTGCCATCTCATTATCTCATTCTACCTAATACAGAGATCATTTGGGAAGGCCAAATCCCTTTGTTACTTAACTGTAAATTATCGTCTGTTCCTCCTCTCTCCCTTTCCACTTTACAAAAAAAAAACTACTTTACTCAGATGCTTTTACTGTATTTGTGTTTCCTCCTCCTTCTCTATTACTTCATCTTGCTTTTCCTGCTACTTGCTGCTTGTTCTCTAAAGTGTTCAATTGTATCTTTCCTGTTGCATTTATTACTGCTTGTTTACAGCCTGTTTAAATTGTAAGTGTTATTCTCAGCCTGCCCCTTAGCTCTCCCTGGCCTATCTGCCTCTGATTCTGACAAATATGGATGGACAATTTCCTACAATTTCTCCTGCCAGTCTGGTTGATAAGGACATCCTGAGACAGTGTAGCAACTGCCTCATGTACATGGACAATCATCTACTACTACCACCTAGGAACACAATTTGTGAGAGATACAATTACATTAGGACCCCTACTATGCTCTCTCTCTCTCTCTCTCTCTCTCTCTCATAAGCCAGTATATCTGGCACTGAGAAGGTTTTCAACACAATCACTGCATCTCAAGCACCACTCACTCCTACACAATGCACACCCATATATGTGGAGGTCCTCAAAAAAAACATACCCAAACAAAGGAGACCTGTGAGGTAAAAACACCCGCAATCTCTACCACCGTCCACACCACATGCCATGCATAGGCCACACACCTGTGTCTCACAGCCACTAAGGCTTAACCATAAACCCAACATATTAGTTATACGAGACACCATTGTGAGACACACACATATGTACCTCTCACCAGGTTGGATAAGGAGAAAGTGACATTTAGTTGTCTGTAAGTGGCCAGAGTCCTCCATATCACATCCAGTCTCAAGTCGTTCAACAACAGGTACTGTTATGACTCTGTCACAGTCCATGTTGGCGTAAATGACTTGAGAGGTACCTCCCTGGACTATATGAAGAGAGACATTATTGAGCTCGCTGAATATATGTCCCAGGCAGGTATGTCCATAGCCTTAACTGTCACCCAGAATGATGCCTCATTACAAAAGAAAATGACTGACTTTAACAACTGACTTAGTTTCTGGTGTCATTCCAGGGGGATCCAGTAGCTGATAGCCTGGGAAGATATGATTGACAGACCATGATGCTTTGCAAGAGATGGCCTGCATCTGTCTCACTTGGGCTTCAGGCTTCTGACAAAGGCTCTTGCCTCCCCCATAGTGCCTTTCTTTAGGAAAAGTGATGAGTTTAAAACTACCAACATAAAAATTTCAAAAAAACACAAATTAAATTCTGCAACAGAAGGAGGAAACTGATGTGGAATAAGAAGTCCCAAGACTGGAAAAACTCCCTTACCAGCCTCAACAAAAAGTTGTGATCCCTCATCAAATCCTTTAAAGCTAGCTATGAAAACAGAATTGCAGCAGATAGTAAAGACAACCACAATGCCTTCTATAGTTATGTAAAGAATCTCCACGACAATACCCAGATCTGCTCTGAGTTACTGCACAATGGTACCTCTTTTACCGAGCCAACAGAGGTTGCCAATATACTGGCCGACAGATTCAGTGCCAAATTTATATAGATGCATGGAATAAGGAATATCCGACAGGACTAAATCATCATCTGCAAGGAAGAGTAAACCTGTCTGATGGACATTTGCAATACATAAACAAAGGAAAAAACTACTATCCAGGACCAAGAAGGAGCAGGTGCCCAATTGGAAGCAATCTCTCCTTAGCTTGAACAAGCAAATAAAAGCACTAGTGAAATCCTCCAAAGCAAACTTTGAGTCCAAATTGGCCACATCTACTAGAGACAATTAGAAGGCCTTCTTCACATATGCTTGCAATCTCAAAGGAAGCACCAGATCTGTTCAGAACTGATGGTCAAGGACATCACATACACTTGCTGGCTGACAGATTCAGTGAATACTTCACCACTCTGTCCCCCCATCAATAAATCAGGACATCCCAAGTACCTGCCCCTTCCCCTTGTATCTAGGGAAAAGGTCATCACTGCTCTCTCAAAGACAAAAAATACCGCCTCCATGTGACCCGATAACATCCCAAGCTGCATCCTACATGAACTCAGGCAGGAACTTGCAGAACCAGTAGGTACCCTATTCAACCAAGCCTGAGTACCAGCTTCTTCCCAACTGAGGGGAGGACAGCCCCTGCCATCCCTTTGCACAAAGGTTGAGCATCCACAGATCTGGGAAATTATTTTTTCTTGTGCTAGCTTTACTCTAAACATACCCGTTTTGCCTTAAATCTGCTCATTTTACTTTAAACATACTCATTTTTTGCCTTAAACATGCTTGTTTTGCCTTTCAAATAATTGTTTTGTCAAATATCTTATTTTAAACATTTCCTTAGTTAATAAATCTTTTGTGCTTCCCACTTGTTTAATAATGCGATTTGTGCTCTTGAAATGCTCTGTTTTATCCTTTTTATAAAATAAATAGTTTGTGCATATTCTCATTACCTTTGATTGTTTTCTGGCTCTTTTTTGTGCTTGTTTCTCTTAATTTACCTTCACTGTCACCTCTGCACCTCATGGCTCTGAATATTATTCTCTACAATCCCAGTTCTGACACCATGTAGCTCTCCTACTTTGGACGCAATAGAAGATTCTTCGTGGGTTCTGTTCAAGCAGCTTTATTTTATACAAACACATCATGATGGAAGTTTACTGACTTTAATTTAAGTAACTTATATACAAACTAACTGCTGGAATCATACATGCTTACTCTCTGGCTGCACTCTCAAAATGGGACTAGGAATGGCACGTGCTTGGCAATTATACATGCATGCTATATCTTTGCTATGCTTCTTAAAGATACAGTACACAGCACATGCACTGATCTACACCAGTGATCAAAATTCATTTTACAACGCATAAAGAATTTTTTCTCTATTTTTTTTTGAGTTTTGCAAGTTTAGATGAAATTAGTTTAGATAAGTTGTGTTTAGATAAGTTCTGTTTTAGATAAAATGACATACACCTCTACATATATACATATAAAGAGAAACAGATAATGATATCTGTATTTATATCTATCTATATAATAAATACAAATATACAGATGGATATATATACTTATGAGTATAGTATTAAACAATGGGATGCAGAATCACTGATACACAAGACGCTCATTTACACATGCTAAATCTACAAAAAAAAATTAAAACAGATATTAAATTGACTGCAGAATTAAAACAAATACTTTCTTTAATTTGTCTGAATATTGGTACTGTTAGGGAAAGGGTTTTTGATAAGGGAATATTCTGGATATGGATTAGGGGCAGCAAAATGGTTAGGGTTACCACACATCAGCAAGGATGGAATTGCTCTATGCACTTTTTCTCTTTTTTTTATACACACACACACACACACACACACACACACACACACACACACACACACACACATATATTGATATAGATATACAGATATAGATACAGACACCGATACTGATATAGATATAAATATAGATATAAGCTGTAGAATACTAAAGGCTACAGAGATCACCAGTTTCAGAAAAACAGAATAATTTATTATACAAAAACTTAAAAATCTTGTTTTTTTCTGAAAACAAAAGTCTTATGGCTTAACAAAAGTTCAAAAGTAAATTATTTCAGTACAGTCTCATACAGCTTGGATACTGTTTCTTTTGTGAAATCTTGCTCCATCTCTCTCTCCATCTCAGTAACTCCTTCTAATGGATTCCTATAACATAAACAATCACCAGCTTCCGACGAGGTTCCTTTTCCAGGTCTTCATTCACTCTGCTGTCTCCCTTTCAGCGATGTTGTTCAAGATATCAGGCCTTTCTCTAACAAGGGCATACAACACTGCCTGAATGTGTTTACTTTATCTCTGTTTTTATATAGCATTACTGGTTTTGTTAAGGAAACTTGCTGTATGTAATACAGCAAAGCTTCTAGCTGCTCTTAAAACAACATTCTCATTTTAAAGTTCTAACAAGAATTTTATGGCTATTGCAATAAACATTACTCTCTGGTCATAAATAAATGCTTTTATTAACATAATATTCTTAAAGAACCCACCTTTCTTTCTTCTGTATTCAAATATAATACTGTTTGCAAAATGTGCATTCATTTGGAAATTATTTGGCAAGAACTACCACACTGTGCTATGTGTCCCCTTCCCCCCAAACACACACACACACACACACACACACACACACACACACACACACAGTTTGAAGCTATCTATTTCATTAGGGCCAACCACAATATTGTGGGTTAAACTAAACAAATTTTGTACTTAAAATGGCTGTAGTTCTAGTACAGTTCTTGACTTCTCTATTCTTTCTAGTATTTCCTCAATCCCAGACACTGGGCAGCTTTCAATTCCTGAAATGTTGTTTACCTTCTTAAAATCACTTGTTTTTTAGCTAACACTGTGGGTCTGTTGCACTCACTTTTTGACTCCTATATTATCCCCGGTTTTGTGCCATTTATTTACTCCTTACTGTATAACCTTTCTCTGTGATTCTGGCATTCTGAATGCTTTGAATATAGTGTTGAATCAGCTTTGTTCTTCCAGGCAGCTTTGAAAAAGATTTTTGATCCTTAACGGACATGCTTTCATTTCTTATTTCTATGCTTTAGACAGGGTGCCATTTGTCTACATCACAGGAACACTGGTTGATTTCCTTTGGAAGAGTTATTTTTCTGTGCTACTAAAACTAACATGTTTGTACTTATTTCTGTGGCTTCAGAATGTCGAAATGATATATTATCTCTAGTCTTCTCTTACTGATCTGTCTAACTCCATAATTTATCTCATTTAACTTTTCTATCATTTCAATTTCACATAACCATAGAAATATAGGAACAATATTAGGCAAGCAATCATGGGGACTAAACATCATATCTAGTCATATGCCTTCACCCCTTTTAACCATAGTTTCACTGACCTCTAAAAATCAAGACAAAACTGCTCCTTCTACTGAGGTAACAAAACCTAATACCTGGACCCCAGATTTAAATTCCCTGGTGCTTGTATTTCTATTATACCTCACTTACTGTGTACCTTGCACACTTTTCATGTGTTCCGGTACTATAGACATCACTACTTTCAGTACATTTTATATGTTGGTACAGCGTACTTTGACACTTTTAAAATGGAGTTTTCTCTTCTTCCTATTTTTTCACTGTATAAATATTCCTGAAGGTGATTACCTTATAATAACTCAAAGGACTGAGCACTATAAATATTGCAACATTTCTTTAATGGCAAAAAGGAGACATGATACTAAATAGTCTCAGTTTTGCTATCTTATTCAATAGCTTATTTCTACATGGACATTAATAATGGGTTAAAATGCTTCACTAATCATCTGGATATGGTAAGCAGTGTTATTTAATCACATGATCTTAAAATGTAGGCACTGCTGTGATTATTCTTGGAAAAATTGAGTTTTCTGGTCAGTGAGTGTTTCTACAGATGTCCCCTTTCTTTTTGAATCTGAAACATAGAGTCTTCTTTCTTTTTCTTTTAACTCACTAGCTCTAGATTTAACTTTAACTTTACATAGTGGCACAGGTTTAGCGTAATTAGTTATATAATCCAAAATAACTAGGATATACTGAAATCCGTTGCTGAAATTTACTAATGGACCAACAATGTCGATAGCAATGTGTCCAAGTTGTACCTCTGTGATAGGCAATGGAATCAAAAGATTTTTGAAATCTGCAGTGTGTCCATGTCATGACATTCAGCACAGATGTACTCTACTTTTTTTTTTTGTTTTTCCTTATCAGTAAAACCTTGCTATGATCCCTGTTTTAGTCTCATCTGTTCCTAGGTGATCTCTTAGTAAATGGCTATGTGAAAGGCTTGGGTGCTAACAACACTCTGCTCCCTCTCTGTCCTTATTTATTTGTGTAACTCATTTTGTAATTTAAAGTATGGGTAAAAAGTAGGAACATATTTTCAGCTTCTTCCTGTACAACCATAGCTCTATTTCTCATGCTTATTCCAAATTGCCACCTTCCTACTATGCTTTTTCTTTCTAAAATTTATGTCGCTTATCTAAAACTCAGCCAACTCTGGAGTTTGCCCAAGGACAACATGTCCTGTGGTCGAAGTTACTGCCTCTTCTTCGAAAGAGGCACAGGTATTGGGGGCCTCAGTGCTCAACTCTTGCCCTAGGAAATGCAACTCATTTCAGAATTTTTCACTGCCATTTGATATTTATGCTTTATTTTTTGTCTCCTTTCTTTAAAAACTGAAACACAAGGCCTCCTTTTTTCTTAACGTACCTGTATTTTATTTTACCCAAATATGAATATCATTAGGCCTGTACTCAAGACTGTCATGTATCCTACCTTGTCCTTTTTTTCCTTTATGCTGTATTCCCTGTGTTTCAAGGTAAATGAACTCTAACCTTTCACTTTCTTTTTTCTTCATGAGGTTGCTTTCCTTCTGAAAAAGGTACCTCAGAATGCATTTTATCTGCAGTATTATGTTTCCCATTACTTCTAGATATCTGTTGCTTACAGTCTTATCTTATTTGATGTTCCTGTCTTGCAATGACAGAACTAGGCTTAGGACTCATCCTGTGTACTTCTTTTCTGCCCCTTTCTCTGCACTGGTAAAACTATTTTTACAGGTAAATTTTTCCACCACATCATTCCTGTTTTTTTTTTTTTTTTTTTTTTGCTTAACAAAAAGTTTGAAAATTGTGCACTTTTCATAGTTCTTAAGCTCAAAGTTTGTTATTTCAAAATACACTCTTTCAGTTAGCATTCCTTCTTCAACTATTCTACTCATTCTGCATTGTTTGGAGTGGTTTCAGGCTGCAATATTTTATTGTGCAAATCTTTTCTTTCATCTGGTTAATCTTGCAGGCTGCTCCAATATAGACGCATGCTAACATATCGTTTTGAATTGTATAGGTTCTCTGGTGATTGTTTACTTTAGGGCACACTGTCCAAATCTGTGCAGGTGTGGGTGGTACTGACTTGACTGGCATCCTGATAGGGCTATCAGTGAAGTGTGGTGGCTAATTAAGCAATGACCGATGGCGTGGTGTGGTATATTGAAGATTTACCCATGGTTTGTCTGGTTTAATCACGAGGGTGAAGCCTGAGTGATTAAACAAAGGCAACCATGGGTAAATCTTCAGTAAACCATGACCACGGAGTCGGTTATTGCTATTATGCAATGGCATTATTTAAGAAAAAAAAACTTACTTTTCTTAAATAATGTCTTTGTATAACAGCAGATTACTGTTCTTCTGCTGGTTGTGGTATACTGCTTCTTTGTTTTGATGTACTGAGCATGCGTATGGGACTTGCATTCCATGCATACCCAGTACATCAATGCTTTGAAACGGAAGCAATGGAGAAAATAAAGTCTCTGTTTTTCTCTTTTTTTTTTAATTGTAAAAAAAAAAAAAGGTTTTGGGGCACTTTATACCAATGGAAAAAAGTTTGGGTGACCAGACCTTTTTCCATTGGTATATTGTGGGATTTGCAACGGGCATGCTGGTTGGGCTGGCCAATCAGAGTGCACGTTTTTGAATATTAATAGGGAGTCATTGTATAATAACATTTTTTAAATGTTACTTTAATTCTGTACTTTGTGAACAGTAAAAAGTTTAATTAGTTTAAATAAAATTAAAAAAAAATGAAAATACAGAGTCAGGAATAACTGACTTAATGTCATAAAAAGATGACTACCCACACCAAGCAAGGAGGCTGCTGTCACTTGTCTTGTACGTACTATGAAGACAATGAGGCTTGGGTGTTCATTTAAGTAGTTTATTGTATACAAACACATCAGGATGGATGGCAGTAACACTAAACTTAAACAAATTATCTAACTGACTGACTACTACATGCATGCATGCTATCACTATGGCTACTCACTCAAAAGGCACTCTTGCTTGCACGTGCTCAGTACTTATAAGCATGTGCCCACTGACTGGAATTCTTCTTAAAGGAATATCACACACTCTGATCTACATCCTCTCTCTTTATTGAGCTGTCTCATATATACAATGATATTTCAATAGGCATGCAATTATGCAGACACTAATAAAGAAAACAACAGTCATGTCCAGGTTGCCGTGTATCTGGAACTAGGTCTGAAAATGCAACCTGATCTTGTAATGTAATAATTAGGACTGGATTTAGCAATAGGGACAGTCATTGGGGAATGTTCTGCTTGAGGACTGTCTGGGACTTGCTCAAGAACAGAATTGCTGATGGAATGTCCTCTGGAACAGGAACATTGGACAAGTCACTCTGAGAATTAGAGTCTTTGTCACAGGCAAGATGTTGTAACACTGGTTCAGACACTGGTAATAAGTGTTTCCAATTTCATCTGAATTCCATTCCTTGTGATTCCACAATGTACGATCTTGGCTCTTGACACAAACTTTTCACAAATTTGATGCGAGCAAAACCTCTTGACGTCTACATCCTCACTATCTCCCCTTTTTGTAATAAATTGAGCAGTTTGCTGGTCTTATCATAGCAGGACTTCTGGGACAAATGCTTTTTCAACAGTTGAGCTTTTACTGATTTGTTATTTTTAGCACATGGAACCACTAAATTGCTGCTGATTGGTAATGTGGTTCTGGTTTGTCTCGGCGTAAGTCTCTGGGCAGGTGAACCAAGATGATTATCACGAGGAATGTTTCTGAGATTTAGCAAATTTACAAAAACATCAGTATTGTCATGTTTAGATTACTCTAACAGCAGTTTTTCACTATGAACTGCATGTTCAAACAAGCCATTTGACTGTGGGTAGTCAGAACTACTTGTAACATGAACAAAATCCATGCTTCTGCAAATCTCTTGAACTGTTGACTTGTAAGCTGTGCACCATTGTCAGAAATAAGTCAGTGCAGACTACCATGGTCAGAAAATGTCTCTTCAACTTAGTAATGACAGTACTGGATGTTAGGTTAGGGAAGTAGGTCAATCTCAAACCAGGTCAAGTAAGAGTCTACTAACACCAAGTAATGTTGGCCATTCCACTCGAAGATATCTGTGGCTACTGTCAATCAAGGTAGTTCAGGAATCTGGCTTAACTGGAGTGGTTCTTTTTATTGATGCAGCTTTGTACTATTATATACTGAACAAGATGAAAGTACTTTCTCAATATCTCTTGACACAGAAGGAAAAAAATTCTAGTCCTCTCACCCTTGTTTTGGTAGATTCAGTTCCTGGGTGGCCACAATGCAAGATCTTAACATATTCTTGTTGTAAGGACATTGGGACAATCACTTTAGGACATTTCATGATGATACCATTGTCAGACAAAATCTCACCTCTGTATGGAAAATACTTCTGCACTTCCATTGGTAAACAAGATTATTTTAAAGGCCATCCTCGACTGATAAAGAGGTTGAGCTTCTGTTGAATTGGATCTGAAACTGTGTGAGTTCTAAGCTCATCAAGATGTGTGAAAGAAAAAAATTCTCACTTCCATGACCTCAAAATCAAGTTGCTCATTGTTATGCTCTTCTATGGTTTTTCTGGGTGATTTGGATAAGATTTCAGCTAGATAAAGAAGTTTTCCTTTTCTGTAAACAAGATTGAAATTGTACTTTTGCAATTTGAGCATCATGCATTATGATCTGGCAAGAGCTGTGTACATAGGCTTTCTCAGAATAGTGACTAGAGGCTGGTGGTCAGTTTTGATCTGGATACATCAACCATAAATATAATCATGGAACTTCGAACATGCAAAGACAGTTATCAAAAGGTCTTTCTCAATCTGAGCATATTGCATCTTGGTTTGGGTAAGTGTTCTCGATGCATAAGCTGCTGGACTACCCTCTTGAAGAATGACTGCACCTAGACCAAACTTAGAAGCATCACAAGAAATAGTAACTGGTTTGTGAACATAATAATAGAGTAGAGTTGGTGGACTAGCAATTTTCTGTTTCAAGGCATCAAATACTCTTTGGTGTTGCTCTGACCATGACCAGATTACATCTTTGCATGTCAGTTCTACAAAGAGAGATGAAAGTTGGCTTAAATCTGAAATGAACTTGCCTAGATAGTTGATCATGCCAAGAAAACATTGTAGGGCTTGAACATTGTCTGGAGCTGGCATCTCAAGAACGGCTGTCTGCTTGGAAAGATCTGGCCATAAACGTGAACTGGTAAACAAATAGCCAACATACGTAATTTATTGTAGCCTGAATTTACACTTCTGAGGATTCATCTTAAGATTCACTTCACATGCTCTTTCCAGAACTTTCTTGAGGTTTCTATCACATTCGACTTCACCATTGCCTCCTACTAGTATATCATCTGCTATAGTAGCACATGGATAGCCAGAAAAATTTTATTCCATTGCACATTGAAAGACTTCACTGGCAGAATTTAATCCAAATGGCATTCTCAGAACTATGTACCTCCTGGACTCTTTGCATCTAAGACAAAAAAAATGTGGCATTTGGCATGAGGACAGCAACCTCTTCAACAGTGTGCATTGGATGATGGGGCCTTTTTAATGCTTTGTTCAAGTCTCTTGGATCAGTACATATTCTGACATCATCTGTGCTTTTCTTATGAGCTACTATCATGGAAGATACCCATTCAGTTGGTTCATCTACTGAACAAATTACTCCTTGCTGCACCATTTTGTCTAACTTGGCTTTGACTCTAGTTACTGGAACTTTCTGTGCTGGACTGATAACTGGGCTGACATCTGGGTCTAAATTCTTGGAGTACACAACTGGTAGTTTGCCTAGTTTGTCTGCGAAAATATCAGCATACTCAAAAAAAAAAAAAAAAGTGTGGGCAAAATTTTAGCTGTTGTCATTCATGATTACATGGTGAAATTCTTTGTTAAATAAACGCAGCCACATTTTCAAACTGTCTCTGAGGCCTAATAATGACTGCACATGTCTCTTGACTACATAAAACTGCAAGTCATAGCTGTTCCCAGCAGAGTAACATGAAAGCACTACTGAGCCTATGGTTTGAATCTCTTCACCACTATAAGCATCAAGCTCTCCATACTTAGTCAAATCAACTTGTTCTGCAGCCCTTACTCTAGCAAATATTTCTGCTGACATAACATGGCGCTTTGAGCCAATATCTACTTTGAGCTCTACAGGACTCCCATTAACCAGAACAGTGCAAAATATGTCATTCTTTGCCCACAAATCTCCTGCATTGTCTGTTTCACCAAGCACAGACACACCATCAATATAAAAAATAGGGTCACAGCTTTCTAATTGATCAGCTTGCCTCTTTGTATGCCCTTTCTTATTAAATGAATGTACCTTATTTGATTTGCAAAATCTTTTGAAATGATTCCACTTAGTGCAAGAATGACACTGCTGACCAAAAGCTAAGCACTTTTCTCATTTGGGTTCATGATTTCACCACAATTATGACAATTGACTAATAGATTTGGTACTGTAGCTAGCCTCATTGGTTTATGGTTCGTACTACAGTTGGAAGCAGCCATGAGCCCATTTTGTTTCACTGAGCATGCTCTGGGTTTATCGGGAGTTGCCACAGGTTTTGTTAGGGAGGCACAGGGTGAGGCTCTGCCCTTAGGTCTGTATCTTTTAACCTTGTGTGGCATACTATCTACATTAGATGCGGAAGGTACTGAAAAGCTTTTGTAAGCATACTTGTGTGCCTTTCTGTAAGCCCACATATCTGACAAATCTCAATGACCTTGTTTAATGTCAAATTTGGGAGGGTGGCCTAAAGGTTAAGGTGTTTGCCTTACAAACACAAGGTACAGGGTTTGAGTCTCACAAGGGATAATTGGCTAGGCTTAAAATGGACCACAAGGGCAATTAGCCTACTACTAATCTATGACCCTATAAACCTAAATCACTGTCTTGAAGCAAAGTCTTTCTCACTGCATCATTATTAATACCACACACAAACCTGTCTTTCATCAACTCATCCCTTAAATCACCAAATCTGCATGTTTTAGCCTTATTTGTCATGTATATATGCTGAAAATGTTTCACCAAGCTTTTGATCTCTTGTGTAAAATAAGTGTCTTTCCATTGTGTTATTTGTTTGGGGGTTACACATTTCTCTAAATTTACATTTTAAGCATTCAGGGTCTTCCCACGTTTCAGCCTGTACCACAATATAGCAGTCTTCCCCCTCCCCTGCAAACACAGCAAACACAAATGAACTCTTTCTTTCATTAGCTTCTGAACCAGCTAAGTTAAACAGAATAAAATGCCTTTGTACATGTGTCTTTGTCAGAAAACGCAACCTATATGAAAATATCATATTCCTGCTCAAACACTCTCTAATTTTCTGCAATATTGTTATCAAACAAAAGTGGTGTGGGTCTGCAAAATCCTTCTGCCATGCCTACATAATATAGTAAAACACAATGCAATCTTGGCCCTTGTAATTATGTATGAACATGCACACAAAGCAGGTATTTGTAACAATATTCAAATGCACAACAAACTCTTTGAAAGACTGTACTTTGTGAAATATTCTTTGCAATGGCTGTACTTTGCTAAATTACTGTACTGCAATACTTGCACAAACTTGCCAACACTTTGCACACTTTGAGTATTTTGAATAGCTTGAGTTAATGCAAAAAAGTAGTACTTTGTGAAAAAATGTAGTCATTTTCCTTTCTTATATATTTTATGTGACTCAGATATTGTTTCAAATGTTTTCGTAATTATTTTGAATATTTTTATCAATATGTCGCAGTGCTGGACATTTTGTTTAATTAGAAATTTGTTTTGAGCATTCTGAGTGCTTCATTTTATATTTGTAGCAAAATAAATCATTTAAGTGAGTTTTAGTACCTGAAATTTGTTTCTGATATGTTTGCGAGTCATTCGAGTAGTTGGGATGATCCACTCATGTATATTCCTTCATTTTTAACCGGTTGCTTCATTTAGTTAGTCAAAGACCTTCTGTGTTACCCTGTACTTCAGAGAAGTAGATACCAAACAGGAGAGGACCCAGGACTGAACCCTGTGGTACTCCACTTGTCACTCCACTTGTCACTGGTCTGAAGTCTGATTTGGAGTCTGCTACTTTCACCGTGTAGGTTCTGTCAGTAAGCCAGTTAGCAACCCATCTTATGACATAGGGATTTATACCTAGTTTAGTGAGTTTATCTATAATTCCAGAGTAGGGGATGGTGTTGAATGCCTTGGCGAGATCTAGATAGGCTGTGTGACCCACCTTACCCTCATCTATGGCTTTGGTGACTACTTCAAAGAAGTCTATCAGGATTAGGAGACATGATATGCTTTTTACAAACCCAAACTGTGTGGGGTCCAGAGTTTGGAGATCTCCAATGTCTTTGTTTATGAGTTCCATGATGATACATTCCATGGCCTTGCAGACTAGGCTCACCAGGCTAATGGGGCGGTAGTTCCCGGGGTCTGTTGTGGCCCCCCCTTTGTGGAGTGGGATAACTGTCATGGTGCACCATTCAATGGGCACAAAGCCTGAGGTGAGGCTATGATTGAACATGGTACTTAGGTGGGGTGCCAGTTCATTTTGTAGTTCATGTAGAAGGCAGCCTGGGATGTTGTCAAGTCCCATGGAAGCTGTGTTCTTGGCTTTGGAGAGTGAGGTTTTTAACTGTGCAGCCGTGATTACAGGAACTTTGCATTTTTCCAGTATAAAGATGGGCCCTTTAGGGGGTGAGAGGCAGGGGTAAAGTTAGCACTGATCCTATCTGCCAGGATGTTGGCAATATCAGTTGTTTCTGTATATTTAGTGTCATTGTGCTGTAACTCAGAGCAGATCTGAGTGTTGCCATTGAGATTCTTGCCATAGCTATACAATGCTTTGTGGTTGTCTTTAGAATCAGTGGCAATTTTGTTTGCATAACTAGCTTTGGAGGATTTTATGAGGGATCTCAGCTTCTTATTGAGGCTGACCAGGGAGTTCCTCCAATCGTGGGATTTTACTCTTTTTTGCAACAGTTTCTTTCTTCTGTTGTACAGTTCATTTATAGCAGAAGACCACCAGATTGGCTTCCTTTTTTTGGAGGATAGCATCTTGGTTCTGTTAAGGATAGCATGATCCATGCACTCGTGTAAGTGCTTATAAAGTGCATTTGTGTAGGATTCAGCAGCCATACCTCTATTGTCCATCTGCATGGGTGTCATGAAGTTTGCCACTTCTGCCTTAAGAAGCGTGAAGTTGGCCTTGGAGAAATGTTTTATGGTTGTTTCCCTAATGGGGTTTAGGGTTATTTGCTTGTGGTTGGATCTGACTAACGAGAAGCTGACCTCTGTTGTGGAAAACTGGCTACCCATGTTGGTGATGACCAGGTCTAGGATATTTCTGCCCCTGGTGGGGGTGTGGATAAGTTTATCCAAGGCAGTGGAATTGATGATTTCCAGAAAACGTTGAGCAAAAGAGTTGGTACATGAGTAGTTTTCACAGTTAATGGTAGGGTAGTTGAAATCACCCATTATTAGAATGTTGGGTTGTACCTTAATATTTTCCAGTGTATCAAGAAAAGATGATTGGGAATCCTGGGGCATGGTGGGGGGTCTGTAGCAAGCTACAATCTGGACTGCAGTTTTGCCCAGAGTTAGTTGAACTTGGATAATCTCGGACACATTATGCTGAACAACTAGCTTGGAGGTGTGGATATCCTTAATGAATATGGAGATGCCTCCACCTTTAGTGTTTTGGTCTGGTTTTGGTGGCCGAAAGGTGTGGTATGAATTATAGCCTGGTAATGCAGGGGTGCTCTGTGGAGCTTTGAACCAGGTCTCTGTCACTGCACAGATGTCAATGTTCTCCATTTTAAGGAGTGCCTCGAGTGAGTGCATTTTGAGGTTTAGAGTTCTAGCATTGAGTAGCATTACCCTCAGATTTTGCTTGCTTATACCTGTTACGGTGGTGAATTTGTAATTTGAACCTTGCCTAAAAAAGGCACTATAGGGGTGGCAAGAGCCTTTGCCAGTATCCGGAATCCCAAGGGTGACAGGTGCAGGCCATCTCTGGCAAAGCAGCGTGGTCTGTTGATCATGTCATCCCAGTCAGACAGATACTGGATTCCCTTAAAATGACACCAGAAGCGTAGCCAATTGTTAAAGTCAGTCATTTTGTCTTTGTACTGTGGTATCATTCTGGGTGATGGCAGGATGCTACTCAGGGCTAGGGTCATACCTGCCTGGGCTACAAGATCGGAGAGCTCCTCCATGTCTCTTTTCATGTAGTCCAGGGAGGTATGTCTCAGGTCATTCACACCAACATGGACAATGACAGAGTCATATTTGTACTTGTTGTGAAGTGACCTGAGTGTGTGCATTATGTGGTGGATCCTGGCACCTGACACGCAGCTGACAGTAACTTTTTCCTTGTTTAGCCTGGTGAGTGGAACATCAGTGTGCCTGACTATAGAGTCACATATGACTAGAGCGTTGGGAACGCTATGCCTTATGGGCTGTAGTTGAGTGGCACACTGAGTATGTGGCCTATGTGTCATTTGGGTTGTGTTGGGGGGGGGGGTGGAGGTTGCTTGCATTTCTGCTTTGAAGGTCTCTGTTGTTTGGACAGATTTGAGAGCCTCTGCGAATGTAGGTATGTGTTTTGTGCTTCTGTGTGTGTGTGTTTTGGTGGTGTAGGTTTTGAGGGACTATGTGATGAGTGTGGTGCGGTGCAAGTGTTTACCTTCTCCTCTTGACTGTCTAGGATATGTCATTAGCCAATTTGTTTAACTTTTAGAAGATACTATATCCTGATTGGATTCATACACTCTAATGAGTGTGTCTGGTGGCTACCCATCTCCATACACACGTACACACACACACACACACACACACACACACACACACACACACACACACACACACACCACATATGCACACACACTCACTTTTCTCAGATTGAGCGATAATATATCTGTTTGCTTAATCACTTGTTTGTCCCCTCCCAACACTGACAATAAAGACTATCAAAATGCTTGCCTTCTTCCCATAGCTTCAACATATCTTTAAAGTGGGGAAACTTATTTCCCTACAATCATGTCATATGGGAACCACAGCAATGGCTTGCATCTCTCAGTGAATAATGAGGTATGTTTTCTTATCTGCATGAATGGATGCTATTTGCACTGCTTTGACAGTAAGGGTTTCCTTTTTATACATACCTATTACTCGTTTATCATAGAATCCATGCTGTCTGAATAAAGCAGTCGTTGCAGTGCTCGCCTTTCAGTTAAGATTATGTATTTAACTTTGCAAAAACACAGTAACAGAATGCACACATAACTATTCCAACAGATAATTTAGAAATGCTCTACAGGTATAAGTATAACTATGTTACTAATAATAAATACTGAAGGAACTTTTTGAAGTAAATCAACTTAAATATGGACAACAAAGTACCGAGAAAAGGGCTGCTTTATTAAAATGAATGAATAAAATTGGTAGCAATAAACAACCTAAACTAAAGGACAGTATATACTATCATAGAGCTTTCCATGGATCTTTCTTTAAAGAAAATATTTTTAAACAAAAATCAAATCTTAGATCCTGCTTACAAATTGATTATTTTAAGATTAGTCACTAAATGAAGATAAGTGAGGGTTTGAAGGCCCCATTCCAAAAGACTTGCTCTCACTGTCCACCTACTGACAGCAGATGTTTTTAAATCTTGTCACCCTGTGTAAGTCTGTTTATAAAGAGGTCTTACATCTAAGTATGTCACTTACAAAAAATCTTTCAGAATTAGGGCAGATTTGAAACAGAGAATAATTGTTTTGGAATGCAGCCCTGAGTCTTATTTCTGTCAAATGTATAAATCACAGCAATTAATAGATTATAAATAAAGCTCTGATTTTATTTAAAAAAGAATTAAGCTTATTTTTTTTTCCTCTAATGGATAAAAAGACATTACTGACCCCAGTGCACTTCCAGTTGAGTTTTAAAAAGAATTTGCAGATTTATTGGTCCCTTACTTAATCAAACTTATTGATTTACTATGTAGAAATAAACCTTTATCAGGATAATCCTTTAATTTTTTTAGCTAAAATTATTGTGATTCCTAAACCTGATGAAGACCCCAATGAGACTCCCAATTATAGGACCATTTCACTTTTAAATACAGACTATAAAACAGTAGCTAAATGTTTAAATCAGTAGTGTTAGAAAAGACATTAGCACTAAATTCTCCATTTAAATTAAGTGTTCATAACTCACAGATCTATTATAAGTTATATTTTATATAATTGCAAAATAATGTTTCATTGTGCAAACGTATTGTCTTCTACTCCTTAGAAGCACACAAAGCATTTGATTTTATTTTTAGAGAATATTTTCTATATTTTCAAATATATTGGATTTCCAAGAAAAAGAATGTATCCATTTACTGCTCTATATTTTCAGACTAAATATCATCTTACAATTAATAATATAGATATAGATAGAAATAGAGAGAGACAGAGATGCAGATATAAAAATTAAAAATTCAGAAGTCAGACAGGGCTGTCCTCTTATACTGGATCTTTTCATATTAGCTGTGAATACAAAATATTTTTTATGATTTGCATATTTTATATTTCATATTTTAAAACAAAGGTTCTATCATTTAAAATGGTAGCATGTACTGATGATGTAATCCTAATTATTCAATCAGCATTTTTCTGTTGAATTATCTTATAGAGAAATTAAAGTTGATGAGAGAAACTACATGTTTTGCAATAAATGGAAAAAGGCAAATGTTATGTTTATTCATATCATTACCAAATTATTTGCACTTTTACAAAAGTTCATAAATTTGATAGGTGATTTAGCCACTTTGGAAGTATTTTTTTGTTGTATTACTTTAAGTAACTCTTAACAAAATAAGAAACTTAGTTAATATTTCAGTTAACTTGGATATTTCTTTTACTGGTCTTCATTTTTGAGATGAAAATATTCCTTGACTGAGTCTTCTTTATTCAAAGAATGTTACACCTTTCAAATCTATCTTAGTACATTAAGATTAGGGCATCAAGACTGAAATTTGTCTGGAGATGAGATTGTCCAAGCATACCATAAAAATTCTCATAAGACATTTACATATTATTGGTTATAAATACAAAAGATACTGTGACCTTAAATTGCTAAGTGGAATAACATTTTCCATTTTTTAATTACAGATTGTAAATTTAGTTTGGCAATTGAGACTTTTTAAATGATGGAGAATGTACAGCTCATTAAATTCATAAAATCTTTATGAAGGGATTTTAAAGAGTACTACCTTAAAATAAAAGATCCAATACAACATATAAACCAAGGTGAACTAAAGCTGAAGATGTGCAAAACTTTAATATCACAAAAACAAATAAAAATAATAAAAAAATCAGTCGGTAAGTGCTTTCACAGTCAACACACTGCTTCTTCAGACCTAATAATGTCATACATCTGCACCTATTTCAATTCAGAACAGCCAGTCACCAACACCGACCAATTAGTCAGTCTGAAAATGCTTCTCATCAGTTAAATAATCTTAAAATAATAAAAAAATGTTAAAAAAAATATATGTAGAACAGTCTAAATATTATATTCTCTTACATAAATATATATAAACACATATATACACATTTAGCAAATTAATGTAGGAGTGGACATGCCCTAAGCATAGGTTTCAAGGTAATTCACTAATTCAGACTGGGGGGGCCTATCTTTATTAAGGTGCACTATCCATCCTTGCTCTCTTTCTTCTCTGTAAGATTTTTAAAATCACCTCCTCTCTTATTAACTTCTAAAATCTCTAAAACTAAAAACTTGAAATTATGCCCCTGTCCAAACTCAGACATATGTGCTGTTAAGACACTTTTTATCCTATTATGTTTTACATCATTTAGATATTCTAAAACCCTCTCTCTTAGGGATCTATTTGTCTTCCTTACATAAAACACTTCACACAAAAGACAAAATAAATCAAATTCTTGATTGCACAATCTGTATAAAGTGTAAAATTAACTATCAGATGTGCAAACAAACTACCACTATAAATGTATTTGCAGGCCTTGCAATGCCTGCAGGAGTAAGTCCCTTGTCGATGTGAAGGGGGTGAATAGCTATCTCTCATGTTCTTATAGCAAAGTTGTCTCTTCAGTGACAGTCCATTCCTAAAACTAAAATGTGGTACTTCTCTGATAACCTCACTTAACCTATCACCTGCTCGCAATATAGCCCAAATCTTTTTAACAATATTGAATATAGTACTCACATTGCTACTATATATAACTGTCATCCTAACATTGCCCCTTTGACCCAACTCATCCTTGTGTACACTGTCTTGGTTAAAATTCTTAGAAAAATATAGTCTCCCAGCTGTCTTCCTGACTGATTTCAGTTCTCTAATACACCCATCCAGTTCACACTCAGTGTTCCCTCTATGTAAAAAATCCTTCTTCAGGTCTAATAGGGCTCTTTCCAACATCTCATCATCATTGTGCCAACACATCACCCTCAGTATCTGACCTTTTACTACATTCCTGGGTATGTGATGAGGGCGCATACTTGTTCTATGCAAAAAGGTATTCTTTTTGCATTGTTTCTTAAATATAGATGTCTTAACAGCACCTAATGCTTCTCTAATAATCTTTACATCCTAGAATTCTACATTCTCTTATTGGATCTAATTAACTAATCACATTTTTCATATATAATGCTGGTATTTTAGTAAGTAAAATATCCATTGAAGGCGAATAACTGAGGTAACAGGATTAAATTATACCTGGTGTAAATCTACTTCTGTGTTTGTGTGTTTCATTTTCAGCACCTAATGCTTCTCTAGTAATCTTTACATCCAAGAATTCTACATTCTCATTGGAAGAAATTTATTTAAACATCAAAAACATAGTGGTTGAGTTTAAATAATCAACAAATTCACTTGTCAGTTCAAGTGGTCCTTTCCATAAGATTAACACATTGTTCACAAAGTGATTTTACCAGGCAATATACTTTGTAAATGCACTATTACTCATGACATGGTCATATTCTCATTGTGCTAATACAAGGTTGGCATAGCTATTGGCACATACTGTGCCCATAGCCATGCCAACCCTCTGCAGATAAAACATATTAGAAAACAAAAAAAACATTAATTTTTAAGACCAATTCTAGCAGAGTACAAATTAATTCTACCTTTTCAAAATTATTTCTTGACAATAACAATCATATATTTTCAATGTCCCTCACATTGGGAATGACTGTAAAATGGGAAGTTACATCAAGAGTGATAAGCACCAAATCCTCTTCTTCAGTCATAGTACTTATAACCTGATGCAAAGCCTTCAAAAAGTCTCGAGTGTCTTTTAATACAGTCCCTTCAAATACACAATTGGACGTAAATTTTTTGTCAATATAAATGGAATGTGGTTCTGTAGCCCACCCTTTGCTAGAAACTATAGGTTGCATCAGGAGGAATGCATTGTCCTTGTGTACTTTTGGGAGTCATATGATACACGTACTAATGGATGTTCAACAGTGAAGCATTTAAATAGGCCTTCTGTAATCATACCTGTCATAAGTAAATCAAAAACATAAAAAGACATCTCTCTTTAATGCCATTAACTCATGGATCTAAAAGCAGCAGGTACACTTCTGTATCACTCAACATTTCGAGCCTACAAATACATTTATAGCGGTAGTTTGTTTGCACACCTGATAGTTCATTTTTCTATATCGACTGCACTTTATGCAGATTGTGCAACCAAGAATTTGATTTATTTTGCCTTTTGTGTGAAGTGTTTTATGTTTTATGTAGGGAAGATGAATAGATCCCTAAGAGAGAGGGTTTTAGACCCTGTAAATGATGTAAAACATAATAGGATTAAAAGTGTCTTAGCAGTACATGTGTCTGAGTTTGGACAGGGGCATGATTTTACATTTTTAGTTTTAGAGGTTTCATAAGTTAATAAGAGGGGAGGTGATTTTAAAAGTCTTACAGAGAAGAGAGAGCAAGAATGGATAGTGTGCTTTAATGTAGATAGACCCCTGGTCTGAATGAGTGAATTACCTTGAAACCTATGCTTAGTGCATGTCCACTCCTACATTAATTTGATAGATGTGTATATATATATATATATATATATATATATATATATATATATATATATATATATATATGTGTGTGTGTGTGTGTGTGTGTGTGCGTGTGTGCGTGTGTGTGTTTATAGGGCCCTAGGGCATTTATAAGCCTAGCCCAGAGTTTTTGTGGCTTACGCCACCCCTTTCTATTGAAGGATATTATGCCCATTATTTTGCTGTGCCTCTGTCAAGCAGTGACACTGGTGTAATCCCTGGGGTATACCTGCGATCTCCCATCCATTGGTCAAGATTTCTCTTGAACAAGGCCAGCGAGGTGCTCTGCCTCACATGCACCGGGATTTTGTTCCACAGCATAGGGAGTCTCTGGGTGATGAATCTGTCCCTCCAGCACATCCTATTTATGACCGTGTCAAGGTTTAAGTCTCGTGCTCTTGTGGATCCAATGGATTTAGATTTTTTGAGGTGAAGCATGTTCATTAATTCCGGGTTGGACATGGCCTTGTATGTCAGGCACAGGTCACCTCTGAGCAGGCGGTAAGCGACTGAGTAGAGCTGGAGCTCCTTCAGTCGGGCAGCATAGGACATATTTTTGAGACCCTTTATCCTTTTGGTGAGGAACCTTTGGGGTCTTTCCAATTGCTGTAGGTGTCGGGTCAGATACATTCCAAATGGGGCGTTGTACTCAATCATCGATCTGATGAGTGATGAGTACAGGGGAATGATGACCTCTCTTGACCTAGACGTGAAACCCTTCATGATCAGGTGGGCAATGTAAAAGGTCTTCCTAACAACTTTGGCAACGCGGGTGTCAAATGAGAGGTTGCTATCAACCTGTGTTCCCAGATCCCTGATAACCTCTTCTGTGCTTAGTGGATTGCCACCTATATGTTAGCTAGGGGTAACCTTGTTTTTCCCAAAGGGTATGACTATGCATTTTTTAGCGTTTAACTTTAGGCCATGGCTTTGGCACCAGTTATCTGTTTCTATGAGACCCTTCTGAAGGATATCTGTGTCTGATGTGTTTTCAACTATGGCGCCCAGTTTGCAGTCATCTGCAAACTTTGTCAGCCATAATCCTCCTGTGCTTGCCTGTACTTCCGAAAAGTAGATGCCGAACAAGAGAGGACCCAGGACCGAACCCTGTGGGACACCGCTTGTGACAAGCTTTGAATCTGACATGGCACCAGCAACTCTAACCCTGTGGGTTCTGTCACTTAGCCAGTTTGCAACCCATCTTGTGACGTATGGGTTCACATTTAAACTGGTGAGTTTTTCTATGATGCCTGAGTGGGGTATCATGTCGAAGGCCTTTGCCAGGTCAAGGTAGGCTGTGTGGACTGCCTTGCCCTCATCAATGGCCTTGGTGACTGTTTCAAAAAAGTCAACCAAGTTTAAAAGGCATGATCTGCCCTTGACAAAGCCAAATTGGGTTTGATCCAATGTCCGCAGGTCCCCTATGTCTTTATTTATGAGTTCCATAATGATCCTCTCCATAGCTGTGCAGACCAGGCTTGTCAAGCTGATGGGTCGGTAGTTTCCAGGGTCAGTGGAGGCACCGCCTTTGTGTAATGGGACCACAGTAGCCGTACGCCATTCCTTGGGTACGTATCCTGAGGTGAGGCTAAGATTAAACAGCTGCCCTAACTGCGGATTTAATTCCTCAATGAGCTCATGGAGCACACAACCGGGGACACCATCTGGTCCCATGGATGCTGTGTTTTTCGCCTTGGAGAGAGCTGTTCTTACTTGAGCATTTGAGATGTTTGGGAGGATACAATCCTCTGGTATAGATATTTCTCCTTTTAGGGGGGGGAGAAATTTGCACTGAACCTGTCAGCCAGTATGTTGGCAATGTCTGTAGGTTCAGTGAACTTTACATCATTTTGAACCAGTTCTGAACATATCTGGGAGTTTCCTCCCAGGTTTCTAACATAGCTAAAAAAGGCCTTGTGGTTGTCTTTTGAGTCCGTGGCAATTTTTCTTTCAAAATTTGCTTTGGAGGATTTTATGAGAGATCTTAGTTTTTTACTTACGATGATCAAGGGTGTCTTCCCTTTTGAGGATTTTGCTGTATCTTGTAGTAGCTTTCTCCTTTTGTTGTAGAGCTTGTTTATGGCTGGGGTCCACCAGACTGGACGCCTGCCTTTGGTACAAAGAGTCTTTGTTTTGTTTGGGATTGCCTGATCCATGCAGTCCTGGAGGTGCTGGTAGAAGGCATTTGTAAGTGATTCAGCAGCTTTAGTGATGGTTTCTGCTGGCTCTGGGGCCTTGAAAGAGACCACACCAGTCCTAAGAAGTGTGAAGTCGGCTTTAGAGAAGTTCTTCACTGTGGTCTTTTTTATCTGGGGTGGGGGCGGGATGTGGACTTCCAGTGAGATTAGTTTATGATCTGATCTCACCAATGAAGGGTATACCTCCGGTGTTGAACATTGTGACCCCATGTTTGTGATAATGAGATCCAGTATGTTTTCACCTCTTGTGGGCATGGTGACTAGTTGTTCCATGGCATTAGAGTTTATGAACTCTAGGAACCTTTGGGCTAAAGTGTTGGGGCTTGAGTAGTGATCCCAGTCTATGTTTGGATAGTTGAAATCACCTAGTATGATGGTGTTTGGGGTTACATTTATCCCCTCCAGAGTTTTCAGGAATGCTGTGTGAGGATCCTGAGTTTGAGAGGGTGGCCTGTAACATGCTACAAATTGTAGAGCAGTCTTGCTTACGGTTAATTGCACCTGGATGGTCTCTGATGCATCGTGCGTTGCCACCAACCTGGAGGTGAGGGTATCTTTGATGAATATGGACACCCCTCCTCCTTTCTTGGTGTTATCTGGATTTTGTGGCCGGAACGCATGATATGAGGTAAAACCTGATAGTGCCGGGGTATATATATTAATGTAAGAGAATATAACATCTAGACTGTTCTACATATATATTTTTTAACATTTCCTAATATTATAAGATGATGCATTTAACTGATGAGAAGAGTTTTCAGACTGACTAGTTGGTAGCAGTCAATGACTGCCTGTTCTGATTTTAAATAGGTGCAGATGTATAACATTATTAGGGCTAAAGAAGCGGTCTGCTGACTGTGAAAGTGCTTACTGAGTGATTTTTTTACTAATTTTATTTATTGTTTTTGTGATATTAAAGTTTTGCACATCTTCCGTTTCAGAGTTCACCTGGGTTTATATGTTTTGTTCCATACTGTTTTTTTCCTTGGAGCATTCATTGCCTGTCTGCTTGTTTTCTATTCTGAATTAAAATAAAATAATCTAATTCAAAGTTGCATTTTTAGTGATGTAATCTTTCGATTAATGTTTGTTTCCCTAAAAATATTAGATGGTCCAAAAATAACAACCAAGAGGACAAAGAATATTATTCAGAAGATATGAGTTTCTTAAATGTTATAAAACTAAATAAATACATTTGAAATTATTCTCCCCTTTTTGAATTTATAACTAGATACAGGGGATTTAAATTTCAGTCTTTTGTTTCTACTTTATAGTCCTCCATTACTTCATCTCCTTTTATGAAAGAAAAGTGGAATGTGAAGTTTTCATATAATTCTATTTGAGATATCAATTTAGGTGTTCTTAATAATATTTTGCATAAATAGAATTTAGAGCTATCGGTTAAACTGACAGTTACGGATTTGTCAAAATTATGGAAGAAATTTTGAATTGTAATAAAGTATTATAGGAACAGAATAATTTAAAAACAAAAATGTAATGCATTTATTTAACTCCATAGAGATTACATTGTTCATTACATGATAAATATTGCTGGCATGGTTGCAAGATGACTGGAACATGGAAGCATGTCGTTTAGGATTGAGCACATATTTTCTCATGGTGATGAAAAACACTTCATTTTGTAACTTCATCTGGTAAACTGGTTGAATTTGACTTGACATCTGGATTTTAGGAAAATTACCTATACTGAATGTACGTTCAACAGTGTAATGATCTTAGTAACTTTATCTACTAGGAGAATTATCTAGAAATTATGGAATCAAGCAATATCCCCAAACACAGTTTTTCCTTTACAGAAATGGATGAATTATTTACATATTTAATTCAGTGTGAAAATATTGACATCTGTGATGAATACTTATTTTCCAGATGGAGGAGAGGGTTGTCCTGGGTGGGGTAATGTGTTGCTGGATAGTAATTTAATTCTTCTTAGATGCACATATGTGATTTTCACAGATATAAAATATTTTTTTAAGTGTGTTACTAGTATTACTAAAACCTCTAGTGATGTGACTCCCCTTTTCTTCATTTAAAAAAGATTAAAGTCTACAGCTGCTACTTTTTATTACCAACATCTGAAGCGCATTTTACTACAGGTCTAGACTGCTCTGTTATGTGCATCATTGTATGACAAAACAATCTTTCTACTAATAGAACAGAATGTTCAGTGTTCTTAGGGTTAGTTTTATACACCCACTTTCTTAAGAAGAAGGTAAATATCTCTTAAATTTGCAATGACTAATATTTGTACCATTTTGTTTTTAGGATGTGACTAACCATAAATTAATTATATGCTTCAAGACACATACTTGTGATCTTCCCATTTCAAAATAAGAAAAAGTTCAATTATGAAACCTATGAGTTTGCATCTTCGAGGTAATACCAGCTCTGACAAGTAATGTGATACCCAGTCTCTTCCATGTCCATGTCCATTCAGCTGGGCTGAAAGGATCCTGGTACATTCGGCATAGTCCCATCCCTCCTAATGGGTGCATTTTTCAAAGGTGGCAAGACATGCCTCTAAATCCTCCTCAATGGTCACTTTTTGAGGTGGAACTATCTTTAGCACAGCCATCAGATTGGACCCTACCACCATGTCACTGTCTGAAATCTACAATGTAGCAGTCATCTATACTGTTCATAGGATCATAGGATCATAGGACGTTACTAGGCTATTGACTCGGAGGTCATTACAAGCCTAGCCATTTCATCCCAATGTAATACCATAGATACTCTAGTCAATACCCAGGATTGTATTTAGTAATGACTACCTATGTCTTGGAAGGTTGTGGGTGCTATCCCCAATAATAATTTACGGTGCCCCATACACTTGTCCAGGTTCATTTTCAACAGTATCATAGAGGTGCTGTGCTTCACATGAATTGGCAGCCTATTCCAAAGATGCAACAGTCTCTGGGAGATAAATCTGTCACTCTAGCACATCCTATTCAAGTCACTAGCCATATTTAGGTCCCTGGAATGGGTAGCTCTAGTCCCGTTTGATTTATGGATGTGCAGCAAATTCATTAGGTTTGGGTCAGAGATTGCTCTGTAAGCCAGGCATTAGTCTCCTCTAAGAAGTCTATATGATACAGATTATAGTGACAGGGACTTTAATTGGTCTGTGTAAGGCATGTGCTGAAGTCCCTTCATCTTCTTTGTTACAAACCTCTGAGGTCTCTCCAGTTCCTGCAGGTGCTTTGTACTGTACATGCCAAAAGAGGCTTTATACTCAACTATGGGCCTGATTAATGACATGTATAGAGGGGTTATAAACTCCTTTGCTCAAGAGGTGATGCCTTTGCTAATCAAGTGTGCTCCATGGAAATCCTTCCTTACTACAGTAGACACATAGTGGTCAAAGTTAAGGTGGCAGTCTACTTGTGATCCCAGATCCCTTAGTACTTTGTAGGTACATAGGGTATTGTTATTAATTTGATAGTGTGAAGGAACATTGTTTTTATTGAAGGGAATGATGATGCATTTTTTTGCATTCAGTTTGACACCATGACTAAGACACCAGTTGTTGGTCTGTGTAAGACCATCCTGAAGTATACTGACATCATTTGGGGATGCAATAATTGCACCCAGTATGCAGTCGTCCACAAACTTGGTCAGCCACAGACACTTAGTTTTGGCCTTAACTCCTGAGACGTATATACAAAACAGTAGGGGGTCTAGTACTGACCCTTGTGGCACCCCGCTGGTGACAGGTCTGCTTGTTGATGTGGAGTCACCCACTTGGGTAGTGTGTGACTGGTTTGTGAGCCAGTTGGCAACTTATCTTACAACAAAGGGTTTACATTCAGTTGGCTAAGTTTGTCGGTAATGTCTGAGTGTGGGATTGTTTCAAAGGCCTTCTTCAAGTCGAGGTATGCTGTGTGTACAGATTTGGCCTTGTCAATGACCCTGGTCACATTTTTGAAGAAATCTACCAGGTTTAAAAGGCAAGATTTGCCCTTGATGAAACCAAATTTGGTTGGATCCAATGTTTGGCGGCCACCCATGTCTTTACTTATGAGGTCCATGAGGATACGTTCCATGGCCTAACAGATGAGGCTGCTCAGACTTATGGGTCTATAATTCTGTGGGTCTGTTGCTAAGCCAACTTTGTGGAAGGGAATAATTATTCCACACTGCACTGTGTGCTTGCAGACCACAAAAAACAGGAGTCAGATTAACGCTTTCATTCCTTTAGTATTGGAACTTCTTCAGAAATACACAATTTGAAAATCTGAGCAGTTAAATACTGTTAAACCATTGACATCAAACACAGAGAGAAATAACATGTGTCCCTAGAAATATTGACAATTAATGAATGATTTAAAAGAATGATTCACTAGTCTTGATAATAATATCGAAAGACACTCCTCTTTTTCTTTAATTAAACATACATATTTTAATATTTTTAATAAAGTTGAACAGCATGTTAGTACCATTGTGCAGCGTAAAAAGAAAAAGAAAAAGTTAAATAGAGATTTAGCTGCCTATTCCAGCAGACAGGCTTATATTATTAAGGGTCTAACAGCAAAAAAATCAGTTAAACAGAGTACCTGGAGACACTGTGGTGACTGCACAGAGATTAGATTGGTTAGATTCTTTCTCTGGTGATGTCAACAAGGGTGATCAGAGTAACAAGGTTGTCACTACAAACTGTACAGGGAACAATGTTTCTAGGGATAAGGATGTTATTTCTCTGTCTTGGTTATCTTCTACGGAGGATGAGGCTAGTGTGGCAGCTCTAGTTACAACTGAGAATGGTCATGTGGGGTCAAATTTGTTTTTTCTTCCCCAAAGGAAGACAAAATGACCAGAGCCAAGTCCAAGATGAAAGGAAAGAACCATTGACCAATTATTGGCATATTTTTAACTTAACTGGAGTTAACTTTTCCTGAGTTGAAGTGGATGTACTTTCTAGAGGGTTTTCATTTATTCCTACTCATCACACAGGGCAAACGGATTTTATTTTGGACTTTAAACAAACTGTTAGAAAATTAAATTTAAATTTTGTGTACAAAGATGTGATATCAAACAATATTAACAAGTGTAAAAAGCATAGTAAGGTAAATCCACCTTTACTTGGCACTTTAAATGTTTTTAACAAATGATGTGAAGATGGTATTTATGAACTGTTTTCTACTTATGGTAAGCGGAGAAATAAAATAATTTTAACCTTAATATTGCATTAAAACATTTGACTAGTTTAAATAACATTAGGCTCATGCGTGCTGACAAGGGAAATGGTTTAGTCGTCATGTATAAAGCAGATTATGTTTCGGCTATGGAAAGTCTTTTGAATAATGTCACTTGCTACAGAAAAGTAACAAAAGATTTTGTTAAGAGAAGGTGCATGTTGATTGATTTAACTTTATTGGACTTATTATACCAGAATTGTCTCACAATTGAGATGTATAATTTTTGTTTAGTGGAGCAACCAGACCTGGTATCCCTTTTTGGGATCCCAAATATTCACAAAAATCAAAAAAATCCACCTTTTAGACCTATAGTGAATTCTCCTAAAAACAAAACTGTCAACATTTCACTCATGTTAGACTCATGTTAGACAATATTTTAAATCCAGTAGTTCAAGCTAGTAAATATTTTAAAGGATTCCTGGCTTTTTCTGAATGACATCAAGAATTACAAAGTTGAACAGAATGATATTATTTTATGTTCTGTCTACGTAAATAAGTTATACACTTCAATCAATCAGGATGAGGGAATTGAATTTGTGGAACTTTATTTGAACATGATTAATCAGAATCTTACAATAGAGTCTAGAACTATCTGTGTCATGTTAGATTTAATCCTTAATAATATTTTTTTTGTTTTTGAGAGTAAAATCTATCAACAAACATCAGGAGTGGCTATGGGAGCCACTGTGGCATCATATTTTCCCAATTTAGTAATGTGCTGGTGGGAGAATTTCTATTTGCCTAGATTATCTTTGTTTCATCATGTTTCTTTTTACCATAGATACATAGATGATTTGTTTTTTATTTGGAAGGGAAGTAAAATAGATTTTGACAATTTTGTATCGCAGAAGAACAGTAGTGTTAGGTGGTTGAATTTTGAAGTAAGCTGTATGGTACTGCCATCAATTTTTTTGACATCAAGCTTACTTTCAACCCTTTGCAAATGAATTTTTTCCAGCAGTGTACATAGGAAAACGACTTTTAGCAACAATTATGTTCGTTTTTCTAGCTCCCATCCTGAATATATGAAATTTAACATTTTTAGGGGGCAAATGATTGGACTGAGTCATGTTATAAGTGACCATAAAGTTTTTTACAATGAGGTTAATTCTTTAATCGATATGTTTAGTCAAAGGGGGTACCCCAGGACAAAATTAAGGGAGATAGCGGGTACAGTAACTTCCTACCAGATAGATAGATATCCACCTATTCCTTTTGCAGGATTTATTCCCAAAGCTAAGCATAATGAGATTGACAGTTGTGATGATAAAAAGTTTCTAGCTTTTCAAATTCCAATGAGCATAGAGGGGGAACAGCTCAAAACATTATCCAGGACAACTGGAAGGTAATTTTATGCAATAGGGATCTCAGTGAGGTAGTGGGTATGGAGCCCAAATTTATTTATAAGAAGACGTCAAATCTAAAGTTTTTATTAGAAAAAGGCAAAGAAAAACTTAAGGCAAGGAGTACCTCACCTTTAGGCACATTTCCTTGTGGAGGGTGTAGATTTTGCAGGTTCATCTATCCTGAAAGTCCATTTTTGTTTAAGCATTACAAGTTCCTGTTTGAACCTCCACACAATTGTGATTGCCAAAGTGTAGGTATTGTTTATTTGGCAATTTGTGGGTCCTATTGCCATTTTTATGTAGGAAAGACCACTATGGCCCTTAAAAATTGAATGGGAGAGCATCTTAGAGCTATTAAAAATAAGACTCTAAACAATGCTTTGGCAAGACACAGTCTAAGTTGTGAATGTTTTCACAAATTTTATTTTTTAGTTTTGCAACAGGTGGATACCAACAAGTTTGTTGATTCAAGTAACAATTATTTGGAAATGTTGGAATTGAAATGGCAGGTCTTTCATAGGGCTGATGTCAGTCCGGGTTTAAATGAAACCATTTCTATTAAAAGTTTATTAAAATATAAATATATATAAGCACATTTAATTTTTAATATTAAATGTAGAATTATGTTATTTTTTAATATCGGTGTATTATAATTTTTGAAATAAGAGGTTTTCATTATTTTTATACTACTATTGCTTTAAATAATTTGTATTGTCTTAATTAGAGTGTGATGTCATTGGTTTAACAGTATTTAACTGTTCTGATTTTCAAATTGTGTATTTCTGAAGACGTTTCAATAGTAAAGGAATGAAAGCGCTAATCTGACTCCTGTTTTTTGTGGACTGCAAATATACAGTGCGGTGTGGAAGTGTAATTGTGTTTATAGTGGTTTAATTTATTATTTTGGTAGGGAATATTTATTTATTTATTTTTATTTTACATTTGTTTACCGGGCTAGTCCAACTGGATATATTTCCATTTTCAGCAGAGGCCCGGGGAGAAAAGCTCCACATTGAAGTTAATACAAACTAGTCATTACATAAAGAAAGCAAGTAGTTAGTAAAAATACAAACAGAAATAAGGTTCAATCTAAAATATACTAGTTGAAAATTTATACTAGGAATTACATTTACTTTTATTTACAGTATAAGAATAGGGGAGTTATACTTTAGTAAAACATTCATGAAGAGTATAATTGATTAAGTAAATATAAACTATACAACCATACAACATTCTATATTAATTCATATCAGAGGCTAATTAACAAGGGTGTTTTTGAGATTGTCTACTCTAGGGAGTGAGTAGAGAGAGGTAAGAGAGGGTGATTATGAGAAGAGTAATTAGTAGAATCATAAGATTAGTCAGGATTGATGCAAGGGCATAGCCAGAGTGTTTTTAGATGTTGTTTGAGCTTTTGTTTAAAGAGGAAGGGTGATGATGTAAAAGTTAGAGTGGTAGGTAGAAGATTCCAGTATTTACCTATGGTGTTGGAGAATAGCGAATCACCTGCAATGTTATTGGACTTAGTTAGCTTCACAAGAAGTTTATTAGAGGAGCGTAGTGAATTTACATTAGAATAGGGAGAAATAAGGTCAGAAAGTATAGGGGTATTTTTTGGTTGGTGAAATATCCTGTGAACAAAGGTAAGTTGGGAGAGTAATAGTGTATTTTTCAGTTCCAGCCAGTTTAGTTGTAGTAGATTCTGACAGTGGTGAGTTCTAAATGGGTTTCCAGTAGCAAATCTAGCAATGCTATTGTATGCATTTGCTAGTTCAGTGAGGTTATTTTTCTTTAGGTTAGTGTATATGGGTGAGGCATAAAGAAGAGTAGAAATAAGATGAGAGTGAGCGAGTGCAATTTTGGCCTGTGAAGTTAGAAAGGTTTTAATTCTATATAAGGAGCCAAGTTTTCTATTTACGGTTTTAATAGTGTTATTAATGTGGTTATCAAAAATGAGGTTATTGTTAATTATAATACCTAACAGTTCAGTGGTAGAGTCAGGGACTATATGTGTACCATTATTGGAAGTAATAGAGAAGTCTAAGAGGGGGGACTTACTATTAGGCCCGAAGAGCAGGAGTTTGGTTTTATTGGCATTCAAAAGGAGGCAGTGTTTCAAGAACCATACCTCAACTGTGCTAAATATATTCTGTGTTAGGGTTTGTAGTTCGGAGGAGGTGTCTGCAGAGCATATGAGTGTTGAGTCGTCTGCATATTGAATACGTGTAGCTTGAGGTATTGCTACATGTAAGTCATTTATGAATAAAGAGAAGAGGAGAGGACCTAGGATGGAACCTTGTGGTACTCCAAGAGAGACTGGCAGAAGGGATGAAAGTGTGTTTTCCCAGAGAACAGCCTGTTGCCTGTTACTAAGGTAGGAAGTAAACCATTGAACAGCTTTGGTATCTAGAGAGAGAGAGATTCAAGGGTTTTTAAGAGCATATGGTGGTTTACCATGTCAAAGGCTTTTGACAGGTCTATGAAGAGTGCTGATGACAGGATACTATTATTGCAGTTTCTATTGATACACTCGGTAAAGGATAGGAGACCTGTGGTAGTGCTATGAAATGGCCTAAAGCCATGTTGGCAGTTGGCTAGTAAGTTATATTAAGTTAAGTGGTGCATTAGCTGATGATGAATACATTTCTCCATAATTTTTGCTAAGGGTGATAAGAGTGCTATAGGTCTGTAGTTAGAATACTCGTTTGAGCTGCCTCCTTTATGTAATGGGATTATGTGGGAAATTTTCCAGATAGCAGGGATGGTTCCTTCGTTGATGGTTCTGTTAATAAGGAGGGATATGGAATAAGCTACTGCTTCAGCTGCTTTTTGAAGGTATTCAGATGGTAACTGATCTGCAGATGGGGTACAAGGTTTGAGTTTTTAGATGTGTTTTAGGATGTAGGAAGTAGAGATAGGTTGTAGTTGAAATATGGGGAGATTAGCAGATATACAGGTGGGAGGGTTAGATTTGTCTATAGTAAGTTGACTTGCTAGTGAATTAATGGTGTCTGTGAAAAAGGAGTTAAAGGCATTGGCAGTTTGGTGTGAGATATTCTTTTTGGCCCCTAAAGGGGAAGGTGTACTAGAGTGGCCTGGGTGTAGGAACGAATTTAAGGTTGACCAGAACCTTTTGGGGTTATTATAATGAGTTTGCTGTAGTTTACAGTAATAGTTATTTTTATCTGTAAAAACAGCTTTTTTAGTGCTATTTCTTAACTGTCTAAAGGTTTGATGGTCTGAAATAGTTTTTGTAGTTCTCCATTTAGCCCAAGATTTATTCCTAAGTAGTATTTTTTGTCTTGTCTCTTTGGACAGCCAGGGGGCAGGTTTAGATTTAACTCTGACAGATCGTTTTGGAGCATGTTGGTCAAGGACTGATAGGAATTTGGTATTGAAGTAATTGATAGCATCTTCAAGGGTTAGGGTTTTTAGAAGATTCCAGTTACAGGCTTTTAGTTCATTTTGGAATAATAATGGGTTGAAGTCTTTATTGCTACATGAGACCCTGTAGATAGGGGTGTAATTAATGTCACTCTTTTGTCTTATGATGTAAGTTAAGGAATGATCACTTATATCATCAGGCAAAGTTCCTACTGTATATGTTTGTTGCAGTTTGTTAGTAAGAATCCAGTCTAAAATACTTTCTTTGTTATTGGGTTTATTGATTCTTGTGGGATTATTGATTGTCTGAGTAAAGCCATGAAGATTTACATGAGATGAAGGATTATTTGTATTGACAGAGGACCAATCACAATTAAAGTCTCCTAAAATTATTGTTTCTTTTGGGTAGGAAGAAGATATACAACTTAGGATATTCTCAATTTTAGTGTAATTATTGCCAGGAGGTAGGTAGATACAGATGATATAGATTGATTTATTAGAGTTTAGTTGTAGTTTAGAAGTAAGGATTTCAGCTTTATCATCATTTAATAGGTTGGAAGGTTGTGAGGAGATTTTTAGTCCATTTTTAAACAGAAGTGCTACTCCTCCACCCTTACGTTTTAAGCGGTCCATTCTCAAAATGTTATATCCAGGGGGAAGTATTACATTGTCTTTAGTACCAGGTTTCAGCCAAGTTTCAGTAAGACAGAGAATGTCAAAGGAGTGAGTATCAAGTAGTGCATGGAGATGGGCAATCTTATTGTTAATACTTCGGATATTGAGATGTCCAATAAGTAAGGCATTAGAAACAGTGGTTAGTATAGGTGGGGTAGAGTATGAGATATTATAAGTTATGTCAGTAGAGTTGTTAGTTGGTCCTGGGTTAGGGTGGATGTCACCATCACTAAGGATTGTCATTTTTAGTTCAAGTGATGGTTTGCATGAGACGTTGGTTAGGTATTTTAGCCTCCTTATGTTTGGATTGTTGAAGTTAACGTGTGTATGTCTATGGTACTTGGATAGTAGGTAGTTGGGGGTGCTTATAATGTTTGAATGAGTATAAGTATTGCTAGGATGTTGGAAGGCTGTTTGTCTATGACAGTTAGTAAAGTGGAAATAATTAGCTCTTTCATAAGAAGTAAGGAGATAGCTGAAGGTTAAGCACAGAGAGCATATGGATGTGAATATTAGTTTAGTTAGTATAGTTTTAGATATGAGAGACATATTGCTAAGAAGAGTTGTAAGCCCTAGGAGGTAGGGTTAATATGTAAAAAGCAAGTTAAAGTATAGGAAAGGTAATAGTTTTCCTGCGAGGAGTAGTTATGAGTATAAGTGAAAGGTAGGTGTTAGGAGAGAGAGGGAGTAGATAGAGTAAAATTAGGAGGGATGAGGTAGGGTTATAGTAATTAAGAGAGAGATAATAGATAAGGTAGTTAAGGAGGGATGAGAAGGAGTTATATTAATGAACAGTTACAGGGGATAGGATGGCTTAGGGAGGGGGGTGTGGTTAGGGAGGTATAAGTGTAAGGGCACTGGGGGTGGGTGGGATATGGGGGTATGGTAGGGGAGCGAAGCGGAGCAGAACCAGTCAGTAGATTGTGTGGAGCCAATCAGACCTTCCAGAGAGCTTATCGCCGAAGTATATCAGGCAGATAAGTAGGACCTTATTGTGGAAGTTTTATGACAGTAAATTTAGGCAAACGAGTTTACTTTAAAGGTAATCAAAACTAGTTTACTTTTATTCTGTGAATCAGTGACTGCTATATTCGTTTTAATAGATAAATTTGGTTACAAAATAAGGTTAGTTTAACAGAGATGAAGAACAAACCTCAGCAGATTTATAGAAAATAAGTCACTGTATTGTGCTGCCATCTAGTGGCGTAAGGGGGGAAAGACCTCAACTTTAGGTTAAACAGGAAAATATTCTAAATGGGAGATAAGACGGCCTAGGTAGGTTCCGCGAGTGTGCTGGCCCAGTTCAGACAAGTCTTAGGAAATTTAAAAAATAAAAGGTACTAAAGACACATACATCAAATCTTTAGTGCTATCAGCAATATCCAATGCTGGGAAATATAAAGGGATGTTTCCAGGTGTTCACACTTTGGGACACTGCGTTGTGGCTTCTGTGAAGTAAGTTACTTCTGGGAAGTCCTACAGCAGTGGGGGACAACCCGATTAGCAGTACTTGGCTTCCAGGCTAAAAAAGGAAGAGAAATAGGAAGGTTATAAGTATAGGTAGGTGGTACATACAGGGAGAAGAGTGAGGCTGTGTAATTTGGGAAAAAGGAATAACTGTTGCTGTTCTCCATTCCACAGGAACATAACCTGTGGTTAGTCTGCAATTGAATAAAGTACTTAATGCTGATGCTAATTTATGTTTTAGTTTGTTTAGAAGACAGCCTGGGATGCAATCTGGTCCAATACAGGCTGTCCTTTTTGCTTTAGACAAGGCTTTAATGACCTGCTCTTTGGATATGTGTGAGGAAGGGGGTTGGAGCAAGGATTGTGATAAGTTTGGAGCTGATAAGGGAGTGAAAGTGTTTGCAGTATTCATTCTGTTAAACAGATTGATACATGGATGCAGTCAAAAGTGAGGGGGAAAATACTCCCAGCCCACATTATAGTACTAACTATCTCATACTGAGGAAGAGCTTTGTTCCAAACGTTCTGCTCTCTCAGTATGGAGAAATGATGTCCAATAGAGGCGGTCTTTGTGTAGACAGCCAAATGTAGAGACCTAATGTTTTGGCATAGAATTTTTTGCCAAAAAGATGCCCATTACAATCCATCAATGTAAACTATTAAGTGCAACAGAGACCAACAGCCTTATAAATGCAGTATAGTTTATTATATAAAAACAAAAAGATGCAGACCCATACCAAAATGAAAAATTTATGGCTAAACAATAGCCCACAGCAATTGCTTTCAGAACAGTCCTATATAACTGGGAAACAATCCATTTCAGCAGATCAATCTCTTGTTCTCATAGGTTCATAGGTTGGTTCATAGGTTGGTACTAGGCTATCAGCCCTAGGGCCTATACAAGACTAGCCATAACAATTCCCTGGCTATTTCTTCCCACACTATTTACTTCCCTGGACCCCTGTCTAGCAGGGCGACTGACATGATCCCCAGGGTGAATTTCCTTTCTCCCATGCAATTGTCAAGGTTCCTTTTGAAGAAGGCCAAAGAGGCACTCTGCTTGACATGTATGGGCAATCTATTCCAGAGTCTGGGGAGTCTCTGGGTCAAGAACCTATCCTCTTTTACAATTCCTTTAACAGGAATATTCTCCACCTTTCCAGTGGTATTATCTTATTCACTCTTCTGCTTTGTTTGAGCAACTTTCGCCCTCCATGTATGCAGCAAAACTCATTTCATTCAGAAAACCTACTCTAGCTAATAAAACAATGTTTTTCACTAGTCTTGCAGTAACATTCCCTTTTTAACAACATTTTTCTGGCTAATATGTCAAAGCTATCCTGTAAGTTCTTAAAGAAACACTTTTATTTGATTTGCAGTAGCAGTTCTATTTATACACTTCACATGCAATATGCTGAATTATTTTAACTATTTTCATTCATTTGGGCACTGTATTTGGACACCACATTAGGTTAATTTTTATATAGATAAAGAGAAGGATACACACACACACACACAGCCAATCACAAACCTTTTCTGAATGTCTAAAACTTACCAAATGGACCCCCGAAGAACCCTGCTCCTCAACAATGCCGTCACCTACTTCAGTGATACTTTCTTAACCCTACTCAGCCACCATGCCTACCTAAGAACCAAATGCATCATGGCCAAAGCTTCCCCCCTGGCTATCAAAAGAAACTAAACTTACCATGCTCCAAAGAGACAAAATATGGAAGCAATACCAAAAAAACCAAGCAACATAACTCCTTACTTGAATTCAAACAACTCCGTAATGCCATACTAAACCTATTAGCTAGAAACAGCAAAGCATACTACTCCAAACATCACTCCAAACACTCAACCAATCTTAAAAAATTCTGGGACACAATCTCCTCCCTTCTACATCCAGATAATAAAGATAACCTCTGTCCTAACCACAACATTACTGATCTTGAAACTGCCACCCAATTCAACTCCTTTTTTGTTGATTGCATAGCTAAATTATCCTCCTCTTTCTCTCACCCCCCTTCCCAATCCCACCTGCCCCCATCCCTCCAACATACCTCCTTCCTCCCCCTTCAACTTAAAACCCCTCCCCACAAGTACTATAAAAAATTCCTGCTCCTACTTAAACCGTGTCGCAACACACCTGATAATCTACCATCAGCCTTCCTCAAATAATCTGCTGACAGTATTGCCTTTCCCATTTCCATTTTAATAAACAGATCCATCCAAGAAGCATATGTCACTTCTATAAATTATCCCACTTCATAAGGGAGGAAGAAACACTGACACCACCAATTTCAGGTCTATCGCCATCCTTTCACCATTTTCTAAAATCCTGGAAAAATGTATTCATTCACAACTCATGTAACATGTAACACAAAACAACCTTCTCACCCTCTCAACATGGCTTCCACCCTAGCCACAGTACCATGACTGCCCATCTCTCCTTCCTCGAGACCATTAACCAAGCTCACAACTCTGACAAACTCATATCTGCACTGTTCCTAGACCTATCCAAAGCTTTTGACACCATCTCCCACTCCTTACTTCTATCCCATCTCTCCTTTCTCAACCACTCTACTTCAACCATAGCCTGGTTCTCTAGCTACCTTTCCAAATGACAACATGCCATGCAATGGAAATCCTTAATCTCTCCCTTCCTACACACCCTCACTGGAGTGCCTCTGTCCTAGTTCCTCTACTCTTCAATATTTTCATCAATAATTACCACAGTACCATCCCTGACTCCTCAATAATCCAGTACGCAGATGATTCAACAATCATGTGCTCAGCGTACTTCCCCTCCAAACTACTCCTAAAAACTCAGTCATCTTTCTCTAAAACAGAAACCTGGATGCAAAGCAATCACCAGGGTCTGAATGCTACCAAAGCTAAAGTGATGATCTTTTCTCCCTCTAGAAACTCCCCTATCAAAAAAAAAACTCTTTCACTATTCTCAGCCAGAATAACATCCCCATCAAAACTGTCTCAAATACTAAACTGCTCGGTGTCATCATTGACAAACATCTAAAGTATGACACCCATATCCAAACCACCTTCAAGAAAACCACCAAAAGCTAGTTCTCCTGTACAGGCACAATCACTATCTCACCCCCTCCACCAGAAAAACCTTAGCTTCCCTGCTACCTTCTCCCCTGTCTGTTGTACAGCACTCCTCTTCTAATCAATCTACAACTCGACCTACAAACCAAACTTGAATCCTGCTACAATAAAATAAGCAAATTTTATACAAATTCAAAAAACTCATCCCACCACTGCCACTCTCTACGTGCTCTGCAGTGGCTTGAACTACCCAACTACCTGAAATTCCTTAAACTTACCATGGCCCACAAGCTCATTTTCAAACCCTCCAGCTGCCCTGCTTTCACCACCGCCTTAACCCCCCTACATTCCAACCCACTTACTCAAATCAGAAAACCAAAACCTCCTACAAGTCTAAAAGCCCTCACATCCCCCTGGCCACCTCCTGCTATCCTGCACCTTATTCAAACTGTGGAACTTTCTCCCTCCCTCCCTTTGCAATACACCAAACTACACCAATTTCAAATCCCTCATGCTCTCACATCTATCTTCTAACTGGGCATGCCCATGCAACTCTCCAATATAATCCCCCCCTGCAGCCTTCCTCTTCTCCATCCACTGATACAACTACTTCTCATGCCTACACTTCCCTACTGCACTACATTACACCCTTACTGGACAGTCTACTAGTGCACCTTACCTAATCTTATTTAGATTTTATTATAGATTCTATTATATCCACTTGTATCTAAATTTGCATCATTTCTGTACTTAAGTTTTTTATACCACCAGTGTATTATGCAGTATTCTCAACCTTCTGAAAATGATTATATTGCCTATGTATCTGTGATTGTCATTGATCTTTCTTTGCAAGGGTTTATTAACTCCAGTGTAGTATGCTGTATTGTCAGCCCTCTGAAAATGTTTGCATTGCTTAATAAAGTAATGTCTTTAGGCGTTTCCTGGTTAGGGGGTCACCACAGTGGAACTCCGGTCCGCTAATGATTGGCAGTGTATTTTTACAGTGCCGAGGTGCCAGCCCGACACCCAACCTTCAAAGAAGGCACACCCATTCATGCACGCACCTACCTGCATGTCTTTAAATGTCACTCGACCATGGGGAGGACATGCAGACTCCACACAGAAGGCGCTCCAGCCGAGAATCGAATGGGAGAACCTCTTGCTGTGAGGTGACAGTGGTAACCACTGCCCCACTGTGGCCTACGTTTGCATTGCTTAATGTGTATGTGATTATTATTGAAGCTTTTCTCCACGGACCTCCACTGAAAATGGGCTCTTCTTGGCCCAATGGACTTCCCTGCTTATAAAACTGAAATAAATAAATAAATAAAATCTCTATATAGTAAAAAACTACACATAATGTGTAGCGCGTCGTGTAAATGCGTACTGCTGCAGTATCATAATGTAGTTAGATGGGGGTTTGAATCCTGCACTTGCCAACTGTGTGTGTGTGTGTGTGTGTGTGTGTGTGTGTGTGTGTGTGTGTGTGTGTCTCCCTGGGGAGGAGCAACCTTAAATCCCATTGAGCTACGTGCTCCAGAGACTTGAACCTCAGCACTGAAATAAATAGGATATGCTGGAGGGACAGATTCATAACCCAGAGGCTCCCTTCACTCTGGAATAAAATCCCAGTCCAGGTTAGGCAAAGTTCCTCATTGACTCTCTTCAAGAGGAATCTTGATGAGTGGATGGGAGATCATAGGCTTACCCCGGGTATCACTTCTGTGTCACTGTTAGACAGAGGCACAGTATACTAACCTCGAAAAAGGGCATAGCAAAATTAATTTAAAATGGGTGGCGAAAGCCAAACACAGTCTGGCTAGGCTTATAAATGCCCTAGGGCAGATAGCCTAGTATGAACCTATGAACCTATGAACATAATTGGTATAGTTTTTGAAAATAGACATTCTGACTCAAAATGTAGATTTGACTGCTTGTATACTTCCGAATTTATTTGACATTTATTTACTGTGAAAGTCCAACTAGGTATAAGCCCATTTTCAGTGGAGGCCCGGAGAGAAAAGCTCCACAGTACAATTTAAACAGAATTACAAATCAACATTGGTTACAAAGGCAAGACAATCACACAACAGTACAATTTGTGAATACAATAAAAGAAGAAAATAAGCAAATATAAAGCATGTAATAAAGTTGAACTTACATTATATAGAAGATAGAAGAGAGTTCCTAATATGTATGTTACATAATAATGCATGAAAAATATATTACAGAATAAGTGATAAGTGAGAAAAAATATATACACTTTCTGACAAGATACTTAGGTGGTAAATTTCAGTCATAATTCTTATGTTTTAGGTAAGTTGTCCAAGCTTTATCTCTTTTTTGCATGAGCGATCTGATACAGACAGAAAGCCAAGGTGTATAGATGGTTTTGACTCTTTTCCTTCTGGTGGGAGCTAAACAGTCTAAGGTGTTTAGGAATGCAGAATTAAATTGTTCAACTGCATAAATTAGAGGCAAGTATTTAAGAAAGGACCACTTGATGGAGTTTAATATATTTGTAAATGCCTGCTGCTCAAAGTTGGTTAGGTTTTGTACTGTCTTGTAGGTATGTTGTCTGCATTATTGAGAGATGAGTCTATTTGTGTAGATGGGGTGGTGATCATTAATAGAGGCTGGAAGTATTTTGGATATAGAGAAATTGCTAGGATGCGAGAGCAAATTCTAATCAATAATTGAGCCATTTTGATTTGCAGAACTGGTAAAGGTCAGGTGAGCAATTAGTTGAGAAAATTCTAATAGGTTAATGCTATTTGTGTGGAATTGCAAGTTAAGTTTCTGCCAGTCAACATTGACATCACCTAATATTACTGTTTTCAGACAGAGATTTTTGACACTTACTGTAATCCTGCATGTCACTTACATCTTAAAATGAGATAACAAATTCTACTGCTGCATTTAAGGCAGCACATAAAGTGTATAACGTATTGTTAGTCCAACAAGTTTACAGTGGATGGATTCTCACTAAAGAATCAGATAAAAATGTCATTTTGTCCTTTCTGATCATTTAACATGGGGTTACTTTGCACACACTATTTAAGTACACATTTTTAGCATTCAGCACTCCCTGCTTCCATTTAAAACATCAAGACTTGTTATGTTGACTCCCAAAAAGCTGACAAATAAAGACTGACTAAACAGAAGAGGGAGCATTGAATATTACCCCTCTCCTTTAAAATTGTTGTTTGGGAGCAATTCCAACTGCACCTTCGAATATGGGGCAACCCCAACACCCCAAATGCATATATACCAACTGCCAGATCACTACACTTAGGAGAAAAGGGAATATTCAGAGACATTGTAATCTTGGACTTAGTATATGCAAGTCCAAATTTTCAGACATTCAGACTCCACATTCTGGGATTAGGCATTGAATGTCCCAACATCTTAAATGGTTATACACACATACATAAACACGCACGCACACAGACACACACACACACACACACACACACACACTCACACACACACACACACACACACACACACAGACACAGACACAGACACAGACACACACACACACACACACACACACACACACACACACACAGACACACACACACACAGACACACACACACACACACACACACACACACACACACACACACACACACACACACACACACACACACACAGACACACACACACACACACACACACACACACACACACACACAATTTTGAATACATGGAAGGAAAACTGACCATTCAGACTGCCACTTACCTGAGCATCAAATTTGTTCTATGCATGGGAGAAAACTACTGCAAAATATGACTTCACATTAAAGGACAGACCATTTCAAGAACTCAAAATCTCATTGGCAGACAAGTTTTCTGTCAACATTAACTCTGTCATGCAATGAAAGAACACTTTTCAATAAATATCTGCATTGGTTAATAAAGAAATTAGCTATTGTCAAGAAAATGGAAGAAAAGAAGAGAATTCAGAAAGTGAATGAAGAAATAAGAACTGTAGCCATAGAAATAGTAAGAAAGATGACTCCATTATGTCTCTGCTATGAGTTTTCAAGTTATAACTCAGCAAAGAGATGACACACACAACAGAAATTATTGGGAGATTAACCTGACAGAAAAATAAAATGCAAGCATTTTTTTCCATAGGACAAGCTGTCCATTCCCCAAGCATACACAAAGGTAGCCCTTATACAGTGTTAACTTTGAATCATATGTATCATTTCCGTGTGTGTGTGTGTGTGTGTGTGTGTGTGTGTGTGTGTGTGTGTGTGTGTTATGTATGCACTAGCACTACTGCATTGTGTTTCCAAAGTTTCTGAATCTTGTCAATGGTTTTAACAAATTAGAAATGTCATTGATTTATTTTGCATAGATTCATTTGCATTATAAATAGAAGATTCAAAGAGAGTATATTTATTAGCAAATTTTATAGCTATTCTGCCAGAGAATTTCAGTGATTCATTGTTGCCATCTGGATCCTTGCTCTAACAGATGCTGCAAAAGATAGTCTGTATCAAATTCTGTACAAAGTAAGACACTTTAATTTCCTTCATTGCAACCTATATTTTCTCTGTCAGTGGCAGAGTGTCCTTTAGTGCATTGTAACTCTTAAAGACTATATTTGGCAATACAATGGTACTTCAAGAAATCATTTATAAACTCCTGTCCTGTGATAACAGAACATCAGTTAGCATGTATTGTCATGGTAATGAATGACTATTTGGGCACCCCACTCTGGTTATTTACAGTGCCTGATGGACAAGCTGGCTTTAAAAACCCTTCACTGTTCTCTTTGTGTGTGTCAGTGGAATTACCTTCATGTCTGCGCCATCCTTTGCTGAACTCCTTTAAAAGATGTCGTGTCTAATTCCTTTGTAGGAAGATTACGCCATGTCTCATCTTTTCTGTAAAAATAATTCCTCATGTTCCCTCTGAAGTAAACATTGTTTCTTAACTGTTCAGATTGTTTTTTTGATTTCGTTTTCTGAACTATGTTTCCATATGTGCTGATTTACTTAAAGTATTAAAGTGATGACTTATAACTACATTTGCTTAGTACCTCTTCCAGACCTTCCATTCTTGTAAAACTGATATAGTGAACGTTATTTACTCAAGTCTCTATTTCCTTTGCCCCTCACACTTTCCTTCAGTGTGGCCTTCCTACCAGTTAATCACTCATTTCCACCTCCCACTGCTTTTCCCTCAACTGCACTCCTCTTTTTTCTGTATCTCCTTTATTCTTACAACATTTTATATTTTTACTGCGCTTCATTACTGTCTACCACTTCAATGCTGAGGAGCACAGCTCTGACATGTAGTCTTCATTAAAAATCACACATAACGGGATAGATTTCCCTGCTTAGACTGTTTTCAAGTCAGAAGTTTCACAATTTTTTTTTCCTTGGGTGTTTCTGCATTTCGTGTTCACCTCTTGTTCCGTTGCTGATCATATTTTGTTTAAATTAAAAAAAAGAAAAAAAAATATAGATCCTGATTTTCAAAATAAGCGACAGATAGTGCTTTTCTCTACTGCATCTTAAACAATATCCTTATCCATCTCACTGAGGAACCTTGAGACATCTGTAGTCTGGTTGATTTAACACAGAAATTCATTCAACACCCTAGTGTTACCAGTCCATAATTTAAAAATGTCATCCAGATATTTCAAATACTGTGAAATGAAATTCCAAAACTTAGATTCAAATACAAAGTTGCATTCCTACCAACAAAGTATAATGTTAACAAAAGCTGATGCTGACACAGCCCCCATTGCATTGAAAATGTTACAGTACTTTCTTGACTGGTAACTGTAGTGGTTTTAGGGAATTCAGCTCTAATACCTGACCATTTTTCATCTTCAGCCTCTGCCTCGACACCTTAATGACTACCACCACTCTTGATGATGGATTGGATTATGCCTGGCAGTTTATGACTCCCCCGAGTGTAGCAGACATATCTTTCCATTAACTGGGGGATCTTCTGGGCAAAAGGTGTGGGTCTAAGAAATCCATTTCTTGTCCACTACCATCATTGACTGGATGTAGTAACTCCTCTTGACCTGCTATATTAACTCTGAATTCATGTTCCACTTTCTTCAGCCCCTGAGGTAATGGGTGTGCCTGGCTATTTTTATAGGTTTCAAACCAAACAAACTGACCAGCACTAAGGTGTCACTTGGAGGTTTTTATGTTTGCTATTTTTATATGTTTCCTCATCAGTTACTTCTCTTTATGTTTTCTCATAATTTCACAATGCTGTTCACATACTGCAATACCTGGTTGAACATAACTTCATGCATTGCAAGCAAAAGATCTTCGGTAATCTCTGATTTAAGAACCCTAATCTAATTCTCCAGTTTTTCCATATGCCGTTCATTGTCCACACTAACAGACCATCATCTCAAGACCTGTCCTATTTAATAAATCCAATAGATCTGAATGCAGTCTTGATTGTTCTTCTAGGCTATTTATAAACGTATATATTCATAAACCTTTAGGCACAAGGTTAGCCTTATAGAGCATTTCAAAAATGTGCAGTTTTTTTTTCTTTGACACCCAAATTTTTCAAATGGAGACTGAGTGAATCCATGTGACTGAAAAATGAATTACTTCTTAAACTAAACATTAAAGTATCTTGGATCTTCATCATGCACCACAATAAAAGGAATGCACTCATTACCTGTTACAAGTTGTTAACCCTGTTTGAGTCCACATGGGTTTCAGTCGACAGTATACTAGCTTGGCTTTTTTCACTGGAATATTCCCCCAATCAGTGGGCACAGACTAAGATAAATCAACATCCACCTTCCCTTCATCATTAGGTATATTTCAATCACCAAGTATTTATTCAAGAATATGATCCATTTTATTGGAGCTGCCCCACAAGAGCAAAAAGTTCAGATGGTGAGTTTTCTACTGCAGGAATGGCATTATCTACTCTTGTTTCTTCATATAGATCCTGCGACATCACCACTCCTTGAAACAAACAACAAACAAAACTAATAACCAAATAATTGTCCAAACAGGCAAACAAAAAGGTTAAAAGCATAAAAAGCCAAGGGAGGTAAAGCCAGAAGAACACTGGTTTAATGAAAACTTTTGTTCCAAACATAAAACAGAAACTTCATCAGATTGAACATTCACTCACCATTTCCTCTTTTATAAACTTGTTAACTGACACCAAAGTGGCCCTAAAGTTAATTACATGAATGCACAAATCCTTCTTTCAAATCACACAAACCCTAAATAAATTATAGCAGTTAATTCAGTTAAATTATGTGCACATCAAAAGCACATGTTTTGACATAAAAAGTATTAAACAGTAGTTAAAAATTATAATGTATCCTTTTTTAGTGTTAACTAAATATTGAAATATTATCATTTATCCCTGGGGGTCAGAGGCATTCAGTTCAATCTGCCAATGAAGCCCCCTTGCTTCACGCCTAACATTACAATCTCCCTATCTTACATCTGGGACTACCCTTTCCAAAACAAACAAAAAATAAAAATAAAAACTTTTTATATTGCACACAATCCTTAGAGTGCTTGCAAAAGGTGTTGTCAAATTACCTTTTTTACAGCATATAGATGTTTAAATTTATTTAAATTTGTTTACTGGGTGGGCTGGTCCACCAACGCAGCAATGATATAAAATGGCATGCAACTATAAAGATTCAGTACATAAAGTGATACTTCAGTGCTTCGTGCCTTAGTAAGAATGTATTGATTGAGCATTTTATGTCAAGTTACAACATTCAGAGCATACTTTAACAATATAGTAAAGAGTATAAACAGGAATTCAGTAGCTGTAGTGCAACGGATGATACTGCTTTCAGTATTGCAGTTTGGAGTGCACTGATTTGAGCATTTTGAGAATTTGCAACATTTGCATTGTATTGTTTACAAGAAATGGCATACCATAAAGCATACACTTCCTTTTAATTTGTTATATTTATTAAAGTAATGCCTAGATTTATAGTTAGAAATGTTAATAAATATACAGACCTAAAAAGCAAGAAAATCCAAACAATTAGCAAGGATAAGATTGTTAAATATCTCTAAGTTTTTGGTTCTAATCAATTGTTCATCTAAGCTCCCTCGAGTCTTTTGATTACCCTGCAATCAATGAAATCAATAAAATGTACATTTTTATCTTGTTCCATTATTTCACAGATGCACAGAATTACATGCCTCAAATAACATGTCCCTGCAACACATATGTCCTGTACCATGTATGTCTTATTACATAAACTCGAGAGGTAAATTTATGAGTTGATAACCCCAATTCCAATGGTTTAACCATCAAGTTGTATTAATATTGTGAAGCGTACAGTGACTTTACATGCTGTGCCTTTCTTGTTACTGCTCTTATAACATAACTTCACTCAGATATACTAACAAAACTAAAGTTTCCATCCTACTCAGTTATTATAATCTTCATTCTATGTGATACACACCTAATTGTAAGTGTCGATTTCATATACATCTTGTTGCATCTCTGTGAAATATGTTCCTCCGATAAAAATATTTATATGGGCTATTAGGTTATACTGGCAAATTATCTTTGGGTTGCTAAAATGAAGGGAATAAAAAGTTAAGACTACACAGTGAAATATAAGAGAAGTAAAATACAATCAGTTGAGAAGGTCATCCCCAACAAGTTGTCTTACCCTAAATATGGCATTTAAATTGGAATACAGATATGTTCCATATGAGCAGAATGTGCTTTATTTGAGAATCACAAAAAGGACACTTTTCCTTATTTTAGTAAAAACAGAGGTGCTGCTGTCAAAACAATTGAGCACTGTGTTTGTGAAATGAAATTACTGAAGACAAGATTAAGATATAAAGTCAAACTTTTATGCAGAAAGCCAGATGTTTACATTTTCCTGTCAGAGGTGATCTCAAAAGTGATTATAGTAATAGGAGTGGGCACAGTATCATATCAGGAAGGGTTGTAAGGGATTGCCTCCCATATGTAAAATAATAATTTAAAAAAATATCAGCTCATTATCCTCAGACACCTGATTTCTACTTTATGCGTTCAAAGTGCAGCATTTGCATTTTTGGAGAGACTCACAATGTGAAAGGAAACTCAAATTCTCTATTATTTTCTTTCAGGAATGTTTCTGCCTAAAGTATATGAGGTGTGAGAAAGTATAAACTAGTTCTCTGCTGTCTGAGGGAAGCATGTAAAAGTTTACACATTTTCACACTACTTTGATAACGTGACCATAACAGCATGACAAGTCTGCCCAACTAACTGGATACAACCTATATTTCTCATTAACTTGAAACAGAATATTATGTATATATAGATGTATACATATTTTTCAGAAAACTAGAAAAGAAAAATAAAGGCTAGCTGAACCATAATACTTTAGCTCTGGCCATAAACTTGCACAGCTAAAATTTAAAGACAATATGGTCTGAGACGTTCTTGTCTTTTGTTCGGTGTTTGGAATTATCTCAAGTCAAAGTCAAAGTCAAAGTAAACTTTATTGTTATTCAGAAATCACACAAGTGCAAAAACTGAACAAAATTCTGTGTCTCCAGACTCAATGTGCAGACAACATATAGACTATTTTCACAGATATTTACACATGTAACGCCTCGCTATTACATTACAGACATGCAGGTAGACAGACTAATATTGCACATAATTAGAACACATTTTAACACTTTTCGAACTGAACACATACATGCATGAGACTTTAGTATTGCACAGGTGCTTGGTTAAGACATTGCATTGATCCTTGCACAGAAAGAGACATTTGAGTATTACACTGTGAACATTAGAGTATTGCACTATGGTTAATTTATGAATTTGCATGTATTGCACTGAAAGGAAAGATATTTTACTGCATTGCTACTGCCTTATATGGCCTATAAGTTACAGTCATGGTGAATATTGCACTAAGTATTAGGTAAGAGTGGTAACCAGGTTCTTGCACAATTTGAGACAGTTTCTACTGACCCAGTTGAGCATAATGGGTGTAGTGGTTATTAGAGTTCAGCAGCCTGATGACATTAGGGAAGAAGCTGTTCCTGAATCTCGTAGTTCTGCAACGTATGCTTCGGAAGCACTTTATAGATGATAGATGCAGGAACGGTCTGTAAGCAGGGTGAGTGCAGTCTCTAATTATTCTTCTGGCCCTGCAGAGACATCCGGATATGTACAAGTCATGGATAGGTGGTAAGGTGGTATTAATGATCATCTCAGCTGTCTTCACCACTCTCTAGAGGGATTTGCGCTCAGAGGTAGAGCAGCTTCCATATCATACTACGAGGCTGTTCGTCAGGATGCTTTCTATCGTACCTCTGTAGAAGGTAGTGAGAACTGTTGATGGGAAATTCACTCTCCTCAGCCTTCTTAAAAAGTACAATCTCTGGTGTGCTTTCTTGACTATGGCAATTGCATTTGTGTTCCAAGACAAGTCCCCATCAATGTGCACTCCCAGAAATTTTGTGCTTCTCACTCTTTCAACTGTTTCCCCATTGATGGTGAGGGGAGAATGTTCATTGTGATTTTTTTTCCTGTAGTCCACAATTATCTCTTTGGCTTGTTCACATTTAGTGTTAAGTTGTTATTTCCACACCATATATCGGTGTATATGTATGTGTGTGTGTGTGTGTGTGTATATATATATATATATATATATATATATATATATATATATATATATACATACACCACCACATATTGGTTGTGATTCTGAGTCACGGCAGGAGGTTATGTGATGATATCAACAAATGTTATTTCTTTAGGAAATATTCAGAAAAAAAAGAAAGAAACAAAGCTGAAAGGTAAAAATGTGTACTTAAATAGCATGCACAAAGTAACCCCATGCTAAATGATCAGAAAGGATTTAATGAGATTTTTTTCTCATTCTTAGGTGGTTCACAGGTTCATAGATGTTTACTGGGCTAATGACCACAAGGGCCTTTTTAAGCCTAGCCATGCATCCCAAATCTCTGACAAGTTCTGATACCCTTGGGAAGTGTAAGCATGGGCCTGGGAGATGAAACATTTAAAAGGTAGGGACTGGGAGATGAACCATTTACAATATGTATCTTCTGTGAGAATCCACCCACTGTAAACTTGTTGGACTATTCATAATATATTATACACTTTATATGCTGCACTAAATGCAACAGTAGAATTTTTGTATCTCATTTTAATATTTAAGTGACATGTAGTGGAAATATTAGGAAGTATACAAGCAGTTAATTCCACATTTTGAATAAGAAATGTCTATTTTCATAACCTATACCAATTATGTGCAGTTTATACATGATACAGATATAAACTGTGAATGGCTGTGTGTGTGTGTGTGTGTGTGTGTGTGTGTGTGTGTGTGTGTGTGTGTGGATGTGGATGTTTGTGTGTCCATGTGTGTGTATTTCTGTCTGCCTATGTGCATGCCAGTGCATCTTGTATGTTTGTATGTGTGAGTATCTACTTGAAATGTGTGGAGAATGTCTGAAAAAACTGCAAAACTTTTGTACAAGCTCAAAATGAAAATAGTTGTGTGTTTGGAGAGAGTGGTGAGTAAAACTTTAAACTACATGGAGTGTAAAATGACTCCCTGTAAACTATTTTACTGTGGTGCTGTTTAAAAGTAAAGTTTGTAGTCCACTTGATTCCAGACTTCAAACTTTTGCATTTAGACTTTCCTGATTCAGAAAAAAACTCTAGCTATATCTGTTAATCAGGAATAAAACAGTAGTCTGTCCCTATCGCAACATTTGCATTAAAACTTATTAAAAACGAGGAGCATACGTACAGTGTGTTGAAATGAGAGAATCAGCTTGTTGTATTTTTGTGCACTTCAACCAGTTAACCAGAATGCACAGTTTACGTTTTTCTCCATTTGTGAACATGGTCAATAGTAAGGGAGCACAAACATGGTATACTGGGTTATGTTAAAATAATATTAACTCCGAATGTTAAGTAACCTGTCCACCGCAAACAGCAGTCCAGAACTCTCAACTGTCCCTGATTTTCAGGGAACTTCCTAATTTTAACGGATATTTTAGCTTTGGCCCTCTCAATCCCCCCAAAACTGGAGATATTTGGAGAAAAGGTGGTGAATTAAACTTAATAAATAATGATAATAGTTAAGAGTTATAGTCTTATTTTATTTAAAAAATATATAGTTTCTTAGTCTTTCAAAATCTCGAGGTAATAATGGTACCAAAAGTCTAAAGTTCACAGTGTTATGTTGAAATTGTCCTTGATCACCCCGGGATTATTTCTAGATTTGTCCCTGATTTATTGAGAACTATAAACAGCTCGTCGTGAAAACCCTAAAGGCAACAGAAAGAGATTAAAAGTCTCAGTGAAGTTTATTTTTGTGCCCCTCGCCCTTAAATTGCTGAACACTTTTCTTTCCTGATTTACGTTTTAGAGAAATCCTTTTAAGCTTTTAAGGTTATGCGTGTCTAATTTTGACCCCTTATGATCCGGGCATAACAAGTAAACACATTCTCTTCAAATTACACGCACTGCCGTTTCACTTGTGAAAGGAAGGGCTATTCTACTTGCCTTAGTAATGTGCATTTACTACAGAACTTCAGTTGCTGCTTCCATAGTTAAAAACTGTGAACCCCGCTGACTGTGTTGAATCCTAAACTTTACTGAAGGGGTGAATAGAATGAGGAAAGCAGAGTGGGAGACGCAACTTTTACGAAACAAGCGCCCGATTTAGGTGTTGGCCTTCACAAGACTATGCCCGGGAAGTACTATTCGTGTGTGTGTGTGTGTGTGTGTGTGTGTGTGTGTGTACATCTGTGTATGCATGCAAACATGTACATATACATGTATGTAAGTGCTCGTATCTGCTTGAGCGCTTGCGGTTGTGTGTGTGCACATGTATTTATACACACACATATGTGCGCGTGCAAGTGTCTATGCGTGTCAGTGCGTATGCACATCTATTTATGCATGCATGCACACACATATACATATGTGTGCGTGTGTGTGTGTGCGTGAGTGTGTGCGTGCATGTGTGTGTGTGTGTGTCCGCGCGCGGGGTTGTATAGCTGGCTGCTAACCAGGGAAGTGCTGTGATCGCAAGGCACCCTGTTGTGATATGATGGATAGGTAAACCATCAAGAGAGTGATGGACTGACGTCGCTTTCACTTACAATTTCTTCTGACAATAATTTAACACAAACGTTAAGTTCTGTTTGTTAATTGTCAACCTGATACCCGATAATCTAAGCGGGCTAAAGCATTTGCTAAAAACCGTAAATTATCACGTTAGCAAAATAATTGCGTTATCTGTTGCATTGCTTTAATTTCTACATTTCAATGACATAATAGGACAAGTATGCATATCAACCTGCCTTCGCCAAATTCCAGACTAGACGTTATTGTTGCTGTTTTTTTTTTTTTTTTTTTTTTTTTTTTTTTTTTGTGGTTGTATGAAAAGTGCAGCCCATTTTCAGACATAAGCTTGTGTGCATCATACCTTTCAACCGTCCAGATTTTCGCAGAATATCTAAATAATATTTTGGTCTGTTCCTCATAAAATTTGTGGTTTTCTGGCAAATTTTTCATAAAATGTAGGTTGAAACCTACCTTGTTACTCTAGCAACTGTCTAAGTTTATAAGAGCAATATTTAAAAATACGTCCCTATTTGTGAGCCTTTGCTCCCCATTTTGTCGAACTTTGTCCAGATTTTTATAATAAGAAGTTGAGAGGAATGCTGCATGATAAATAAAGTCAGCACAATAACAATAAATAGTGTATTGAATGATGCCAGAGCTGCACAACATAGGTTGACTTTTCCCCTGTCAATAAAGCTAACCATTTTTGCATTGGTTTCTATGTAAGAACTTGAAATATTAATTACATTATTATTCTTTGTCAACACTGTCATTCTGCTAAAGTTGCGCAGCACTTGACTTTTTTAGTTAGTACTGAATTATCTTAGTGCAGACATCTGTATTTCCAGGTGATAGGCCAATGATGTTTCAAGTCCTACAGGACAAAGAAGCCCCCCCCCCCCCCCAACACACACACACACACACGCACACACACACATATTTCAGACTCTCTCTGTTTCGCTGGGCTTTGAAGGGAATCTCTGGCATTCCTAGCAGATTTTTGTGGCGATCCCATCCACTTACGTTGGCAGGGTACTGCTATAGATTAATGTAAGTACTCCAAGACGCATGCGGAGAGCTGAGGATAGCCCACTGAGTTGAATCAAGGGCTTTACAACAGGTAAAAAGGAGTCGTCTGCCGACTTTCACAAGTGACTACCAGGTATAGGGAGTACTCAGATTGCAAGAAAAACCGCAGGTACTGCTTGTGCCCATGGAAGTGGTGGTGATAAACAAGGTGCAGGAAAGATGATTGCAGCCTTCATCTTTGACATTCAGTTGACTACCCGAGTAGTCTAACCATAATACCTAAATGTACACCTGTCACACAATTGACCTTTTTCTGACCATAATACTAAGCTATGCACCTGCTACATAGTTGGTATTAACAGGGACGTCTCACTGAATTTGAAATCTAACACACCATTCGTGACACATACTGCTGTTGTTACCTAAAGTGCAACCTATACGGAGCTGACGATTAAACTATGGTTCCTATAGCTATTATCTAATTATTTCTAAGCTATAGAATTTGCAGTTTGCTCATCAGCAGGACGTCCCTTGCTGCCGATGGTTCGGAAGATGTAGACGGATCCCAGTTCAGGTAGAACTCCATACCATTGCTTTGCAGCAGCCATTAGATAGATGGCATCAGAAGGAGGAGGGGGACCCGAGACTCCTGCAGCCTGACTCCCAACAGCAAGCTTTTCCATGTGAAAACGCTGATCCGTGTACCAAGGACTGGGGTCCGAGTTTAGGGAAAAGGGTTATTGTAACTTGAGAACTGGGAAGCGTACGACTGTAAAATGTGCCATGAGCAGCAACACTTCTGTCTGGACGCAGTTTGCAATGTAGAACTTGGGCAAGTGCAACACAAACCTGCTCAAAAAACATCACCGGAGTCCTAAACGAGGAGACCTAGTATCAACTTCTGCTTCTAGGATTTTAGAATGAAGAGAAATTCCTGGTTATCTTTTTGGAGTATGTTTTTGGAATATTTGGGAGGAGGACTTACTTTATGCATCTTTTGGATCCAGTACTCTTATGGAATGCATGTAATAAGAATTGGTAAGGCAAGCATTTCAGTTTCTTTTAACTATTCGTTTGGAGACAGGTTCTTGTATTTTCTCTTCCTCTGCTGCTGTTTGAGGGCGCACTGCTTAACTAGCCAAAATGTTTTGAGAAGGTTCGCGTTTTAGCTCGATGTAATTAATCCATGACCCTTCACAGACAATTAAAAAGTAGCGCGTTACAGAATATATGCGCTTCTTAGAGCCACACAAAAAGTAGACTGAGGCGCAAATACTGTGTGAATGCAAAGTGAATTCTGAAGAGGAATGCTGACAAGTGTTTCAAATAGGTTTAAAAAGTCAACCAACTACAAGTAATCGGACATTTATAATATTACTCAGTGCAGTCCCTTGCAGATTTATGTGAAAGTCTAGACTTGCATGGATCTAACAGTGTCACTGGCAAGAAAAAAATATGTCTGTGACCCCTTTGCCTGTTAAGCTGTATTTAAAAAAAATAGGCTGTGCGATTTCAACAGTAAAGTGCTAACTGGAATTGTTGTTTGTATGAGTACAACCAGGTATATACACATTGAGAGAAAAGGTATACAAACTAGCATTATGTGGGAAGCATTTTGTCAAGCTCAGGGGCGCCAGGTACCCCGCCTACAAACAAAAACTGAAAAGGGTAAAAGTGTGAAAAATAAAGAAAAGTATCTGCCACCACATAGATATATATGTTTGCTGTATCATTAGACTTTTATTATGCTGCATCTAATATAATTTCAGTATGTATTCTGTAACTTTTAATAAACTGTTTAGAATTTAGTCAAAGTGAAAGACAGCTATGTTGGGATATAGCAGTAGAACAGAGGTCGGTGTACAGATGGAAAAAATGGTTACTGTTCTGGCAGATGGCAATGGCGGAGGTCAGAACCAACCTTGAGACTTTTCTGGTTTTCTGGGAATGCAATACTTGGACATGTACTTGAGAACTGTAAATATTTATTTTCTTTATATTCTGCATAAGTCTCCATTCTTCCTCATTGATGTATTATGTTGAGATAGTAATAAATACTATACCTGATTAAGGAAACTTATCAACATAACAAGTTCCAATAATGGACCACTTGACACCTCATAGGATGACTGAACCTAACCTCCGAGTGCAGACTACTTTTCTGTCATAAATGGGTTCAGTTCCTTCTAGAGGCTGACTGACCAACTTTGACACCAACCCTGCAAACATAGAATCGGAAGATCAGTAAACATTTTTATTTAGTCGAAGTTGCCACATCACGAGCTCAGGAGGCCTAGATAATACACTATAGCAATATATACTGCACTGCACAGTTTGCGAAAAAGGGCAGTCTGTTGTACTGATGCTGTTGTAATAGTAAGTCGGGTGTTTTGCGACCGTTGCGGTCTGGTGCTTCCGTATTTGGCTTATATGGTCAAGGCGTCCTACTTTGAATGGTAAAACATATCATATTGTCAACAGACATTCTGTGTGTACGAATTTGTAACTACATGTGACAGACAATAACCACGTTATTGACTCCGGAGCTGAGGGGAACGTGGAAAAGGTGTAAGACTTATGGTGCGGTGTTGAATGAGGTGCTACAGCTGGTGCCTGCTGTATGCTTGACAGGTTTGCACTCCCCAGACAATAACAAGCTCTGCAGCAACCTGGAGTCCCGAACTAACGGAGAATGGCTGGTCACGTGTCGCAACCGTTCAGCCAATGCCTCGCGGAAGAGGCGTGGCTTTCCTTTTTTTATTTGCTATACCATTCCCCTTACTCCCCAAAACAGTTATTCATAGTGTTTTAATGTCGCAGACATTTGCGGTGCTCCACTATGGAACTTTACCCTGATACAATTGTGAAAACATAGTTAGCTTTTTTTTCCTGAAATATATTCACTCAGAATGCTGAGCAGCAAGTAGTTACCAGACGATTGAGTATGCTCCTCGTTAAGTGGTGTACCTTGGAGTATTTTGAGATAGTTAGCTTTACTTAAACTTTAAATAATACTTCCACTGTTCTTTGTGGATTGCACATCGTGAATATTTATTTCCCGGCTATTTATTTGCAGCCGTTTACTGGGGCAGTATGAAAATCCGATCCGGTGGTGAAGGCTATTGTGAAAACATGGAAATTGGATTAAGTTTATTTGGATGCAGGATGTATTTTAAGTCTGTGTTGTGGTTTTTGAGATAAATTGTACCCAATTATAGGAGATAACAGCCGTTAGGAAACCATGCAAACAGAGCCCGGCAGAACATGTTGTCTGTAGTGTACTTTACAAAGGTGTAATATAGTGCCACTCCTATTTCCATAAAGTGTTCTTTTGGGGGAGGCTACTATAACACGCGCACACAGACAAACCATAGCTCTCAACCTTCCATCTCCAAAATGAGGAACACTAGCCCTCATAATGTGGAACAAATGGGCAAAATGTGGAACACATACTAATGGCTTACTAACAACTTCAACTAGGAAGGCCATAGGATGGTTAAAATATGCTGGTTTTGCTTATAAAGAAGATCTTTTAATGAATTAATGTGATTCCTTTCTATTTACCATGGATTTCACTTTAAAAAATTCCTAACACTGAATGTGTGACAGAGTCTTTCAATGTGGAACATTGAGGAACTTTGAGGAACATGAACCTCGTAATGAGGTACACTTGAGAGGTATGAGACAAACATACAAGGACACAGACACACAGATGCACAGTGATAGAGCGAAAGCACACAAGCGCGCGCACACACACACACACACACACACACACACACACACACACACGCCGGTTATGAAGCTTCTAAGATAGCTTGTTTTAGGAAGCCCCAAAAATAAATAATTTCCGACGTTTAGTTGGTTAGTTACTTAGAAATATAAGTCTCAAAAATAAATGTGGGAATAAAACAGTTTGACGAATACATGCAAAATAGCTATTATTGTCTGGGCTGTGATCTGTATCCAGACAGTAGTAAGGCACGCTTTCCTTAATTCTTTTAGGTTTATTAATGCATACAGGGGCATAGTTGCATAAGCATTCTTTGTAAAGATTTAAGATGCATGCTGTGAAGCAGTCCAAAGAACTGAACTAAACTAGTGAGTAGAGCTGGCACAGTACCAACGAAGCTGCTATGCAACGACTTTTAGCAAAAGAAGACAAGACAGACTGCGGTGGAGCTCGATTTAGCTGTCAGGAGGTCACAGTGGAAAAGGGCTGGCAAAGCAGTTGCCTTTGCATGTGCACAACGAACTGAGCATCAGATGCATTTGATGGCCAGCAGGTCATGGTCTGATACATTTCCTCTTACAAATGACTGCAAGCTACATTTCCAGGCTGAAAAGATGTGTCTTTTTATTTTATACTAGTTTTCCTTTGTTTAATTTTATTGAGAATGAAACATTCACCTTCTGGAATATACAGGCACCAAATAAAACATACATATTTTATTTGTCTTTACTCTAGCTACGTAGCTTTTGAATCTTGATCGAAGATTTGGGGCCAGGGCTAACACTAACATTGGGACACAACCTAACCTATTCAAACAAGAGCTGTTTCTTCTATGCAAGCTCCACTAATAAAAAAAATAGGATAAAAATGGTTATGTTTGTGCTGGTAAAAAAAAAAGTGCTCATCTTTACTATAAGTAGCGCTGGGTCGGATACAATAATAAGTAACACTATAATAATAATAATACTAAGTAGCAGGGTAAAGTAATAGGGTATTGTGGGGTTACCCTTGCATAAAATGCTTAATTCGTATGCATTGCATGTCCATTCACTGTTTTCTGGCTGCAGGTTTGTTTATGCGGGAACCAATATGTTCGGTGTTTATAATAGTTGCAATCCTAAACACTACTTTTATCTGTCAACACATTATGCAGAATGCTTTATAAATCTGTCTTATTGAAAACAGAAACTATTGAAATTGCATGTTTGCTTTGATTCATGTTTTTTTTTTTTAAACACCAATTCCTTTTGGAGCAAATGACCATGAACTCCAAATCAGTGCAAGAGATTGCATACATAAACCAGGACATTATGTTTTCACTCTATGCATTAATAAGTGAACATACTTGGAAAACTCACATTTTAAGTTTAATTAACTGGTGTTCTGATTTAATGTATTTCTTTCTCCGAACGAAAATGGGCACTGTGTGGTCCTTTATTTTCGTATAGCATTATAACATTTCTCTGTAAGGAGAAAATAAATCATTGTGAAATAAAGTGTGTGTGTGCGTGTGTGTGTGTGTGTGTGTGTGTGTGTGTGTGTGTGTGTATCTGTGTGTGTGTGTGTGCGTGCGCGCGCTTTTTGTGGTGGCAATGTTGGCATTAATCTACTGAAATTAAAAGCAAAACGGTTGTTTTTCAAGCACATTAAAATCCACTGATAACAATGTAAACACACAAAAGACGACTTTGAAAAGTATCCTAGCTGTACAGAAAATATATATAAAATATGTTGACAATGTACGGGAAATAATGCTTGGTGACATTAAATGTGGTCAGATCCAATGCAGCCAGAACAGGGGTCAGTAAAGAGTCCTTCCTATGCGACCGAAGAGTAACTTGACAACCATGCCCTGAACGAGACTGACTGCAGGTTAGATGAAGGTCTGGCCAGTTAGTAGGTGAATGTAAATGAAGACCAGGAAGATAAGACGTCAGAGAAATAAACTGAAGACACGTTTATTTTTCAATAATCTTATTTTATTTTACTATAAAAAGAGACAGGATCTCACGACACTAGCTCAAAATTAGTTTGTCAAATAATACTTTTATACTATGCAATTTTGTTTTGGAACACTTTTGTTTCGTAAAACTGAATCATTCTCTTCCATTTTGTCTGGTTACATTGCTTCACGTATAGAGGTGTACTCACTAGTTAGCAAATTGCTGTAATACTAGATTTTTTTGTTGAAAAGTACTGAACAGTGTATAAGGTACAAAATCATCAAGACAGACTGCAGACTCACGTTTTTTTACTCCCAAGAAAGGTACTATGAAAATAAAAAAATGTATTTATGCTACCTGAGAAAAGCCGTAACACATGCCCACTGTTTCTAATTGACTTAAATATTCCCCGTAAGTAAGCAAGCTCGGTGGGCATCTTATTTTAAATAAGTAGAACTATATATATATATATATATATATATATATATATATATATATATATATATATATATATATATAGACACACACATTTTACTGGCATATGTGATTGAACTTTTATCATACTTTTCCAATATTTGAGACTGATTGTTCAAACCTACCAAACAGAAGCATGAGACATTCAACTGATTTGCAATTCCCAATAACTAAAAATGTGCTTGATATTCTGCTAGTACATTTTGATTTACAATATATTTTAAAAGAGGAATTTTGAATGGATTCCCTGTAACCCTGTTCAGGATGAAGTGGGCAGTAGAAAACAATGAGTGAGCAAATGACTGAATAAATGCAATCAATGCATGCAATACATGGATGTATGTCTGTAGGGATGCAATATGTTTCCCAGTCTAAGTGGCATATTTTGCACACTTGTTTGAAATACCTTAACATTTATAGTTTGAAGCTTCAAACTGCAAAATATTTCTTTGGCTGCATTAAATTTCCATCTTTTCCCTGTTTCATTATATTATCCAAACCTTTATAGTTGTATTAATAAGCAGGAACTTAGACCATCAGCTTCTTCTTCTCTGTGATGTTTATCTTAGTGTCTGTCTATCTATCTATCTATCTATCTATCTATCTATCTATCTGTCAGCATTTGTTTATTGGATTGTTCCATGGCTCACATTATTCATCAAGGTACATATTCTATAAACTTTTTTATCCACTGTCTATTGCTATTATTCTATCTCCATCATCAAATTTTAAGGGTGTGATTGGTATCTTCACCCATTTCTAGAAATGTCTTTCTTTCAAGAGCAGATATGTTTATCTCCTCAGCTGCTGCATATTTGTATACTATTTTTACCCAGAATATCAGTTTTGGTAGCTATTTTTCATTTTCTTGTTTTAGTAAAGATTTGCTCATTTTTTTGCTGCTTAATAAGCAAATGCTTTGATGTTAAGGTATATTTTAACACCAATTTTAGCAGCTCTGCTCACAGTTCCATGAATATGGAAGTAATAGTTGCCATAGTCTTTACTAGTAACTAGATCCAGAGCAAAACAAATTACATGCAGCTTTTGGACATGATGCAGCTAATATTGATTTGCAGCTCAGTTTGTCAAGCTAAAGGTAAATAGCGGATTTTGGATAATACACATGAAGCCTACTTCACTTTCACTGCAGTCATATTTTCTACTCATTTAGTGATTTTTTTTTTTAAATTTTCAATATAAATGCTAGTTGGATTAAGATGCACATGCTTTCTAAGCAGTTGCATCTTGTACATTAATATCTGAAACAGAGTTTAATTCACTTTCATATTTCCGTAACATTGCTATTTATGCCAGAATGTCTGGAAATCAGAAGACAATAGGTCTTTGTATTAAGCAGGAAAGAACCTGAGCAGCAGCTTAATTGCATTCACTGGATGGCATCAATACATGCCAAGTATTGCATGTTTAAACAATAAACATATAGTATGCTGCTATTATAAAAAAGCAATATGCATTGTAATAGATCTGGGAAATATGGCATATACTTACATCTCTGCAATTCTGTTGCATCTCTGCAATTTGCTGTATCACTTAATTTCTGAGGTATTATCTGGAGAAAAAAAACAGAATTTGTCTTTAATGCTATGTCTTTATTGATATATGACTATAGTACAGGAACTTATCCTTGCTGTTGTACTTGTTAAGCCACTGATTTTTTTTGTTGTTGTTTTTTTTTTCCCACTGCTAGATGAATCTATGATATGCATCTTAATATTAAATTATCTAACTCTTTTGCAAAATTTAGATTATGACCCGAGATCATGGAAGATAATATAGCCTCAAGCCTATACTGACTCAATGAAAAATAAAAGAGCTCACTAGTTAAAGTATGACATTCATTGTAATTAGCTTTTTATGTGCTATAATGGTTTTGCAGTCTTTTATATTATCACTGGTAATATGGCTTTCTTTTTTTGCTTTATCATAAACATTCTGAGTCAGTAGAGGGCACGCTTTACAATTTAACAGACCTTTGTAATGAAGAACTGGGGCAAAAACAAAAACGTGTTTAAAGTAAGATACTGCTACTGCTTTTATTTAGAGTTTTGCAATAGAATCATAAACCCAACATGATATTTGATAATTATTTTAGCCTCATCATTTCATAGTTATTCAAATAAAAATTATATTTATGTCTGCAGAACACATTGGCGGGGGTAGTGGCTAGAACCCCATGCTTCAGTGGCTAAACTGGGCACTCTAGGATCACAGTCTAAAAGGTCACATTCTAAGATCCTGAAAATCATGTCATCGTAATAATCTACTGTGCAGGAATATTTATAGATTCAATTCAGCTACAGGGAAAAAAGGAGATGCCCCAGTAATTGAGGCAAAGTGATCACATTGGACTGTTTGCAATCGGAAGATCCCCACCTCAGCCTTAGAAGCATGGTCCTATAATAATGTACTGTGCAAGAATAGTTGTCATAGATCCAACCTAAAGAGGGCTAAGAGACTATCCCAGTATCAGAGACAAAGAGTTGACATTGCTAGAATCTTGACAGACCAAACTGAGAAACTGCAACTCTGTAATAATCTATTGTGCAGGAGTATATATATCCAAGCTTCAGAGGTTAAAGAGAATGTCCCAGTACAATCATCAAAGTGGTTGAGGTTACTAGGAGCTTGAAGAAACCTAAGTCTTAGCATTTGGCCCTGCATTAATCTTCTGTTTAAGAACACTTACTATAGAGTTATGTTACAGAGAAGAAATTGGATGTTCCAATTTTGGAGCCAAAGAGGTTACATTGCTAGGACCATATAGAAACCTAAGTCTGACACCAGAATAAAAAAAACTGCAATACATTATATTGCAGAAACAATGTTACAGATCCATGATCTGGAGCATAAAGTAAGATTATTTGGTACCAGAGCTGAAGAGGCACCTGGGACCATGTACTTTGAAATGACATACTCTATATTGCCTATGCATCTAGACTGTATATCTCACTTTACCTTCCAATGAAAATTCAAGTATTCCCTCCTATTTATTGAAAAGTACTTGCACAAATGAAAAAAATCTATTCAGAAAATATGGTAAGGCAACTGACCTTGTTAGGAACCCATATTCTAAGGACTTTATGGGTCTTGGAGAAAGTAAAAAAATGGTAAGAATACAAAAAGCAAGTTACTTAAAACAATCATGTTTGGCAACAAGGTGCAAGAGCAGAAGAGATATTATATTTTCCTTTATTTCATATCTCTGATTACATGTCCCACGGTCGCACAGTTGAAACAAATCCTACTGTATTAAGCAATGCCTCTTAGTACTATAGACTGTCTGTATTCTTGAACATTGTGTACCGTTTCACTTTCACTGACTGATTACCTGTGTCAGGACTCAGCAAGTTAGCTTGGTAATTGGGACTACTGCTAATATCTTCCTATGTTCCCTCTAACTAGTTAATTAATGCACATCTCTATGTGCTTACTATTTGTTTATTTGACAGTTGTCTCTGTAATGGCTACTGGCTATACAGGACTTACTTCCTGTGATTCTGTGGCTGCATTCCATAGTGCTAGGGTCCTGCTTTCTCTATACAATTTCTGCTTCTATGGTAATGTTACAAGTGGATGCTAAGAATCCTTGTATCAGTGATTGTCACTTTGGAATGTATGGTTACACTAATGCAAGTTACTGAGCACCTTGAAAATGGAGAATAGATAGTAAAAATCAAATGACCTCTATTATTTTGGAAAACAGTTGACCTGCCTAGTGTCATTTATGCACACCCCCACAACTAACATCAACACCAACACATTGATTCTGTGTTTGGAACTGTCATCTAATGATAGATACTGAATGCTTAATAATTTGAATTACAAACTTTTAAAATCTTCAACACAGCATATTGCCATTTTAACTAAGGCATTAGCTAACTAATAATAACCCACTTAATCATATAAAATAAATGGCTATCTAGCCAGGACATTAGCACAGTATACAGGAACATTTCTTCTCATTCTTACTCAATCTGCATAGCCTGGCTTGAAATCTACCCTTCGTCAACAAGCAGCCTTGCTAGCTGCAGAATTACCTGTAACTCAACTGTTTATCATTGGTTATCATATAAAATCAACCTTAATCTAAATGCTTTACATTCCATGATTTATTCCTAGTCTTAAAAACATCTTATATTAAATTCATTTATTTAGCATACAGGTGCATTCCCATCATGTTACATACAATAAAAATTTACTTTCCCTTAGTTCCCTCTTGAAAAGAGTCTGCTAGCGTAGTGGGACTAACCCAGTCAGCAATGAATGAATGAATGAATAAATAAATCCAACTTCTAAGCAGATATGATTTTTGAAGCAGTGATGATTCAATTAGAAACACATCCCAGTTAACCAATATGAAACCAGCTTTAGAAAATTCCAAAAGTTTTTTTTTTTTTTTGTCAAGGCTGTTTTAAGAATCAATAAAACGTTTAACTATGGATAGCATTGGTCAAGTTATGAAGTTCCTTTAACAGTAGCTGAGGTGGTGAACTTGTTAAAGCTAAAACCAATAGTTTACACCAAATTATTTTGAGCAATCTCTTTAATGTTGATTCCTAGAGCTGTACTGCTACAAAACCAGTATATTTCTGCATGCTAATTACATGCTTATGTAGTGAGACATCAATGCTTCAGTTCCAAAGCTTTTCAGAGTCAGTCAAATGTAAGGAGTATCCAGCTGTGGCAAGTTTATAAGGAACTGCACTACATTGTTTATTCTAGGTTTAGCTGGGCCACACTGAGTACAATGGTCTTATTCCTGCATGGCTCCAATTGCCTGTTGGGAGGGGTTATTTGGGAAGCAGTCTTCCTGATTCATAGCATTGTCTGTTGCAACAGAACATCAGAGACTAAATATGTAATTTTCCTGTGCTATACAGCAAGTTTGATTAGGACAAATGATTAGCTTTTATCTCAGTTAAATTAATGGCCAAAAGTAAAATAAAGGCCTCTTAAAAGAATCGCAATCAGACTGCTTCATCTGGAGATATCAGTATTATTCATGGTCAGGGAATAAAAATAAGGACACTTTAACTGTTCTATCTCTTAGCACAATGGCCAATCATACCTCTGGATTTCTGAGACACTAGTTCACTGCTAGGCATGGTGTTTTGAGATCTGGTATGGGAAAAGGTACGTGGGATTACTTTCCTACATTGCTGCCCAAATCACCATGATCTGTAATGTCATATTAAGCAGAACCTGCTATCACATATGAAAAGTATATATAGCCGTTGATAAATGTTTTGCATTTAATTTTCTACCGAACTAAGCACTTCTTGTGGCTGCTGTCAATTTTCCCCTAAATTGAAGGTACTACAAAACCTTGCTCTTACGTTATTTGAACAGATACCATTTCAATTTACAGTTGTCAAGTTGTCCTGCTCACTCCGAAAAAAAAATCGTCAGCCCTTGTTGTCAGTGTATTCTCAGAGAACACAAGTGGGGGCGAGAAAGAGCCATGAAATAATTAAAGACTACCTTTATAGCTTCTGCTGTACTTCAAAGGATAGCATGGTCTGTCTTTCCCTTCTATGCTGTCTGCTGTCCCATATACCATAAACAGAGAAGTAATAGCTTACATATCTCCCATATAGCTAAACTACAAGCTTTAAGTATTAAGTATCTTACCCTTGACTACTATATTTCATGCATACCTCTCAACTGCCTAAATTTTTGAGGAATATCCAGATTTTTCCCTCATATATTTGGTCTGTTCCTCATAAAATTCATTGTTTTATGGGAAGCCACTGATGATTGCAGTCATTAAATAATGACATACATTTGAGTTTCAAAATTCATATCCTTCAGAAAATGTATGCTAAAACAAACCCTGTTATTTTACCAAATTTCTAAGTTTAAAAGAAAAAGACTTGCCTAACATTAGTGAGGGTTTGTCCAGATTTCTTGCATTAGGAGGTTGCAAGGTATGGCTTCATATGGTGTGTCTAAAAGAATATTTTAATACAAAATATGTTGCTATTTCACACAATCAGTACTTCCTTCTTGCACCTTGTGGGATGTGACTTTAACTGCTGTCTTCTGCAGTAAACCCTCTATAAAAATAAATAGATAAATATATAGACAAATAGAAAGAGATAGAGTGATAGATAGATAGATGGCTAGATATATAATGAAGCAAATAGTGGCTGTAGTACTGTATCATTCAGTTTAGTGACATTTTTTGTAGGGCTACAGCATGCTCAGTAATGAGTCATCACCTACCCTGTATTTGAAGGTCATATGAGGTGAAGGGTAAGGAACCACCCTATCATTTCAATGCAAATGCTGACGTAATCTTTAACCAGCAGTGTGCCAGTAGAACATGTATACAGTCCAGCATTATATATCTTGAATTTGAAATTTACTAGTTAACACTCCTCTGCCTTCAAAGATGTCAGCGCTGTCTTCACTTCCAATGCACTGATATATCCTGTTAAATATAATAGTGCTGTGTTGTGAATCACTCTACTAGTGCAAGAAACTTGTGCATTTTCATTGAGGAAAAGATAGTGTGAACATGCTATTAAAAGAATGCAGTTTTAAAAAGTACTACTGAGATTTTTTATTGATGTAACATGGAAATAGAAAAAAGTCATATTTGTGCATGTTTTGTTTGTAGGCGGAGTGCCTGTCTTATATCCCTGCAGCAATGCTCATTGCATATCTGTGTAGAATAAGCAATGCTTACATGACTGCAAACCATGGGGAATGGACATATTCTGCACTGCAGCAGACTTAGAATAGGGTGATATTCACCACACACACATTCCTATCACACAATAAAAAGAGAAAAAACAGCTGTTACAACTAGTACTTTGTGTTATTTAGTGATGTTAACAAAATGATTCTGAATTACTTCTAAGTTTGACTCTAGAAGGAAAAGCAGACCTTAATTTGCAATATATTTTAAGATGATGACCATACAGCAAAATGCCTTCTGCAGCTGCACTTATACAAGCAAAATTGTCTCTCTGACATTTATTGCAAATGCATGCAAGACTGTGAGATTATACATCACTGTTTTATTTCTCTTATTGGGAGCATCTACCACTGCAGGCCACAGTAAAAATAGTGTCAAGAAGTTGCATTTTATTACTCTTTTATCAATGACCTATCATGTTTCACTTTTGATAGGAGAAACAGGAGACTTTGCTAATAAATAAGTTCAGTCTGGACAACACAGTCTGCCCATTTCCTCAGACTTGTATAAATTCCAGATACAACAACTATTTGTTTGCCTCTTGTAAAAATTGTCTTATGCATGTGCATATATGCCTTACTTTTCAATACTTTTTTTTAAATCATCTTAAATTAAATGAAAACCATTTCATCATAGCCAACTTACTGTCTACACTTTAGTTAAGGTGTGGTAGGGTGAAACTTCAGAAGAGTGACTTGACAAGGTATCATACTATGGCTGATACATAATAAAGGATAATAACTGTACACAGTAAATAAATAATGAAATAGACCAAAATGGTTGCATGGAGGTTAACCCCATTACATCAACGATGGAGGAAGCTTTGCCCACTCTTCCATACTCCAAGACTATACATAACTACACCAGTATCATAGAACATTATGGGTGATGGAATGCTTCTTAATATCCCCTTCTAGAAGTTTTGGAAATGCAGAGTTGTATTACAGAAGTTTGTGGAACAAGGGGTTAGCTTTATGCAAAAATACTTTACACCTGTATTTAACAGTTCTTATATTTTGAATCATTCTATAGCCGGATCATCTAAATAGTGCTGGAGGTCAGTGTATGCAGACTTTAGTGCACTATGACTTTGAATAACTGTGGCTAAAGAATTATTCAGTTAGTGAAATTACTATTATATGTATTCATTGTAATGTCCTAAATGCATGTAGAAACTATGTCTTCTTGTTCTGCATCTCATATGGTTTGAAAGGTGGAATCTCATTGGGTCCTTTATTTCTGAAAAAGTAATTATTTATCATCTTTACTTGTGAGTCTACCCTTCCACAGTGGAGTTCAGCAGCTCCTCTATTCCAACAACATAAAGCTAAAGATAAACAAAATATCTGGCCAGATAAATCTGCTTATAAATAAAGACTTCATGGATCTTAAGGTGTTTAGACTACAGATAACTAATTGTGATTCCAGGTGAAGTAATTCTTATATGACACAGTGCTTGATAGAGTTAAGTGTTGCCAATTCTGGCCTCTATGTGTCAGGATTCTTCTATATTCAGTGAGGCAAATAGACTTCAAGATGTCCCATATGCCGTTGCATAAAGCTTGAGCAAACAAGAAATTAACTCTGCAGTACTTAAAATTGAAGAATATTGCAGGTTACACCTAATGTAGTTAAGGTAACTGGAAGTAATCTAAGGTTTACACATGAAAAGGGTTAGGGGCCTTAAACAAATCATAACAAGTTTAGAAGTTAAGTTCCCAGAACATTCAGTTGCCACATGACAGGGTATTATGTTAGCAAAACGACTCTAAGATCATTAATGTAGGCTGCACTGCAGTGGAGATATTAATCACTGTTTGTCACCTGTCATTCATATTTTCATAAGTGAGAGAGCATGGTTTCAATTGTCATGGTGGGACTAAATAAAATACGTTGCCTTTGTCGATGTACGTGCAGATCATCATCATCAGTCCCACTTTTTCCCATTTTCTACATGGAGTCAGGGAATCGTGTTAACTGTCACCATCTCTCTCGATTCAGTGCCACACTCCTGCCTTCTTCGATACTCATGCCTGACTGCCACAGATCTTCTTTCACACAATCCACCCACCTCTTTGCTGGACATTCTTGTTTCCTCTTAGACATGCAGATATGCAGATATTCCTAGTTATTTGTTAGTAATTATGAACATATACAAGAATTCCATGTGAGCATTAATATTTCCAAAGCCAAGTGACTTTCAAAATATTGCATGGCATCAGAATGAAACTTAGAAGAAGTTGAAGAAAACTGTCAGCTATATTGGACTATAAATTGGCTATATTGGACTATAAATTGCACATCACCAAGAGATATCATATCAGGCCCATTGTCTACTATTAATCCCTATTGTTTCTTTCCACAGTTATTTTTGTACACTTAATACTAGTAGACTCTTTCAGCTCAGCTATGTGGGGGCAGGGATCAGCTTTGTCAATGACCGCTATTATGTTCTTGAACATAACTAGAATATGACTCATGAGGCTGAATTTTATGCACATTTTTTTCAGTATTTGTATCTACTTATGCTGAATGGCTACTATTGTAAAGTACCGCCTGCTTATTATATTTTGTATATTATGTTTGCACAAAACTTCTTGCCTCCTTGGCTCAGGTTGTTATTAAAACGGGTGTTAGGACAAGTCTACTCACCCAGTTAACAAATGAAATAAATAAATGAATAAAAAAATTAAATAAATAAATAAATATGTATAGTTGCTTCCTTGTCACTGATGTTTTCAGTATACATTTTACACCTTGAAAGATACTCAGACATTTCTTTTGTTAGTAATAAAAATGAGCAAATGTTTCATTTTCTGTAAATACCTGAATGAACAATGTTGAAAGGAACTTCTTGCGTTGTAAAAGTTGAAGTCTGAGCAATTTGCTCTGACATTTAATGACAAGGCTGTACATTTTCAAAGATGCGGAAGTTTTTTGTTAAGGTTTACAGAAAATATAATTCTGAGTCCATGTGCATTAAATTTCAGTATATATGTTGTTTTTTTCATTCCTGGAAATGTATGTGTTTACTAAGAGGAAAAGAATCACTACACATTTGTGCTTACTCATGTGTGCTCTCCTTAACCCTAATCATACCTCCTAACCCTGCCCCTAACCCTAACACTACACATCACATCACATTACATTACTGAAACCGTTTCCCTAACAATACCACTAATCCAGACAGAAGGACACTAAACATGCACAACACCAAGTGGGTTTAACACTAAATCTATCCCCCTACCAAACCTAACCCAGGAACACTCACGCATATATACTTCCTGGTATAATGGAATCTTGCACATTCTGAAAAACATCACATTTTAAGTCAAACATTCATTTTAAGTCATTACTTGCTCACACTGCACAAAAATAGTTTTAATTTAACACTTTCGTATGGTTTGTAATGAGGCCATCACACAACTCATACATCACTGCTAACATAAATGCAATCAAAACATTTTTAAAGAAATAACACAAAAAAATAATATTGTAAATATAATGATCATATAATATTGTAATAGTAGCTCCTGTTTATAAAGATCAACATATAGAATTGGAGACATGTTTATAAGATCAGATATAAGGACTGCACAAATGCTTTGTTTAGACAAACTTCTGCTGTGATGGTAATAAAATACATTTTTATTCATAGTATTTGATCACAGGGCATGTGATTTGTTTGGCAGTTTTGTGAGCAAGCAATTGCAAGAAATATGTTTGCAATTCCATTTTTATTACGTCAGTGATTTGTGATTGCTTGTACTTCTGGGTTCTTATTTGTAAAGATCTTATTTATAAGGATATTATAAAGGCTTTGAAGATGATTTGATATATATGTTCATGTGTAAATTCTCTACAATTACACTGATAAGTTTTTCCTGCTATTGATTTTGCTTGGAGACAACCCATGTTAGTATCTTCCTTAACAGATGATGTTTTATGCTTCCCCACTAAATTATGGCAGTCATGTTACAGCTATACGAAGAAAAATATTAGTTCATATTTCTTCCATGGACTAAACTCTGTTAGTGCTATTAGAAAGGACAGAAGTCTCCATCTGTATGCATGCCATTTGGACCACATTTTAAGTTTCACAAAATGATACAAAGATTAGATAAAAGAGGGTAAATAACATGATCTGATATACCTGTTTTTTAGGCTTTTCTATAGGTGATCAAGGTAAAATTCCTCGGGTACCAGTAACCCCCAAAAAAAAAAAAAATTATAAACGCAACATTCATTGCTGTTTTCCATAGAAAATCATTTTGGGTGTAATTTCTAAATGTGTGCTGGTAACGATTAACTTCTTTTGAGATTTTTCGTCCTTCTTTGAGTTGGTGAAACCATGGAGGAACGTTCTTATTGCTGAGTTTAAAAAACAGCATTAAGGAGTTCAAACACACAGAACACCAAATGCCATAAATATGAAAGGTACAAAAAATGAGGAAGGAAAAGTCTTTCCTCTCCCAATCTTCACACTAAACTTCCCCATATCACAAACCTAAAATTTGTCTAAATAGCAGCAGTGGTACTGGAAGGTTTTTATTAAGGGAAATTGTAAGGTTAAGGTCGGGGGAAGGGGCAGCGTTAAGGTTACAGTAATCACCCATTACTAAGTTGAAAAAGGCAGCAGAGTCAGTTGTGATTAGCAACTGATGTAGTCATCAAAGTTGATATAAGTGAGAGCAAAAATGAATTATAAGAATAATACAATAGAGTTATTAAATATAAACACTAGAGAAAAATAACTAGCTACACAACCATACTTTTAAACCAGCATCCTAAACAAATGACAGTCTTTTAATTTTCTCACATTCATTCTTTTATTTGTAAATATCCAAGACCTGCTAACATTGCTTATAGGTTCATAGATTCATAGGTGTTTACTAAGCTAATGACCACAAGAGCCTTTTTAAGCTTAACCATGCATCCCAGATCTCTGATAAGTTCTGATAACCTTGATAAGTGTAAGCATGGGCCTGGGAGATGAATCATTTACAGGTTACCTGTGTCAATTAGAGACATAGGTGCCAAACCAGGGATGAATTTTCAGTTTCCCAACCAATTGTCCAAGTTGCACTTGAATTTGGTTAGGGAAGAATTCTGCTTCACGTTGATGGGGATTCTGTTCCATAGACGGTCTGGGATACATACCTATCTCTCCACAGGTCCTATTTATATCACAATTAAGGTTTAAGCCTTTAGAATGGGTAATTCTGGTACTGTTTGTTTTGTGGATATGCAGGAGGTCCACCAGAGTGGGGTCTGACAATGCCCTGCCCTGTATTGCAGGCATAGATCTCCCCACAAAAGCCTGTAGGAGACAGAATACAGGGATAGGGCCTTGACGTGGTCTGCAAAGGACATATTACTTATGCCCTGTATTCTTTTGTCTCTGTGGACGTTCCAGTTGTTGGATATGCCTGGCTAGGTACATACCAAAGGGGGAATTTCACTCAATGATAGGTCTGATGAATGCCGAATAGAGTGGAAAAATGACTTCCTTGGACTTAGATGCCATACCTTTGTTTATAAGTTGTGCAACATAGAATGATTTCCTCACTACTGTAGACACGTGATGATCAAAGGCTAGATTACTATTTATGTGTGTCCTTAAGTCCCTCACTACTTAGTCAACTCTAAGGGGAGTGTTGTCAATATGATAGTTACTAGGGATGGATGATTTCCCAAAGGACACTATTATACATTTCTTGGCATTTAGTTTTAGTGTACAGCTCTGACACCAGTTATTTGTCTGTGTCAGCCCATCCTGTAGAACATTTGTTTCAGTGTGAGATTCAATGATCGCTCCTAATTTGCAATCATCTGCAAATTTAATCAGCCAGAGACCACTGACGTTGGCCTTGACTTCTGAGAAGTTTATGAGCTTCTAAGTTACTTTACATGTAGTCCAAATATATTATACAATTTGATTACATGGCAACATCGATATGAATAAATAAATACATAAATAAAATAAGAAATACCTAAAACTTAGTGTGGTAAAGGATACAGTTGTATCAGTTTATTAAACAGTTGAAATTGCTTGAGTATTTGCATACTAGAAGTGTTGCAAAAAAAGGGGACAAGAATGGTGGGAGAAAGAGGAAGGGGTTTTCTGTAGGGGCACTTTGAAGGAAAAAGATCTATTAATAATTGATAATAATAATAATAATAATAATAATAATAATAATAATATATGGTAAACAGTTGTGTGAAATCTGACTTTCTTAATTTCCTGATCTGATTACTATAATCTGATTAACAATAAACATATAAATCTTCCTGTGAGAAAGAATCTGAAGGATATAATCAGTAAGGAATAACTTTTAAGTGTAGTGCTTTTGCATAATTATTTAAGTTTGAGAAACTAATTTTACTTTAGGAAAGGCTCTGATATCATAGTGGTTTGCATAAATATTCCACTGTGGGAAATTAATTTTACTTTAGGAAAGGATCTAGCATTATATTTTATGTTTTTGAGCTTTGAGGTGAACCAATAAGCTTTACTATGGCTTGTCAAGATACAACATTGTGAGGAGCCAAATGGCCAAAGAACACTAGTTGGGAAATCAGCCTGGTAAAAAACAAGCATGTATTTGTTTTTAGCATTTGTGGCCCCCCTGCACTCCTCATATGTG